>NC_082718.1:53701837-54017149 GCF_030144855.1 Hypanus sabinus
CCAGGCAGCATCTATGGAAAAAAGTACAGTGGAAATTTCGGCCCAAAACGTTAACACTACTTTTTTCCCATAGATGTTGCCTAGCCATCTGAGTTCCTCCAGCATTTTGTGTCTATTATTGGAAGTGTGTTTAAAGTATGTCAATAATTGATCTTCAAGAACTGTTAGCAGATCTCGAAATACAAAGCAACACTATAGAAACACAGGAGTACCTGGCAATGATTACAAGATAATAACCACTATGGAGTTGAGATGAAAACTGAAACTCAAATGGTTTATGACAAACATCTAAGCCTGAGTTTATATATTTGTGTTCATCATGTTATTAAATGATGTTACTTCATGTCTTCCAGTAAGTCAGGTGACACATAGTTTTATGGCAAAGGTTGAACATGTAAGGAAAAATGCATGATTTTGTTACTGGGGTACCACCTGCTTTATCCTGACCTGGCACTTCAATCACATCAAGGAATGTTTATATTAAAATGACAATTGGAACTGATCTTCCCAGGTACAGTGAAAAGCTTTATACTGATCATATCATTACACAGTGCATCAAGGTAGAACAAGGTAAAATAGTAACAATATAGAATAAAGAGTTACAGCTACAGAGCAAGTAAAACATAGGTAAACAGTAAACTGAAAGATCATAACATAGTAGATTGTGAGGTCAGGAGTCCATATTTTATACCAAGGAACAGTTTAATAGCCTCGTAGCAATAGGATCAAACCTGTTCTTGAGCCTGGTAGCATGTTTTCAGGCTTTTGTATCTTCTGCCTGATGGGAGAGGGGAGAAGAGAAAATGTCCAGGCTCTGTGGGCTCTTTAATTTTGCTGGCTGTTCTACGGAGGCAGCAGGAATTACAGAATCCATGGAGGGGAGGCTGGTTTCCATGATTTGCTGAGCAGTGTCCATGACTCTGCATTTTCTTGTGGTTGTGTGCAAAGCAGTCACCATATCAAATAATTAAAATCCAGATAGAATGCTTTTATGGTACATTGAAGGTAACATGCCAAATTTATTTTACCTCTTGAGGAAGTGGAAGCATTGGTGAGCTTTCTTGTCTATGGAGTCTACCTGGTTGGACCAGAAGAGGCTGTTGGTGGTGTACACTCACGGGAAATTGAAGCTCGCAACCCTCTCAAGCATTACACCACTGATATAGACAGAAGAATATGCACCCCCCCCCACCCCCCCACTTCTTGAACTCAATGACCAGCTCGTTTAGTGGAAATGTTTCAGTGCACTCCATGGAGATGTAATAAAGATAAAGGCCACAAGGGGAAATGAATTGCCAATTAATCAAAGTTGTTTTTAAAGAAAATCATGAAGGTGAAGAGGTGGAAAGATTCAGGGACTGGATCCTGGAGCATACAAATGAACTAGATGGTTGAAGATAATGATACCAGTGGTGAGGGAAAGGAAGGGGAGGATGTAGATTGGGAGACAGGAGACAAATAAGGAGATAGGGAGGCAGACATGAGATCTACATGGGAAAGGAGTTGAAAATTATGAAGATAATCAGTGACAGTTATTATTTCTAGCATTGGCCTTCTGTCTGTAAGTGTCATTCAGCTTAATTACATTTCTATTTATTTTCACTTAAAGAATTTAGCCTTCATTTTTCTCAAATGGCTCCAAGATTCCTAGGACTAGAAAGGGTTGGTCACATGTACCCATAGAAAAATCAGGCAGGGTTAATGATTCATTAGTGGATATGAAATCTTCGGTAGTTTGGCAACCAATATCATGGCCTGAGAACAAATTCTACAAATATCTTTCCACCCAAGCCGTCTTTACAAAGCCACTTCCAAATAGGGCACTGAATCCTTTTAGAACTATCTGTTATGGGTAGTTGAACTCCATGCAAATTTAAACCAAGGCAGAGTTGTCAGGATTTAAGATGAATGGAGATAGCACTGCATTCTAAGTTCATTGTTTTCAGTGAGGCAAATATTTGAGCATCTTAACCCATGACCTTTTGAAGTATAAAGAACAACTAAGACAAACTCATGAGTGGCCTGAAACTCAACCCTCCTAAGTAAACTATGCTTTTTCACTTAATGACAAAGAAATTTTATTATTTTATGTTTTAGGTCAAACAATCCATGTCTAAAAGTGTCGATATCTCAACATGTGTAAAGAGAAATACTTTACGGAAGGCAGCTACCACAGCTGACATATCCTTCAGCCTGCATCTTGTCTTTTAGAACAAATGCTGTCTTCATTTTGTCCAGCCCAGTGCATGTTTTTTTAAAGATTACTTTCCCATTTCATTGACAAATCAGCCCATCAGCCCTGCAGTGATCCTAAGAGTTGGGTCTTTGGCAAGGAAATCACTAGTTTTAGTTATGCTCTATTGCTCTTGATTCATCTCCAATTCATCCTCAATTTGCTACTTCTGTTCTCCTACAGAGTGTTCCCAAACTCTTCATTAATGTTTCCAAATAATATGCTTGTGAATTATCTTATTGTTCTAGTGATTCTCCTCCACCTCTTTCATTTCACAGCTGGGTGCCAGTATTTTGAAATCACGCTCAAACCTTCTCCTTTCTTCTTCCTACATTGCACTCCCCAATGTTGAACTTAAATAGTTGAATTAAATGCCCTACACATTCTCAAACAATCAACAGCAAAATTAGGCTTTATGCAGAATCATATTCTCAGTCAGTGGTACAATAGTTTACAGTGCATAATGCTATTACTTGCAGAGAGAAAATGATGTCTTGGAGTAATTAAGGATAGAAATTATCTCTCCAGAAAGAATAAAAGTTTTATTACACTACATGACTATTCTCTAGACCACTAGCCACCTCTGTCCAAACTTCCTGTTCCCTTGTGAAAGCAACCAAGACAATCAAGGACATCTCCTAACTAGGACCTTCTTTCTTCTCCCCCTCTCACTGGGCAGAAGTTTGAGACATATACCATCAGGCTCACGAACAGCTTCAACCCCACTGTATAAGACTCTTGAACACTTGGATTCTTGAGCTCTTGAATGCTAAAGATAAACTCATGATTTCTCAATCTACCTCATCATGTTTATTTTACCTTATTTGTCTACTTGCACTTCACCATCTCTGTTACTGTTATACCATATTCTGCATTCTGTCTTCTTTTTTCCTTTTGCATTACTTCAATGTACTTGTATATGGAATGACCTAGCTGGATGGTCTGCAAAATGTGCTGACATTGGAGCGGATTTAGAGGAATTTCACGAGAATGATTCCAGGAATGAAAAACTAACATATGAACAGCGATTGAAGGCACTGAGCCCCTACTCACTGGAATTTAGAAGAATGGTGGTGGGGGGGGGGGGGGGTGGTGAGGCAGTTCTCATTGAAACCTGTTGAATGTTGAACGGCCTTGATAGAGTGGATGTTTCCTTTGATGGGGGAGTCTAGGACCAGATGGCACAGTCTCAAAATAGAGGGACATCAACTTAAAACAGAGCTGAGGAGGAATTTCTTTACCCAGAGGGTGGTGTGTCTGTGGAATTTATTGCCACAGGCGGCTGTGAAGGCCAGATCACTGGATGCATTTAAGGCAGAGTTTGATTAGCTCTTGAGTATTCAGAGTGTGAAAGGAGAACAGGGTTGAAAGGGAAATAGATCAGCCATGATGAAAGAGTGGAGCAGACTTGATGGACACAAAATGGCCTAATTCTGCTTCTTTATCTTACAGTCTTATGGTCTAAGCAAATGTTTTAGCTCAGGTGCATGTGACAATAATAACCCAATTACCAATTACTACAAAAGAACAGAAAGAGAATATGAGTGAGAATAGACCACCTGGAGTCAGAAGCCTGCTCTGCCATATACAACATGTTCTGTTTTTAACACAACAGCTGAAATGGATTAAGCATCACACGGATTACAGAAGGTCAGGAAGCAGATCATCAGAACCTCATGGACAGCAGTGAATGGAGGAGAAGATCATCAGACCCTCATGTACTATAGTGTTTGGTATAGATAGAGAAGATGTGGAGAGGATCTTTCCTATAGTGGGAGAATTTGGAACAGAGATGAGGAGGAATATCTTTAGCCAGAGGTGAATCTGTGGAATTCATTGCCACAGATGGCTGTGGAGGTTAATTCATTGGGTATATTTAAAACAGAGGTTGATTCTGATTAGTAAGAGTGTCAAAGGTTACAGGGAGAAAGCTGGAGAGTGGGGCTGAAAGGAATAATAAATCACCCATCATAGAATGGCGAAGCAGACTCAATGAGCCAAAGAGACTGATTCTTCTCCTTTGTTTTATGGTCTTATAGGAAGCCAGAGGAGAGATCAGAGACAGCTGATATTGGTACCTGAAGCATCAACCAATCTGCTGGAAGAACTCAGGAAGTCAAGCAGCAATTGTGAGAGGAAAGGAAAATGTCGACGTGTCAAGTCAGCAGGGTTTTGACTAGAAATGTAAATAGCTCCTTTCCTCCCACAGATGCTGTTCAACTAGCTGTGCCTTTCCAGTAGATTGTTTGTTGGGCTAACGGGAATCAGGAAAAAGTTCAGCAGAACCTTGTGTGTGGCAGTAGATCAGTTTGAAGATCAGCAAAACCTCATGGAATGAAATGGTCATGCAGAAAATCATCTGTCTGCAAAGGATCAGATGGAAGATTATCAGTATCACAAAGATGGTAACATTCATGGAAAAAGGAAAACCACAACTTGCTAATCATGCACATTTTAAAAAGAGCAGATATATGAAAAATGCATTAGATACACTGAATGAGTTTACTGATTTCTAAGTAAATTTAATAAATGCCTAGTGATATATCGAATAATTTTTGACCCTTTGCCGAACACTGTACCTGCGCAGCAGTTTTCTTTCTTTAAATATTTTGGGACTTCATATTCAGGAAAATGAACAGTTGAAGTTTTTTAAGAGCATAAGACCACAACACATACGAGCAGAATTAGGCCATTCAGCCCATCGAATCCACTCTGCCATTTCATCATGGCTGATCCCGGATCCCATTCAACCCAATACACCTGCCCTTTCACCATATTTCTTGATGCACTAACCAATCAGGAACCTATCAACTTCTGCTTTGACTATACCCACGGGCTTGGGCTCCACCCACTCTGTGGCACAGGATTCCACAGATTCACCATTCTTTGGCTAATAAAAGGTCTTCCTTACTTCTGTTCTAAAAGGTTGCCCCTCACTTTTGAAGCTGTGCCCTCTAGTTCTGCATACCCCCACCAGAGGAAACATCCTCTCCACATCCACCTTATCTAGTCCTTTCTACATTCGGTAGGTTTCAATGCAATCCCATGCTTTCTTCAAAATTCCAGTGCCCAAAGCTGCCAAATTCTCCTCATGTGTTAACTCCCTCATTCCCAGAATCATCCTCGTGAACCTCGTCTGGACTCCCTCCAATAACAACACATCCTTTCTGAAATAAGGGGCCCAAAACTGTTGACAATACTCCAAATGCAGCTTGACAAGTATCTTATAAAGCTTCAATATTATTTTCTTGTTTTTATGTTCTATTTCCCTTGAAATAAATATTGAATGCTTGAATGAAGGGCCTTGGTTTGAAATATCAATTGTCCATTTCTTTCTATTTACCTGCTGATTTCCTCAGCACCTTTTGTATTACTCTAGATTCCCTTATTCCTAGGTACAATCATCTTCCCTTCATATTCTTTTGGTTTATTCTCTTTATATACAAACAACATCCTCAATATTTATTCCACCCCTCCCTTTAAATTCGTTTTCTGCTATCTTTATCTCCAGAATATTTCATGCTAAACATATTTTCACCTGCTTTCTCCAATCCATTCCATTTATAAATTGATATTTTTGTTCTGTTTAGCATTCTTTCAAACTAACCACCCGTTCTGCTGCAGTTATCAATGATTAGTTTTATTTACAGGTTTTGAATACTTTCCCATTTCCATCCATGCTAATATGTTTTCATCCACTATGTCCGTTGTTATTCTCCCTTCTTGTGTCCAAACTCTGACTTTGCCAGCAACAGATAAGACAATATGAAGGGTTATTTTGACAATGTAAAGAGTATCTACAGTTACTGTATCTTCTTCAGTGTATACACCACCTTCCTCTAATCTTATACTTCCTCGATTAAAATTTTCCAAATTTCCTTAAGGCATCTGACTATGGCCATGACCATGATTATGGCACAATTACTCCCAGTTACATCTTTTTTTTTCCAAATCTGAATAGCAGTCCCAAAGAATACTATAGATATAATGAAATTTTGCTTTCATGGGTTACAGCAGTCATTAGAATTGAAGTACCAATATAATTAGGATTTCCTTCAACCTGGACTAACCTGGCTGCGATAGAGAGATCTGTCCAACATGACTCTCTCATCCAAGAAGTAGTCATTCCGTGAGCTGGTCCTCAAGTGGTGTGCCCTAACACCCTGCCCATCACAGTATAAATGGCCTCTTGAAAGTTCGGTCCAGTGGAATGTTTTTAAATAGAAGATTATTCAAAACATAAGCAAGTTCAAATAGTCTTGAATGATTGACAAAACTAACTTAAAGATAATTGATGTAATTAAGAACAACTTAAAGTCTGAGAAATTAGTTATGAACATTAGGAGACGGTAAAGAAAAATAAATCAACCATTAACCTGCATTTTGTTATCCCAATCAGATGAACTGGCTTCATGTGTGTCATTGAGACATTAAGAGATTTCAGATTAGCTTCATTGGTCACACGTACACTGAAACATCAAAACATATAATGAAATACGTTGCTTGTGTCAACAATCAACACAGTCTGAAGATGTGTCCACAAGTGCCACAACTTACTAACCATACTCCATATGTCTTTGGAATGTGTGAGGAGCCTGGAGCACACAGTGGAATCCTATTCGGTCATAGGAAGAACATCCAAACTCCTTACAAACAGTGGTAGGTATTGAACCCTGATCCTGCTGATGGTGTTGTAAAGTGTAGTTCTAACTGCTACACTACTGAGTAAGTCCACACTGACCATCCAAATCTCTTTTACATTAATCCTACATAAATCTTTTTTATTTTTATTCTGTCGACATTTTTGTCATTTCCCCTCCAAATTCTACCATTCAGTTATAAACTGGGGCAGATGTATATGTGACCGATTAATATAACATCCACATGTCTTTGTGGATGAGACTGCCCCGAGGAGACCCACGTGGTCACAGGGAGAATGAACAAACTCCTAACAGACAGCACCTGAAGTTAGGATTGAACCTGAGCGCTCTGGTATTGGGAGGCAGCAGCTCCCGAGTGATTGGGACTACACTTGTCCGAAAAGCCACAGTTGGCATTAAGCATGAAGTAGTTTGATGTTAATGTGTCTGGCCTTTCGGTTCAGTGCTGAGCTCCGCAGCAGAGCAGGACATTCAAGATTCATTTATCATGTTTATTTCAAAACATACAGTGAAATGCACCATTTGCGTTAACTAACAACAGTCTGATGATGTGCTGGGTAGCCCGTGAGTGTCACCACACATTCCAGCGCCAACACAGCCTAGGCACAGTGCCTGCCTGAGCAATGTACTGCAGAACAAAAGAAAACTGAAAACAACAACAGCAAAACAAACTCTATTCCTCCCTCCCTCCCACCCATCCACACATACATACACAGTCCTCTAACCCCAAGACAGATCACTTTCTTTGGCCTTCAGCCTCCAGCAGACTCAGATTCAGATTCAGATTTGGATTCTGACACACAGACGTTAGACCTCTAACCACCCAATGAACTCACAAAGGTTTGCAGACGTGGGAGGTCTGATGTGCCGACCTTATCTATGACTTCTGCACTCTATAGCACAGGAACTAAAATCCAAGTCATGCTAACCCATGAGGACAATGCAACCATGGAACCTGTGACTAAAAGTAAATTTAATCCAACCAGCTGAGCTATTGATAAACCAGAGAAAATCTGCAGATGCTGGAAATCCAAGCAACACTCACAAAATGCTGGAGAAACTCAGCAGGCCAGGCAGGATCGAAGGAGAAAAGTACAGTCAATATTTTGGGCCGAGATTCTTCAGCAGGACTCAAGGGTCTCAGCGCGAAATGTCGACCGTACTTTTTTCCATAGATGCTGGCTGGCCTACTGAGTTCCTCCAGCATTTTGTGTGAGCCATTGATATCTTCTTTTCAGAAAGTTCAAGGACTGCAATGAGCAGTGGCTTGCTGCGTTTTATGACATCAGCTTAACCTGCATTAAATCCTCATTGTACTCACTGAGGTCTCTTTGACCGGTTTGTTGTTTGAGTCACTATTATATAGATCTTCCAAAATAGCCAGAGGACTTGGATTATTGCACATTTTGGTTCTGACAGGCTAACTTAATTAGAAACTGAGTACACAAGAGTACACATGCTGGAATCTGGAACGACAAACGGTCTGTTGGGGGAAGTCTGTAGGTCAAACATCCTCACTGGGAGTGATAGGAATTGTTAATATTTTGAGTCTAAATGCTATCATAACAATGATTGGAACATTTTGTGCATGTTTATTAGTAGAGAAGATTTTTTTTAAGAGTGTTTGAACAACGACTTGTCCGTCAGTTACAGCAGGAACTCTCTCAACTATTCTCATCATAAAATTTACCCCAATTCATTGCTGAAAATACACAAGCAAAAGTTAGCATAGCAGAAATAGAAAATCAGTGCCACTTGCACCCACTTTCGCAAACTGTGAGCTCAGTGATGCTTAAGAACTTCATTTAAATCTGCTTCTTGCAAAAGTGTAATTCTGCAATCAGAACAACAGAATTTGAAATCCATTTTGACAATTGACATGAGATGCCCCAGGACACTCCATCTATAAGATTCACACTGAAGAGTGACTGGTCCCCATGTCACTTTTCAGTATCCTTCATTCAGCCATACGAATGCTGTGATTTTAGTTACCGTGACATGGAACTAAGTTGGAAGTTGGCAGGAAGAACTTCACCTAGTCTGTGCCAAAAAAAATACAGACGATTACCACACTGGCATTCAAAGGAGATCGAAACACAATATGTTTCTCAAAGGCCTCAGCACACATAAATAGCTTATGTATTTATCAATAATTTAATGCCTGAGTCCAATAGAATTATTCTTCACAGTATTTGTCGGAGCTTATATTCATGCAACAGATAAAAGTCATATTTAACTGTAATTTGGAAAGCTTTTCATATAAAGTAAACTTAGTATTCAACAATAACTGTGCACCTTGAAGCAAAGCGTGGCACTGCAAAGTAATTCACTCAAATGATGTGATTCTGTCACAAGGATTTGTACTGAGTGGGTTGAGAATAAAGCATAAAGCACTGGAAATGTTAGTGAGAGAACAGAGTTCATGTTTTGGTGACCCTTTATTCGAACTGGAAAAGTGAGAAGGTAAGTATACAGAGTCATACAGCAGACATGGGCTCTTTGACCAAACTTATGCAGGGTGACTAAGCAACACACACACAAAATGCTGGAGGAACTCCACAGGTCAAGCTGTATCTGTAGAAAAGAGTAAACAGTCAATGTTTTGGGCCAAGACCCTTCTTCAGGACTGAGAGGGAAGTGGGGAGATACCTGAATTGGAAAGGGGTGATTAGGTGTGATTTAGGTTATAAAGAGTTAGAAGGATGGATGAAAGAAAGGGAATGTTTGTGATAGGATGGAGATCAAGGTTGTCCTGGTGTTACCATTTTTCAGAGCTATTTGATTATTAACTGAATAAGGATAGGTAATGAAAAATGAAAATAACATCTTGGACCTGTAAGATTAGTAAATACACATCTTGGGCTGTGAAGAGGGCACTGATCTGAGAAAATACAGCGTAGGTTCAGAGATCATAATGTGATATAACATATAAACTGGCTTGGCAACCAAGAATACACAACTCTTTAACGTCCAACTCTGTACAAATCCAATGTTCTCCCCACATTCCCATTTACCTACACATAGTGGCCAATTAACTTACCAATACTCATATCTTTAGGACATGGGAGGATACCCAGAGGAAACCCCTATTATCACAGGAAGAACGTGCAAGCTCTACATGCATGGCAGCACAAGTCATGATTGCTGGAGCAACGAGGCAGCAATACTACAGGCAGCTCCACCCTGCCACGCTTCCAGATAGCTTGCACGTGATCATCGGTGGATCAGAATGGTGAAGAGTGGATGAACTCCATACACGTGGAGCAATCAAAGAAGTTAATATATTAGTTGTACATTACCTCAGTGGATTCCCCCAAGGGACCCCATCCCAGTTAGGTTTGCTGTTAAATTGTTGCAATTGATGCTGAATGCGATTATTCCAGTGTTACTACAAAGCAAACTGTCTGCTGTCATCACCACAGCAGATGTCTGAATACTCGGTGTATTAGGGCAGCACAGGCACCACACAACAGTGAGTTCAATCTGTCAGACGTGGTGCTTGAGAATACTAGTCTAGCAGCTGGGCTACCACAGGGGCCACTGAGATGGGTAGCAACTAGTCCTGGGATAACACAACGGCAAATTCTCAGCGTACTACGATTCTCAGCTTACCTTCTTATTCTTATTTTGCTTTCACCATTTTTGCACAGCTAATTAATTAGCCTTGATTCTTGCAGACAAAAAGAGGGAATAATCTTCCTTTTAAAATGTAGATTCACTGCCATCTTTAAAAATTACTTTTAAAGCCTCAGTCACTGAAACCTTCTCCATTTGCCATGCATTTGGAAGCTTGACCATTAAATGAATTTACAGCAACCTTTGAAATATTTTAAACACATGGAACAGAGAATACTTATTTTATATTGAAAAGCGAGAAATGAAGTAACATAGTACATGTCAAGTTTATCATTCTTCCCTTTCCCTACAATTAATAAATGATAAATTCAGCATTCATTTTAAAGTACAATAGAATTTCCTTTCAATCCTATTGCTGAACCTTGCCATTTCTTTAGTATTATCTTTGTTTTTTATGAGGCCGAGTTGCTAGCTCAACACTCAATCTAACATGGATAGAAAGTGTGCAAGGAGCCAGCTGGATTTGAACCTGGGACCACCTTGAAGTCCAGTGCGGATACCAGTGTGTCACTAGCCGGCAGTTTCAGTCCCATGTATCATCCTAAATAAGCAGTCTCAAATTCTGCTATTTACATAACAATACCTTTAACTCCAATGTGAAATGATACCTCCCAGCCTGCCCTCTCCTTTGGGCAGTGTGTAAAATTATAGTTTTGTAAAATCTGCTGCTGGTAACTTGTAGGTATCATGGAAATACCAGTTCTCAGGGTGGTAAACAGATGGTTTAATCATGTGACCTAGTCCAATGTCTTCAACTCTTTTTCTCTTATCCATTATCTATAGAACTCAATTATAGTCCAAAATATTGACATACAGTAGTTGGATGCAATAGATTAGGTAGATTTCACAGGCAGCACTGTAAGTAGAGGTTAATGCAATTGTTTTACAGCTCCAGCCAGCGATCAATGATTGAGATGTAATTCTCGCCGCTGCCTGTTATCAGTTTGTACATTATCCCATTAATGTGTAGTTCTTCAAGTTGCTCCGATTTCAGCCAATGTTCCAAAGATGTATGATTAGGGTTACTGATCTGTAGGTATGCTTTGTTGATGCCAGAAGCTTGTCTCATTCAGATAATTGAGCTAATTAATTAGCTGCACAAAAATGGTAGATTAACTTGTAACACAATTACAGATTGGCAAATATAATGTTGTAGGCATCAATGAATTATGGCTGAAATATTATAGCTGCGAGGTTAATGTCCAGGGATGCACATTGTATTGAAAGGACAGACAGGAAGGCAGAGGGGGTGGTGTGGCTCTGTTGGCTAAAAATGAAATTAAATCATTAGAAAGAGGTGACATAGGATCAGAGAGTGTAGAATCATTGTGGATCTAGCTAAGGAACTGCAAGGGTAAAAAGACCCTGATTGGAATTATATACAGATTTCAGAACAACAGTAAAGATGTGGTCTACAAATGGAAATGGGAGATAGAAAATGCATGCTAAAAGGGCAATGTTGCGATAGTCATGGGGGATTTCAATATGTATGTACTGCGGACTGGGAAAATCAGGTTGGTGTTGGACCCCAAGAGAGCCTGTAAGATGGCTTTTACGAGCAGCTTGTGGATGAGTCCACTAGGAGATCAGCTATTCAGGATTGGGTGTTGCGCAATGAACTAGAATTGGTTAGCGATATTAATGTAAAGGAACCTTAGGGACCAGTGATCATAATATGATAGAATTTATCCTGCAATTTGAGAACCTAAAGTCAAATACAATGGAGTAAAAGGAATTACAGAGGCATGAGAGGAGCTGGCCAGAATTGACTGGAAAGGAACACTAGCAGGGTTGATTGCAGAGCAGCAATAGCTGGAGTTTGTCGGATCATTTCAGAAGGTGAAGGATACATAAATCCAAAAGAAAAAGAGGTATTCTAAAGGCAGGATGATGCAACCATGACTGAAAAGAGAAGTCAAATCCAACATAAAAGCCAAAGAGGAGGCATATAATTGAGTAAAAATTAATGGTAAGTTAGAGGATTTGGAAATTCTTAAAAGCCTAAAAAGTCATAAAGAAGGAAAAGATGGAATATGAAGATAAGCTAGCCAACAGTATTAAAGAGGATACTAAAAGTTTCTTCAGATACATTAAAGTGTAAAACAGAGGCAAAAGTAGATATCAGACTGCTGGAAAATGATGCCTGAGAGGTAGTAATGTGGACATTGAAATGGTGGATGAACTGAATAACTATTTTGAATTGGTCATCATTGCAGAATACACTAGAAGTATGCCGTGTCAGGGGGCAGAAGTATGTGAAGTTGCCATTACTAGGGAGAAGGTTCTTGGGTCAGTGAAAGGTATGAAGATAGGTATATTACCTGGATCAGATGGTCTCCATCCCAGGGTTCTGAAAGAGCTGGATGAAGAGATTGTGGAGGTATTAGCAATGATCTGTCAAGAATCAATAGATTTTGGCATGGTTCCTGACGACTAGAAAATTGCAAATGTCTCTCCACTCATCAAAAAGGGAGAAGAAAGGAAATGAGAGGACAGTTAGTCTGATTTCAATGGTTGGAAGATGTTGAAGTCGATTGTTAAGGATGTGATTTCAGAATACTTGTAGGCGGATGAGAAAATAGACTACAGTCAGTATGGTTTCCTTAAGGGATAATCTTGCCTGACAAATCTGTTAGAATTTTTTGGAAAAATAACAAACAGGATAAACAGAGGAGAATTGGTGGATGTTGTCTACTTAGACTTCCAAAAGGCTTTTGACAAGGTGCTGCACATGAGGATGCTTGACAGATTAAGAGCCCATGGTATTACTGGAAAGATTCTAGCATGGTTAGAGCATTGGCTGAATGGCAGGAAGCAAAGACTGGAAATAATGGGATTCTTTTCTGACTGGCTGCTGGTGACCAGTAGTGTTCCATATGGGTCTGTGTTGGGACTGCTTCTTTTTACATTTTATGTCAATGATTTGGATGATAGAATTCATGGCTTTGTGGCAAAGTTTGCAGACAATACAAAGATAGGTGGAAGGGCAGGTAGCATTGAGGAAGCAGAGAGGCTGCAGAAGGCCGGAGACAGATTTAGAGAATGGACAAAGAAGTGGTAGATGGAATACACTGTTGAGAAGGGTAGGGTCATGCATTTTGGTATAAGATATACAAGCACAGACTATTTTCTAAATGGAGAGAAAATTCAAGGAGATGAGATGGAAAGGGACTTGGGAGTTTTTGTGCAAGATTCCATAATGTTAATTTTCAGTTTGAGTTGGTGGTAAGGAAGGCAAATGCAATGTTAGCGTTCATTTCAAGAGGACTAGAATTTAAAAACAAGGATGTAATATTGAGGTTTTGTAAAGCACTGGTGAGGCCTCACATGGAGTATTAGGAACAATTTTGGGTCCCTTATCTAAGGAAGAATATGCTGATATAGGAGAGGGTTCAGAAAACCAATTCCAGGATTGAACGGCTTGTCACATGAAGAGTGTTCGATGGCTCTCAGCCTATATTCACTAGAATTCAGAAGAATGAGGGTGACTTAATTGAAACCTATCAAATGTTAAAAGATCTTGATAGAATGCATGTAGACAGAATGTTTCCTATGGTGGGAGAGTGCAGGACCAGAGGACACAGGCTCAGAATAGAGGGTGTCCTTTTAGATTGGAAATGAGGAGGAATTTCTTTAGCCAGAGAATGATGAATCTGTAGACTTTGTTGCCACAGGAGGCAGTGGGGGCCAAGTCATTAGGTATGTTTAAGGCAGAGGTTGATAGATTTTAGATTAGTGAAGGCATGAAGGGTACAAGGCGAAAGCAGGAGATTGCTGCTGAGAGGAAAATGGATCAGCCATGATGAAGTGGTGGAGCAGACTCAACGGGCCAAATGTCCTTATCCTGCCCCCCTATCTTATTGTCTTATGGGCACTTCTGAACTGCCTAGCACAAATCTCGCTGATATGACACAGTTCACTCTATGTTTTGAAGTACATATGACAAATAAAGCTGATCTTAATCTCCTCTTTAATTGTGGTTGACTGTTAATATACCACACAAACTTGACAATAGCAGCCCAGTCACTATAAGACACATAAACTAGATCTGACCACAGGTCAGAATAATTCATTGGAAATAAACAGACTTTTTTTGCTGTTTTATCTATAGCACCAACAGGCATCTATGCCTCATTGAAAATATATGTAGTAGAGAGGACACAATTTATACAGATGTGTAAAAATACATTTACTGTTTACTTCCCTTGTTGAGATCACTTACCCAGCGTCATGCTCCTTGTACTTAAATGCTTTTGTTTTTCTGTTATGGTTAATGACTGGTCCTTTAAATCCTTTTATCATACCAGAATAACTTTTAAAACCAACTGCAATTCAAATTCTTGAGGCAAGCTTATCTCAGTAAAATTTTTGGAAATTAAAATTTTGATGTTGGATACAAAAGGATAGAAATGTTTTGCTTGAAAAATACTGTAAGGAATTCAAATGTTAATTCTGCACAGCTAACAGCCCCTTTAAATTAGTCATATTAATGCTTCTCATAAAATTAGACACAGAGAAATCTATCATACCTGATAAAATATGAACGAAAAGCTACTTAGAGGAGCCTGATTAATGGGATGTTCTTCTTCATCATCTTTTTTTTCTGAAATACCTGGAGAAATCTGATCTTCCGAAGCCTAACTGTTGAATGAATCTTCTGGTAGCACATCCCCAGTAGAAATTCTACTAGTTTTAAGGAAGCTTTATTGCATTAAGATGGATGATCTATGAGCGAAACATGACAAGTTCTAAACTGAACTGAACATGTTACAAATGACCCAAGCTAAAACTTGGGTCATTAAGCAGTACGTTGATCCCAGAACTCCACCATGGTGACCAAGCTGGGGTCAGTGTTTTATGCAATAAAAACACATCTGCAATTGAATAGGGGAGACAGCCAGCAGGGCCAGCAGAGTATTCCCCACTCCACTCTTAGTATTTGGTGCAGGACTTTGACCCCAAACATCAACAATTTAGGATCAAAACCTTGCACTAAGGATGAAGCATAGTATCTCTCCCTATGCATAGAAGTATCACTCCTCTGCAGATACTTCTCAAACTGCAGAGTTCCTCCAGCAATCCCAGCAGTCTCATGTGCCTCCAAACCAAAATTATATTCAGGATTCTCAAGGAGAAAATATTGGGACCAATGAAAAGCCCCGAATGAGTTGTACCAATATGCCAATGTTAAAACAAGATACTTCAGGGGATTACAAATTCCTATGAACCAAGTCTCATCACTGGAACATTAGTCCATTGCTAAAAAAGTAGAACTTGTAGTTCAAAGCAAACTGCTGGAGGAATTCAGTGGGTTAGGCAGCATCTTCAGAGGGAAGTGGATGGTCAACGTCTTAGATTGAGATCCTACCTCTCAATTGTATCTTCATTTTATTTGCAGTTTAATTTAGAAGTCAACAGATCACTGATTTGTAAATGAGCACTGCACATTGACAGATGATGTTAGGGGTCCGGGCAAAGAATTTTTTGATGTTAACAGGCAAAAGGACTTATTCATTGATTACTCTTTAGAGTTTTGTATGCACCCACTCTCTTCCTGAGTCCATACTAACCTTGCAGCCTATCCAGCCAGTCCCAATTTCCTATGTTTGGCCCACGTCCCACCATGCCCTATCCCTCCACGTACCCATCTAAGTTCATCTGCCATGATGCTGTTGCACATACCTCAACCACTTCTTCTGGCAGCTCAGTCCATATACTCATATACCTCAACGTGAAGAAGTTACCTCTCAGCTCCCTTTGAAATCTTTTCCCTCTCACCCTAAATCTATACCCCCTAGTAATGGACTCTCCTATCCCTGGGGAAAAGACTATTATCATCCACGTTATAGTTGCCCTGCTACTGTCCACTCGGTGAATCTGAGTGGGACTTCCATCCATTGCATCAACGGATGGGTGGAGATGGACTGAAGCTCAAGGAGATGTTTTTGTGCATATTGTTGGATTGAGTTGTAGAAATGTCATTTTTCTTGTAGTTTAACTTTCCTATGCTTGCTTGCATTTTTATAGAATTACCCATATACATGTTCAGTGATTTTTTCCGTAATTATAGTACAGTTATTAATATATTTTCCAGAAATTTCTTTTTTTTAATAGCAGGTGTTGCTTTACTTGAATCTGGCTATTGTATAGGTTAAATGTTATCACTGGTCTGACTCTGACTACTTTTTCCTTTTTTGTTTCCTTATCCTCTCAGCTGTCACTTGTTTAATTTTTGTTCTTGGAGCATTTAATAAAATGGTCTTAAGCAAAATATTCAATGTGTCATTCTTGACTTCCAAAGAAACTTTGGATCATAAAAGAATGTCTGGATATGCTTAGCCTACTATTCAACAGAAGGAGTGAGTTAGACATCTTGGGGCACACCACTATACATTGTTGGTGCTGAAATATCCCACTGGATGGAAAACTGAAGAAAGTTTATATCCAGAATACTGATGGCAATAGAGAGGAACCTCTCTTAACTGGACAATGGATATTTTACCATCGTAGTTGAAACGTAACGATTCCATAAGTATATTTATGGATATCATTTCTCCATCTGTACAGATCACAAACCCCTGATTCCCAATTTCCAAGAGATGAGGCCAGTGGTTCAAATGGTTTCACCAAGTGTTTAAAGAGGCGCTTTGACCTTCAGAACTTATGAGAATATTGTTTCCAAAGCAGGACACTACCATGGAAATGCTGACGATCACAGCTGCCTTCTGGTGCCAGAGACAACCAATGATGAATATAAGGTCAAAAGCTAATACTGGATATTTGTGAGTAGTGTGCAATTCACTGGCCAACTGAAGATCTTGTACTGATGTCAGAGGAAGGTCAGACCAGCAAAAGAATATCTTCAACATATCTGAAAAATTTGTGAAATAGTATTAGCTTAAGAGGGGGTATCGTAAATGCATGTAATATATATATAAATATAGTAAATGGGATGTATTCAGTTGATAGCTAGTTTTCCCAAAACTAGGAAGGATCCTTGTGCTTTTATCCTGTCTCACTTATTCTGGGGAAGAGGTCTGCAGGAGGAAGTAGATCAGCTGGTTGACTAGTGTGGCAACTACAACCTTGCACTCCGTGTCAATAAGACCAAGGACTTCAGGAAGGCGAAGTCAGGGGAACACAGCAATGCTCATGAAAGGATTAGCAAAGGAAAGGGTGAGCAGTTTCAAGTTCCTGGATATTAACGTCTCTGAAGACCTATCCTCCTGATGTTGATGTTGACAAAGGAGGCATGGCAGTAGCTATATTTCATTTGGAGTTTGAGGAATGTTGATACGTCACAAAATACACTCGCAGATTTCTACAGAGGTACCATGAAGAGCTTTCTAACTAGTTGCAACACCATCTAGCATTGAGAGGCCACCGCACAGGACTGGAAAAAGCTGCAGGAATTGCAAACTTAGCCAGCTCCATCATGGGCACGAGCCTCCCAAGCATCAAGGACACCTTCAAATGCCAATACCTCAAGAAGACAATGACTTGATTGGGTCATTAAGGCCCCAATTACCCAGGACATACCCTCTTCTCATTGCTACCATCAAGGAGCCTGAAGACATACATTCAACATTTCAGGAACAGCATCTTCCCTTCCACCATCAGAATTATGAATGGACAAGGAACCCATGAACATGACCTCACTTTTTTAAATCTTTCTTTTTGCATTACTCACTTAGCTTTTAATTATATTTCTTATTGTTACTTATAGATTTTTAATTATTATGTATAGCAATTCCACAGCATTTGCCAGTGATAATAAATGTGATTCTGATTCTGGTTGCTGGTCACGTTAGAGGAACTCTTTAACGACTGTGCTTCCAGACATGTGCAGGTAGTGGGTTTGAAGAAAGAGCAAAACACAGCCTCCAACCTCTGCATGGAAAGATATAGTAGTTTAATTCTAGGCAATTTTGGCTGAGGGGGAGATGATTATTAATGTTCTCCCAAAGATTGTGGGATGTTTGTTATGACGGGACCTTTCTCCAAGCATTTTATTCAGGAAAAGCACAGCACTGGGATTGCTTCCCTACTCCTTCTTTACCAACCATTATTTGCTAGAGGGTTCAGACCTTTTCCACTCTGACATTGAAGACTCCGAGAAATAACACCGAACATAGATCAGGCCAGCATAGGGACAGGTCTCTTGGCCTTTGTTGTTGTAGCAAACTAATAAGGTTAATGAGCCTAGTTGTACAATGACAATATCACTCAATTCCCTGCAATTCCTCTTGCACTCACCTCAATAATAAGCAAATGCTTTGAAAGGCTGGTCAAGGATTATATCTGCAGCTTGCTACCACCCAAATTGGACCCCCTACAATTCCCCTACAGACACAACTGATTGACAGATGGCACAATAGCCACAGCTCTACAAACCGTCCTTACACATCTGGAGAAGAAGGATGCTTATGTGAGAATGCTGTTCTTGGACTACAGTTCAGCATTCAATTCCATAAGTCCAACCAGGCTCAACGGGAAACTCAGAGACCTCGGCCTTGACCCCGCCTTGAGCAGCTGGATCCTGGAATACAACCTTGGTAAATGCGAGATAGATGGAATACAATGTTGGTAAATTGGAGATCATCCACTTTGGACCGAGTAGTAGAAGAGCAGATTATTATTTAAATGGTGAAAGATTGCAGTGTGCTGTGGTGTAGGGGGACTTGAGAGCGCTTGTTCATGAATCGCAAAAAGTTGGCTTGCAGGTACAGCAGGTTATTGAGAAGGCAGACGGAATGTTGGCCTTCATTGCTAGAGGGATTGAATTCAAGAGCAGGGAGGTCATGCTGCAACTACACAGGGTACTGGTGAGGCCGCACCTGCAGTACTGTGTGCATTTCTGGTCTCCATACTTGAGGAAGGATATACTAGCTTTGGAGGCAGTGCAGAGGAGGTTCACTAGGTTGATTCCGGGGATGAAGGAGTTAACCAATGAGGCGAGATTGAGTCACCTGGGACTGTACTCTCTGGAGTTCAGAAGAATGAGAGGGGATCTTACAGAAACATACAAAATTTTGAAAGCGATAGATAAGATAGAAGTAGGAAAGTTGTTTCCATTGGCAGGTGAGACTAAACTAGGGGACATTGCCTCAAGAGTCAAGGGAGAAGATTTAGGACAGAGATGAGAGAAACTGTTTTTCCCAGAGAGTGGTGAATCTGTGGAATTCTCTGCCCAGGGAAGCAGTTGAGGCTTCTTCACTAAATATATTTAAGAAACAATTAGATAGGTTTTTACATAGTAATGGAACTAAGGGTTATGGGGAAAAGGCAGGTAGATGGAGTTGAATTTATGGACAGATCAGCCATGATCTTATTGATTAGCGGGGCAGGCTCGATCAGCCGGATGGCCTACTCCTGCTCCTATTTCTTATGTTCTTATGTCAGAATGCCGGCAGATGGTAAGAGTGGGCTCCCTCACCTCCACCCCTCTGACTCTCAACAGAGGAGCTCCTCGGGGCTGTGTACTGAGCCCCCTCCTTTGCTCCCTGTAAACCCATGACTGTCTTGCCACCCGCAGCTCCAATCTGCTCATTACATTTGCTGATGACACTACATTGATCAGCCTTATCTCAAACAATAAGGAGGTGGCCTACAGGGATGACATCATCTCTCTGACACAGTGGTGTCAAGAAAACAACCTCTCCCTCAATGTTGCAAAAACAAAGGAGCTGGTTGTGGATTACAGGAGGAATGGAGACAGTCTAACCCTTATTGACATCAATGGATCTGGGGTTGAGAGGGTAAACAGCTTTAAGTTCCTCGGTGTCCAAATCACCGAGGATCCCATGTGGTCTGTACACACCAGCTGTGTGGTGAAAAAGGCACAACAGTGCCTCTTCCACCTCAGACGGTTGAAGAAGTTTGGTACAGGCCCCCAAATCCTAAGAACTTTTTACAAGGGTGCAGTTGAGAGTATCCTGACTGGCTGCATCACTGCCTGGTGTGGGAACTGTACCTCCCTTAATCGCAGGATTCTGCAGAAAGTGGTGCGGACAGCCCAGTGCATCCGTAGTTGTAAACTTCCCATGATTCAGGACACCCCAATTTCAAAGACAGGTGTGAAAAAAGGGCCCAAAGGATCACTGGGGACCCAAGTCACCCCAACCACAATCTATTCCAGCTGCCACCATTCAGGAAGTTGTACCACAGCATAAAAGCCAGGACCAACAGGCTCTGGGCAGCTCCTTCCACCAGGCCATCAGACTGATTAACCCACACTGATTTGAGTGTATTTCTATGTTACATTGACTGTTCTATTTATTGTAAATTATTATGATTGCGCATTGCACATTTAGACAGAAATGTAATGTAAAGATCTTTATTCACATATGCGAAGGATGTAAGAAATGAAATCAATTCAATATTCATGTGTCTATCTAAGAACCTCTTAAACACCTCTGTCATATCTGCACTCAGCACATCCCCTGGCAGCTGCTGTTCTTGGTTTATGAAACTTGTCCTGAAGACCTACCAAGATGGTTCTGGCGATATACAGTGATGTTTTGAGTGCAGCTCACAAAACTATGTGGTAGACTTCTGAACTATGATTGCTGCAATCTGTGGCTTGTAATTTCTTTTTAAGAAATATACTTTGGAACCGTCAAAACAAACTTGTGGTTTTAAAATCTCCTGAAGGATTCAGCTGACTTGACATTCAGGAATAATGTATACAGTGCCTATAAGAAGTATTCCCCCCACCTTGGAACTTTTCATATTTTATTGCTTTACAACATAAAGTAACAGTGAATTTAATTTGGCTTTTTTTGACGCTGATCAACAGAACAAGACTCTGTTGTGTCAAAGTGAAAACAAACCTCTACAAAATGATCTAAGTTAATTACAAATATAAAACACAAAATAATTGATAGTATAAATATTCACTCCCTTCAAATCAGTATTTAGTAGATGCACCTTTGGCAGCAATTGCAACCTTGAGTCTGTATGGATAGTTCTCTATCAGCTTTGCTCATCTGGACACAGCAAATTTTCCCTATTCTCCTTCACAAAAGTGCTCAAGCTCTGTTGGATTGCACAGGGATCATGAGTGAACAGCCCTTTTCAAGTCCAGCCACAAATGCTCAATTGGATTGGCCACTCCAGGACATTGTTTTTAAAGACATTCCTGCATAGCTTTGGGTTTATGCTTGGGGTCATTGTCTTACTGGAAAACAAATCTTCTACCAAGATGCAGCTCCATTGCAGACCTCGTTGGGTTTTCCTCCAGGATTTCCCTGTATTTTGCTGCATTCATTTTACCTTCTACCTTCACAAGCCTTCCAGGGCTGCTGTAGTGAAGCATCCTCACAGCATGATACACCCACCACCATGCTTCACAGAAGGGATGGAGTATTTTTGAAGTGCAGTTTTTGATTTACACTAAACATAACATTTAGTTTGATGGCCAAAAAGCTAAATTTCAGCTTCATCAGACCATAGAACCTTCTTTCATCTGATGTCAGAGTCTCTCACATGCCTCCTGGCAAACTCCAGCTGAGATTTCATGTGATTTTTATTTTCAACAGTGGCTTTTCCTTTACCACTCTCCCATAAAGCTGTGACTGGTGAAGGCAACAGTTGTTGTATGTGCAGTCTCTCCTATCTCAGCCACTGAAGCTCGTAACTCTTCCAGAGTTGTCATAGTTTTCTTGGTGGCCTCCCTCACTAGTCCCCTTCTTGCACGGTCACTCAGTTTTTGAGAACGGCCTGCTCGAGGCAGTCTTACAGCTGTGCCATATTCTTTCACTTTCTATTTCTTGAATATTGGCTTAACTGTACTCCAGGGGATATTCAGTGACTTGGAAATTTTCTTGAATCTATCTCCTGACTTGTGCTTGTCAATAATCTTTTTGTGGAGTTGTTTGGAGTGTTCTTTTGTCTTCATGGTGTAACTTTTGCCAGGATACTGACTCACCAGCAGCTGGATCTTCCAGATACAGGTGTATTTTTACTACAATCAATTGAAACAACTTGACTCCAAGAACAAATCTCCATTTAACTAATTATGTGACATCTAAAACCAACCGGCTGCAACAGTGATGATTTGGTGTGTCATATTAAAGGGCTGTGAATACTTATGCAAATTATTTTGTGTTTAACATTTCTCATTAATTTAGATAACTTTGTAGAGATCTATTTTCACTTTGACGTGAAAGAGTTTTTTTTTGTTGATCAGTGTCAAAAAAAACCATATCAAATCCATTGTGATTCAATGTTGTAAAACAATAAAGCATGAAAACTTCCAAGGGCGGGGAGGTGAATACATTTATAGGCACTGCAGCACCTTGAAGTGGACGGAGGTCAGCCATTGGCTGGGTAGACTTCAAGCCAGAGGAAAGTCTCGTGGCCTGCAAGCAGAAAACGATACTCCAACTGAGCCCATCTCACCTGCCTGTGCTTGACCTATCTTCTCGCTTCTACCATCAGGCAGCAGGCGCAGGACTCTTATGTCCTACACCACCAGGTTTAGGAACAGTTGCTGTCCAACAACTGTTAGGCTCCTGGAACGGTATGGATGGCTTCACTCACTTCAGCGCTGAACCTATTCCACAGCCTGCGGACTCACTTTTGGGAAACCTGTAGCTCATGATCGCAGTATGTGTTAATTATTTACCTGATTTGTCCTCTTTTGCACATTGGCCTCTGTTATGTGTGGCTTTTTTCATGGATTTTATTGAATTCCCTTGTATTCCTGTGGTTACCTTCAAGAAAATGAATCTCAAGGTTGAATATGGTATGTATATTTGGATAATAAATTTACTTTGAACTTTGAACATCAATTTCGAAAAACGAGATCAAAGAATTCCTGCCCTTGAATGCAATCAAGCAATCTCCATAAGGAAGCAGTAACTCCTTGCATTTATAACTTGAGAAGTTGTCCATGCTCAGGAAGGCATGGAGCTCCAGCTTGACAGGTTCTATCTGGTGTGCTGTTCTACGCTAGAACCATATATCCTGATGGAAAAGAGAGTTTTTGTGTTGTTACGCCTGTACCCAACTCTGAGGGGCTGAGGGGTGCAAAGTGGCCCCCTCCTTTTTGAGAATCGCAAGATCATTACTAATTCAGGTCAGGAGACCCAGGAAATGAGAAAGAGATGTTTGGAATGTCCTGGTCCTCAGCGATACAAAGCCACGGAAAAGGCCATTGTCTCTTGGAGAAGGAATTGTGTATTGAGTATTGTGCTTCAAGGAAGCCCTCAGGCAACGTGGGCTGGTTGGGGGATGGCATCATTCCACCCTGATTGACATCTGAGACCCCGTGAGTGGGGATAAAAGAGGGTCTGGGGAACGGCCCCTTGACATGCACATGTGTATTTTTATCAATAAATACTGTTAAAAATAGTACCATCAGACTTCAACGGACCTCTCTATCTTTGCTGGTAAGTGACCCAGTTACGGAGTACGTAACAATTGGGGTTCTCGTCTCGGGATTTGACAGCAAATTGGGAGGCCAGTGAATTGGGCTTGTAAGTCCAAACTTGGATCTGGTTACGCGGGTAGCCAGACGGGAAACCAGCAAAGATGGACGTGGGTGAATTTATAGAAATCCCGACTCTGGAGGCGCTAGAGGCAGCCATCAAATCGGACTTGATAAATATGGCGAAGGGGCTAAACCTAGCAGAGGTGA
Organism: Hypanus sabinus; assembly: GCF_030144855.1. Taxonomy (NCBI): domain Eukaryota; kingdom Metazoa; phylum Chordata; class Chondrichthyes; order Myliobatiformes; family Dasyatidae; genus Hypanus; species Hypanus sabinus. The sequence continues at coordinate 53,726,010 of NC_082718.1, forward strand.
GGTTGTCAATGAAAAAGCGGGAGGTGTGAAGGGGCATAACTCAGTATTATATTGAGAAGAATGTGTTTGCAGCTGAGGTATTGGAAAATATCCCTGAAAAGGTACCAGCTAGTGGGACGGCTCAGTTAGAGTTGGAGAAATTAAGGTTGGAACATGCAATTAAGTTAAAGCAGCTGGAAGCAGCTGAGAAGGAGAAAGAAAGGGCCGAGAGACAAAGGGAGCATGAGCTCCAGCTAAAGGAGATGGAGGTGAAAAGCAAGCAGGACAGGGCTGAGAAACAAAGGGAGCATGAAATTCAGTTAAAACAGCTGAAAGAGGCTGAAAAGGAGAGAGAGAGAGAGAGAGGGCCGAGAAAGAGAGGGAGAGAGCTGAGAAAGAAAAGGAAAGAGTCGAGAAGGAGAGGGAGGCAGAGAAACAGAGGAAACATGACTTGGAGATGGAAAACTTAAGGCAAGAGTGAAGAGATCAAGGGTCAGACCAAGAGGAGCGGTTTCATGTTAGTCGGGAGTTGAGGTTAGTACCTCTGTTCGAGGAGACGGATGTTGATAGTTATTCCTTGCTTTTTGAAAAGGTGGCAGTGAATCAGAAGTGGCCCAAAGAGCAGTGGGTGGCGTTGTTACAAAGTGTGTTAAAAGGGAATATGCGCATTGGGCATATGCGGCGTTGTCCATGGAGGAGGAAGAGGCGGAGAGTTATGACAAAGTAAAAACGGCCATTCTCCGGACCTATGAATTGGTACCTGAAGCGTATAGACAAAAGTTCAGAAATTTAAAGAAAGGGTGGAATCAGACGTATACTGAGTTTGCCTACGAGAAGGGTGTGCTCTTGGACCGTTGGTGTTCAGCAGAAATAGTGGAAGAGGATTTTTAGCATCTCAGGGAGTTAATTCTGATTGAGGAGTTTAAAAGTTTTGTGTTTCAGAGGATATCCGGATGTACTTGAATGAGAAGCCAAATAAGTCCATCTCCAAATTTGCTAGGTTCGCAGATGAATATGCTCTAACCCACAAGACAAAGTTTTCCTCGAATAAAAGTTCCCAGAGAGACCGTGGGAACGATAGAGAAAGCCCCCCAGCTGAGGCAGAGGTCCTGCCAGGAGCTAGTGGCAAGAGTAGGGAGGAAAGGCAAGACGGCCAGAGATTCCCGAGCTTGACCTGTTTTAATTGTGGAAGAGGGGGACATATTGCATCTAGGTGCTTTGCTCCGAGGAAAGAAACAGGAAAAGGGAAAGCAGCAGTCCCTATTGGATGTGCCGTGGTAATCAGTAAATCGACAAGAGATCCCCGGGTAGACAGACTATGAGAAGGGTCTGAGACTTGTATGTCAAACGGAACTGTGTCTGTGAGAGAGGGAGACCCACCAGTTCCCGTGCGAATCTGGAGAGACACGGGGGCTGAACTGTCATTGATTAGCAGTAAGGTACTGGATTTTGGTCGCAAGATGGGAATGGTAGCTGTGAAAGGGATAGGAAAAAGGATGGGAATGGTGCCCTTGCATAGGATCATTATGAATTGTGAGCTAGTCTCTGGACCAGTTGAAGTGGGGGTGTGATCAGAGTTCCCGAGAACTGATGCGGACGTCCTTCTGGGTAATGATTTAGCCGGTGGTAAGGTTTGGTCAGCAATGAAGCTGACGAGACATCCGGTGGAGGCTCCGCCCCTAGATTCCAAGATCTATCCCGCATGCACAATCACTCATCGCATGTCGAGGAAGGCAGCTGAGAATGAGAGCAGTTTAAATCTGGCCAATATCAAGTTGGCCGAGATGTTTTTACCGACCCTGTACCACGAGGGTTTAGTGCGTGGTAGAACTAAGAGTAGTAAACTGAAAGAGAGTAAGGGAGAGGAGGTAGACCTGCCCTTAGTGAGGAGAAAAGTTCTAGAGGCACGAAATAAAGATGAGAAATAGATAAAGCGGTTAAAAGGTCCAGGGTTGGACATGGATGATCTGTCTGGTTTGGCAGAACTGTTTGAGGAAGTTGAAACTTCTAAAGGTGTCCCCGATAATGAAATGAGGGCAGTCCTAGATGAAAAGGGTGCCCTTACCTTGAAGAAGTCTGCTGGGTTGGCAGATGAGGTTGTTTCAGCCCGCGGGGGTGAGTTTACTCTGGAAGGGAGTTGCCCGGAGAGTAGCTGGGAGAATCAGGGGAATTTAGAATTTGGACCGGGTACGGGTATTGAAAGCCTGGAAGAGGCAAATGTCCTGTCTGAGTGCGTCCAAGATGTGGATGCATGTGGTACTGAACCTAGTAATAGAGCTCAGAAAAAGTCTGAGGTATTTGATTCAGTTGAAAAGGAATGCAGTCCTTGTGGGTCAGATAGACTTGGTTCAGTGAAGAAAGGGTAAACCTTGGTAATAGTGGGAAGTGAGAGTTCCCGGGTGTTTGTGCTCAAAGGTGTGTTAAAAGTTAGTGAGGAGATCAAAGGTGGTGAGATGAATATTGTTATTGAAGGAAAAGGGAAATATGTAGTTCCCAAATTGAATGAAGAACATTTAAAGGCTGGACTGATATTAGAAGCAACATCCAGGCTACAGAGACAATGGCTTGGTACCACAAAGCCTGTGAATCAATTACAGGTTGAGTGGGAAGGTAAAGGGGCCCCACACGCTATTGTTATTCCAGAGTGTGGTGTGAAAAGGCAGAATTTGAAATGCTGTTTGAACAAAGAGTTTGAACTGAAAACTAATAGCCTGAAGGGTCCTGAAGAGAAAACTAGCAACTTGCTTACAATTAAAGAATTGGGTGGAAATTCAGAAGATGGTCTCAGTTTGGAACACATTGTTGATAAAATAACTCCTATGGAAGAAGCAGACGAAAGCCTATATCGCCAGGGTGCACAAACTCCCCACGTGGGAATTAACCGGAAAAGAGGCGAGGGTTAATGGGGACGCCATTTTTAAATAGCAGAAGCTGGTTTTAAGGGATTCCGACAAACCATGTGAATAATAAAAGACAACCCCATGGAAGCCTGCCTGTTAAGTTTGAAAGCAACATAAAGATTAGTATTTGCATGAACTTTTGTAGTATACCCGTAAGCTAAGATCATGACTCTTTAGTTTTTTGTTGGCTGAAGGGAAATAAAATAGGTGGTTATTAAATTGGAGTCTGATGCTCCAAGACTTTAGTAAGGTACAAGATGTTAAGATATTAAAGGAAGTGACAATGTAATCGTTAACTGTTTAGATACTGAATTGAATGTATAACTGCTTTACTCTGTAGAAAAAAAACTTTTGTATTTTGTTAGATTCTAAAATCCTGTAAGACTCTGTATTACTTCATTTTTATCGATGGTAAAAACGCATTGAAGAAAGGGGGTGTTACGCCTGTACCCAACTCTGAGGGGCTGAGGGGTGCAAAATGGCCCCCTCCTTTTTGAGAATCGCAAGATCGTTACTAATTCAGGTCAGGAGACCCAGGAAATGAGAAAGAGATGTTTGGAATGTCCTGGTCCTCAGCGATACAAAGCCATGGAAAAGGCCATTGTCTCTAGGAGACGGAATTGTGTATTGAGTACTGTGCTTCGTGGAAGCCCTCAGGCAATGTGGGCTGGTTGGGGGATGGCATCATTCCACCCTGAGTGACATCTGAGACCCCGTGAGTGGGGATAAAAGAGGGTCTGGGGAACGGCCCTTGATACGCACCAGGAGAAATGCTAGAAGTCCCGTGACAGCATTTAATAGCGACAGCCGGTGGAGGGCCCACGTGTGTTCTTTCCCGTTGCCCTGGGATTGAGGCCCTACCACGGAAGGCGGCTTAGCTAAGGAAGAGATCACCACCAATGCCATTTCGAAGGATCGACATCATAAAACGGAAACCGGGCAAGTTCTAAGCCTCCGTCTCTCTCTCCAACCAAAAGCTGCAGCTTGAATGAACTAAAGTGCCTTTTATATTTCCATCGGACAATATATTATCCCCTAGACAACGATAGAGCTATTTCTTACTGATTATTATTATACCCGCGCTTTTAGATTTAGTATTGACGACGTATATTATCTGTATGTTTGCATTGATATTATTTTTGTGTATTTTTATCAATAAATACTGTTAAAAATAGTACCATCAGACTTCAATGGACCTCTCTATCTTTGCTGGTAAGTGACCCAGTTACAGGGTATGTAACAGTGTTGACTCCAAATATGGTGAATTTTCCCTTTATCATATGATTACGTTGTTGGTTTCCATGGATCACACAGCCACAATAACTCTATTGATGTTATGGCTTATTGTGAAATCCTCAACTATGCAACCTGTTCCTATCTGTTCCTATTGCATTCTTCCAATGAGCTATTGAAATTACAGCAGCTCTGACTCATCTCCACTGCAAACACAGCATATCCTTCTGAAATCCAGTGATGCTTACACCACTTTTCAAAATCACTTAATTCAAGAAAATGACATTGCTAATTCATATGTTTGAAAGTAGCAGTGCGGGGGAAAACCTGGTCCTGTCTTGTGGTAGTGTACTGGTGTACCTTGTAGAGCCACTGCCTCACAGTTCAAGTGGCCTGGATTCATCCTGATCTCTGCTGTTATATGGAGTTTTCATGCTATCCCTGTGACCTTCAAATACTCTGGCTTCCTTTCACTTCCCAAATGTTTGTAGGTTGATTAGCCTCTGTAAACTGTTCCTAGTATGCAGGAGAGTGGTGGCACCCTGGGACTTGATAGGAGGATGGTTAAGGCTGATTTATAGTTGTGCGTATTGGCTACGCCTTACCTCTGATTTTCACTTCTGTGCCGCTCTATGCCATGGCGAGCATGCGTTGGTGTGCGCCAAAATGCTAGTTGGCGGTGGGGTTTCTATGCCACTGTGTTGAGCTTTCTCATGAGAGACATGGACGAGGCAATACATTTCAAACATGTCGGCAGGTAGGTTTGACGATTTGGTTCATCTGTTTCTCATTAGTGTACCGACATGGCGGAGAAGAAGCAACCAGAAATGCATAGGAGGAAATGGGATGCTACCAAGCAGACCAGTCATGTCACCGCAACGCATGAGTTACTTTTTTGGGGAGGGTTCACGGTGTAGGGTACGCGGTACCTATGGCGTCGATGTGATGCACAAGTATAAATCAGTCTTTACAGGTAAAAATTGTTGAGGAATGGGATTACTCAGTGCACCAGTACAGGTTGAATACCCTCCTGTGATAATAGTATAAAAAATAATGAATAAAGTTTGCAGGTGACTCAAAAACGAGCTGACTTGTGGATTGTGATGAAAGTTGTCAAAGGATTAAGCAGGATATAGATAAATTGAAAGCACAGGCAGAGGAATTGCGAAGAGAGTTTATTCCAGGTAAGAGTGAGGTGTTGCACTTTGGGAGGTCAAGCATAAGATGAAGGAATGCAGTAAATGGCAGGACCTTTAGTGTAATGATGTACAAAGGAATCTCAGTAGCTCCCTGAAAGTGGCTACGTTACGGTGAAGGTGGTAACTAATGGATGTCGTATGCCGTTCATGTCGTTCATCAGTTGGGGTGTGGCATATGAAAGTCAGGAAGTCATGTACAGCTGGGTAAAACTTGGGTTAAGTCACTTTTCTATTGTGTGTAGTTTTGGTCATCACTTACAGGGAGTATGTGGAAGCTTTGGTGAGGTTGGAGAAGCAGTTCAGCAAATGTTGCTTGGATTGGAGAATGTTAGGTATAAGGAGAGGCAGAGAAACTTGTGTTGCTTTCTCTGGAGCATTGGAGGTAGGTGGGGTTGGGGGGGTATCTGATAGAATGATGTAAATTTATGAGACGCGTAGATGGGGTAGATCATCAGAGGCTTTAATCCCATGGTTGAAATGTCAATTACCAAGTGCATAGCTTTAAGATGAGAGGGTGATAGTTTAAAAGCCATGTGTAAGACAATTTTTTTTTACGCAAAGAGTTGTAAGTTCCTGTAATGTATTTGTCAGTGGAAGCATTGGAGACAGATACAATAGCAAAATTAAAGAGGAATTTAGACAGACACATGAACAGGCAGGGAATGGAGTAAACGGACCAGGTACAGGCAGAGGTGCAGTTTACATTGACATCATGGCCATCAGAAAAATGGTGGGCCAAATGGCCTGTTTCTGTGCTGTATGCTCTATGTCCTTTGTAGATCTGACAACCCTTTTGATTCACTCATGCCACTAACACAGTTACAGGCTTCATCCTTGCAATTTTATATCTTAGGATTACAAAAATATTCTACCAGCCATGTTGTATGAATCACTGGCAAAATAACAGCTGTTTTATTGAATATAACCTTCTGTCTACATAGTCCAAATGACAGAACAATGATGTGTCAATTTCAATATGAACCACCAACAGGTTTGGAACATCTACTTTCTTACAACTATCAGGTTGTTGAACTGATCTGGACAACCCCAATCACTAATTCAGCTACAGAACTCCAAAGGAAACATACAGTCTACTAGAAGGACTTAACAGGTCAAGCAGCATTGGCGATAGATAAGAAGTTAAAGATGTTTTGGGTCAAAACTTCAGAACTTAAGAAATAGGAGCAAGAGTAGATCATCTGGCCCATTGGGCCTGCTCACCATGCATTAAGATCATGATTGATCCAGCTGCGGACTCAGGTCCAACTAGCTGCCTTTTCCCCATAACCTTTAATTCCTCTACTATACAAAACTCTAACTGTGTCTCAAGTAGATTTAATGTAGTAGCTTCTACTACTTCCCTTGGAAGAGAATTTGACAGGTACACTAATTTCTGGGAACAAGCTGTTCTTCCTCATCTCCATCATAAATCTTCTGCACAAATTTTGAGGCTAGGACCTTGGTTCTAGTCTCACATAACAGTGGAAACAATTCCCTGCCTTTCATATCTTTCTATGTTTCTATAAGATCTCCTCACATTCTTCTGAATTCCGGTGAGTATAGTCCTGTTGAACCTCCTCTACAACACCTGCAAAGCTAGTCTATCTCTTCGCAAATAAGGAGACCAGAACTGCAATCTTTTCATTGTACATGTACCACACCTTCTTTGTGCATTTGACAATAATCTCAACTTGATAATTTGGAATTGGATTAGAATTGAGTTGTTATTGTCACATGTACCAAGATACAGTGCAAAGCTTGTCTTGCATATTGTTCACACATATCAGATCATTACACAGTGTAGTGAAGTCTCAGATATTTTGCTCGTGATTTGTGAATGCCATAAAGTTGAATTATTCACTATCTGGACTGTAAGCTGGAGGTTTATATGCATATAGCAAAAATAAATCTCGTAAGTCACATGAAGAGCCAAATTTTCAAAGGAGTTACTGCTAATCAGCATTTTGCAGCAATGCCCTGATGTATAAATGTTAAACATCAATAATGTCTTTTCATGCTTATGTAGCATAACACTTGAAATAATGAAATTTATAAAATTTTAATTGCTTCATGTTCTTAGAAATTTCAGCTAGTTGCGAGTGAATTATATATGTTTGAAACACTGGATAAATGAGAGTTTACAACATTTGATTTGGGACAGTTCCAAAGCATTAATGAAACCAGCTCACACAGGGTTAAATTTACATGTTGTTAATGAAACGGTGATGTTGGATTTTCAGAGCAGAGTAAGTTGGAATAATAGAAGTTAGTTAATTGCATTGTAATAATTTTTCATAACTGTGTACTTTTAAAGCTTCAAGTTAAATATTAGAAAACTTTTCCTGGTTAAAAAAAATTGTTTTTGCAGTTCTACTGTTTAAGCTTCCAACATGCTGAACAGAGAAGAGCAGAGGTCAGACTTGTGGTTTTCTGACTAGTGATAAATGAAAAGATGGAGTTTGTGGAAGTTTGGGAGAGAATTTAGACACAGATACCAGATGTTCAGTATCGGTTGTTTCTGGGTGATTTGTAGTCTGCAAAATGGTTTAGCCTGTTAACGTTAATTAACATGCTTCCTTCGAAGCAGATGCGCAAACTTAATATATTCTTCCAAAAATAACAGCGCTGCTTGAGATTGTACTAAACTCCTGGCCACTCACTTAGTTCATCCCAATAGAGTATTTACAAACAAATTTCAAAGTTTGGAGTGAATTTATTATTAAAGTACATATGTGTTACTATATACAGCCCTGAGATTCATTTTCTTGTGAGCATTTACAGTAAATACAAAGGGACACAATAGAATCAATGAAGGACAGGACACAAGATGGACAAACAACCAATGTACAAAGGATTACAAACTGCAAGTGTAATCAATCAATAAACAAATAAATAAGCAAGCAAGCAATAAATATCAAGAACATGAAACGAGTATCCTTGAAAATGAGTCCATAGCTGTGGGAACAGTTCAGTGATGGGGTAAATGGGTAACGCCACATCATACCAGATGGGGCAAAGGAAATTTGCCTTTACAGAATCAACAAATCACTCCCAAAGAATCTGAGCTAAGAAATATAAATTAGATTTCATGAAATCTGAATGTTGAGTTTAACTTTATTTTCAGCCCTCATTTCTTAGTACAAGGGCAGATGATGGAGCTTTGCATTACGGAAAATATTGATTCCCAGTTTCCTGGGAACACAACTTCTCCCATATGGTGGGGGCTGCCTATAATTTTAAGGTGATTGTAAGTATCGGGGGGGATGCCAAACGAAAGCTTTTTACACAGACAGTGGTGAGTGCATGGAATGTACTGCCAGGGGCAGTGGTAGAGGTAGATATTTTAAGGGTATCTAAGAGATTCTTAAATAGACAAGTGAATGATAGAAAAATGGAGGGCTATGCGAGAGAGAAAGGCTAAATTGATCTTAGAGTAGGTTAAAAATTCAACGCATTGTTGGGCTGAAGGGCGTTCATTGTGCTGGTATGTTCTATGTTCTAAAATGTTGTCTGTCGATAAATGATTACCTTCAACGAAATGAGAGTTCATGAAGTACTGTGATGATTAGCATCTTATCCTCTTATGCCTGTCTCCTAGTGTGTGCACTATTGGAGCTCTCATGATGTTTAATAACGTGAGCATGCCAAGACTGTCACATGCCGCAAGCTCCTTGAATCCCTCCATGATAGGAATCTACATTGTGTTATTGGTTACATTATTTGAATAGTTAACTATCTGCTTCTTTAATGCACCTTGGTTTGTGACAGTCTTCACCTCAAAACTCTACAAAAAGATCATCACTCTGCCTGTATCATCATAGAACAGGTGTGAAGTTGCTTTATGCAGTGTTTCATTCCCTAAAGTTTGATTGTCATTGGAGAATTTCCATCCCCAATGGTATATGCTGCATTGGCTCATATTCTGTCTTTGAAATACAGTTCCATTGACTTGAATAATGTAGGATGAATACTGTGGGAGTAAGAACTGAGATTCTGCAGATGCTGGGAACCTTGAACAATATATGTAAAATGCTGGAGGAACTCCACAAATGTGGCAGAATCTATGGAGGGAATTTCCTTTTCCAGTCCTGATGAAACCCGAAACTTCAACTGTTTATTGCCCTTGTAGATACTGCCTGGCTTGCTGAGTTCATCCAGCACTTGTATGTATAGGGGGAGAGTTTAATTTTTTTTCTCAATGTTGAAGTCAAAAACATTTTCCACGCTTTTTTTCTCTTACAGTCTAACTAACGTATAATGTCTAGCATATAATTCAAACAATTTGACTTGCACTTCCTTCTGAATCCTTGTAATTTTAAGTCCTACGTCCTTGAATTAACTGATCTGGAGGATGCTTGCTCTGCTTCCTCATCTTCCAGCTGTTTTTCTCTTGCTCTGTCTTTATCAGCTTTCATTTCAGCAGCGTGACTTACAAAAAAAAATTAACTAAATGTGCGTGGGGAAATTTAACTCACTGCAGCTGCTGAAAGCTGCTCTGCCTTGGGAAACGATGGCTGTGGTTAAAAGACATTCGAAAGAAACAAAACCGCAAAAACGTATAAAGGAGTTCCATACTTTTGAGGTCATGAGATAGAGAGAGGAAAACAAATTGTATAATGAGCTTTGGTTTCAACTAATCATGAAGGAGGAATGAAGAACGTAAAGAGAAAGTTACAGAGAAGCAAAATAAAGTTGCTGGAAATTTATCTGTTACAGATAAATTGGATTTTGGGCACTATTTAGGTGAAATGCAAATTCTGTGCATGAGTTGTCCCACTGGGGGAGAATTACAGTTCTCATGGACTGTTTAAATGTGTCCAGCAACTTGGAGTGAACGGTGCCCTGGTACACATGATGGGATGTAAAATTATTATTTATCTTGTATTTCAACTTTCCTATGCTTGCTTGCAGTGTTATATAATTAGCTATATATGTGTAATTGTTCAGTGAATTTTCCACTAATTACAGTTTCTTTGTTATCTTTCTTGAAACTTCTTAGTTTCCTGTAGCAAGTGTCACAATAGAATCTGTGTATTTTATGAGTTAATATATTTCAGCAGGAGATGCCCAGGACTACATTTTCTTTTGTCTTTTCTTTGTTCTTTTGGTTCCCCTTTATTGATCATTTCCCACATTGGTAACACTGAATAAAACAATTGTAAGCAATAAGTTTAATGCCTCATTCTTGACTTTCCAAGAACCTTTTGATTGCAAAAGCAGCAGTGTGAACAGTAATCATTACTCGATGCTTGTTTGCATTGTACATTGTCTAGTTTTGAAACATGCTGGGTTATCTACAGAGATCCAGTTTCTCAGAGCTTCCTCTCTGCAGCATGGTGTACAGTAGCTGAGCAGATCTACAAGAGTGGATTCAGGTTGCACTTGTTATTCTTCTCCAAGTACTGACTTTGCAATGTGCACATCACTGGGGTCTTTCAGGGTGCTGGGTACTAGAGGAAAGGGAAGACAGAGGAGGAAGGGCAACAATCAAGTGGTCTAAGTCAAGAGGGCACATGCCTCAGAATACAAGGACATCGCTTTAGAACAGAGATTGAGGGGCAATGTTTCCTCTAATTTGTAATGACCAGTGTGTGCAAAAATCTCGTGCTGTGCAATTTTTTGCCCAATGACAACAACATGTGTGCACTGAATTTTATTTATAGAGGTATTCATTTTAACAGCTAGTAAAACGCTCCCCTTAAAAGCTTTTACACACTGCCCATATGTGATTTTCTTGTTAAATGATGCTTTAAAAAGTCAAGTTCTAAACATCATTCCATTTCTCCCCACTTGCAAGTTCTCCAGCAACTTTTGCATTGTGATAATACACACAGGTAACACAAGTTTCTGAATTGTACATCAATATTTCTCATAGCTCCATGTTCCTGACCTCATGAGCTTTCAATGTAACAGTTTCTGTTTCCTTAAGCCATTCTGCTTTAAATGAATGGTTCTTTTGTGCTTCACACCCTTTTCTTCTTTAGAATTCAATGTAGTGAGTCAATAATTGCTTCAATAAAAGCAGTATAAATAAGCCAGTTCTAATATCATGGATACTCTCTACATTTACCTGATGAGTTAAGTGTAACCTTTGGCCAGGAGCAGATGTCGTCAGCTGGTGCCCAACCTTCACAGAATGTTTCAGCACTTAACCACTCCACTCTCCAGTTGATGGGTCAGCAGTGGTGGCCAAGTCACTGCCCTTCTGTTCCTGACTTCCAGCTCAACTCCATATCCAGCAAGAGGCTCTTTCTGCTTCCTCCCCCATCCTGCCAGGTGCTTGGTTCTTGCTCTTTTCATCAAGGCCCAGCACAAACAGCAACCTCCATGTCAACTTTGCTGGTAACCCACTACAGCTGATCTCCACTGGGAATAGCCACGTCTGCCATCCTTTGACCCTGCACTCCTGGACTAAGGACAGGTACTTCAGGGCCTTTCTCTCGTCAGCTGCCTCACATCCTTCCTCCCATGGCACTGGGAGCTCCACCAGGATGATTTTCTTGTCTTTGGTGGACCACTGTACGATACCTGGTCAAAGTGTGGTTAGCACCACCTCTGGGAACTGCAGCTTCCTCCCCACACCAAACACCATTTCCCATGATTTGGCAATTTGCAGCAGATTGGATTTAGGCCTGTTTGATTTGACTAGTGAGGCCCTTTCCTTAATAAATATGACTGCCCTGTTTGCCTCTCTGCCAACTGGTCATTTTTTACACCTCTCCCACTCAGTAGAGAACGGAGCAACCACTCCTCGCTGAATATCCTTGGTAGAGATCGTTAAGAGCACCAAATTTCTTGACGTTCACCTGGTGGAGAATCTCACCTGGTCCCTGAACCAGCTCTATAGCAAAGAAAGCCCAGCAGCATCTCTACTGTCTGTGAAGGCTGAGGAAAGTCCATCTCCCACCCCCCATCCTCATCACATTCTACAGGGGTTGTATTGAGAGCATCCTGAGCAGCTGCATCACTGCCTGGTTCGGAAATTGTACCATCTCGGATCGCAAGACCCTGCAGTGGATAGTGAGGTCAGCTGAGAAGATCATCGAGGTCTCTTTTCCTGCCATCATGGACATTTATACTACATGCTGCATCCTCAAAGCAAACAGCCATATGAAGGACCCCACGCACCCCTCATACAAACTCTTCTCTTTCCTGCTGTCTGGGAAAAGGCACTGAAGCATTTGGGCTCTCACGACCAGACTATGTAACAGTTTCTTCTCCCAAGCCATCAGACTCCTCAAAACCCAGAGCCTGGACTGACACCTCACTGCCCTATTGTCCTGTTTATTATTTATTGTAATGCCTGCACTGTTTTGTGCACTTTATGCAGTCCTGGGTAGGTCTGTAGTCTAGTGTATTTGTTTTTTTTTCCTGTCTGTGTTGTTTTTTACGTAGTTCAGTCTAGTTTTTGTACTGTGTCATGTAACACCATGGTCCTGAAATGTCTCATTTTTACTATGTACTGTACACAGCAGTTATGGTCGAAATGACAATAAAAGTGACTTGACTCCAATGTGTCAGCAAGGGACAGCAGGACCATGTTGTGGCAGCATCTATCCCATCCTTGTGCTAAAGCTGTTTTGCGCCCTGACAGTATGTGGGTCAGTGTCCCCACTGTGATGGTGTAGGGAGAGTATCATACACGGATTGCTGGAGGAGAGAAATGCGGAAGGGCTAAAATTTGCAGACACATCATTGTAAACCAGAAAAGGAAATGTGATTGTGAACGATCATGAAATATACTTAACATGCCAATGAGGTAGAGGGTGACAACCTTTTGTGTGTGGTTTAAATTCTTTTGTACACGAGTTGCAAAAGATTAAGTGTGCACACACATGCACACACCTTAGAGGGAACATTGGTGAGGAGGAATTTCTTCAGACAGAGGGTGTTGAATTTGTAGAATTCACTGCCATAGATGGCTGTGGATGCCAAGTCATTGGGTATATTTAAAGCATAGATAGATTGTTTCTTGATTACTAAAGCAGTTAAGTGTAAGGTGGAAAAGCCAGCAGAATGGGATTGAGAGGGATAATAAATCAGCGATGATGAAATGATGGAGCAGACCAATTCTGCTCTTCCGCCTTATAGTTTAAGGAGGACTCATTTCTGCAAATCCAATCACTAAAGGGCATCCATGGCACACACTACTTGGCAGCTTATAAGAAAATAAGGTTTTGAAAGGCAATGGTCACAAAGTTGTGAAACTGCCAATGTGCGAAGACCAGTCCATACATCAATACCTGAACTTCTCCATAACAATCTCTGTCTTCATGAACTTCCAAGTTATATGTGGTTTCTCCCATTTGTTACAGTCTGCAGCTCAATATTGTATTAATATACTTGTCTCTCTCTACTTGAACAGGGCCAGCAGCTGAAGAAAATACATGAATTTTTAAGAATTACAGCATTCCCAATGGTTGGGAAATAACAGTGACAACCTCATGGCAGTTTTTAATTGCCATGATTTCTACATGAATAAGAAGGACTATTCCATGGTCATGAAATTAAATACCTTCAGCTCACATTCTCTGAGAGCTGGATGTCTCTTTCAATGCCAGTTTCCTGTAGTGGGGGAGTCTAGGACCAACGAGTACAACCTTAGAATAGAAGAACATCTCTTTAGAATAGAGATGAGATGGAATGTTTTTAACCAGAGGGTGGTGAATCTGTGGAATTTATTGTCACCGACAGCTGAGGAGGCCAAGTCATCGGGTATATTTACAGTGAAGGTTGATAGATTCTGGACTAATAAGGCATCAAAGGTTATGGTGAGAAGACAGGAGAATGGGTTTGAAAGGAATAATATGTCAGCCACTATGGAATGAGGAATAGATGTGATACACTGAATGGCCTTCTTCTGCTCTTATCTCTTATGGTCCTGAAGGAATGCCAAAGGCTCAATGTCAAGATTTAGTGTGAGAATCTTGAACGATGTTTTGTCATTTTCAGTGAAGTATGCAGGAAATGTTCACAGAAGGTGGTGAATATCTGGAATTTTCTAGCCCGGAAGGTTGTGGATACTGAACCTTTGTGAGCATTTAAAGAGGAAGTGATAAGTACCTTTAAAAATTCAGAAATTGAGGAGGTGTGGGAAGTGACAAAGAAGAGGAGAAGAGACTTGGGGCAGATCAGCCATGACCATATTTAATAGTATGGCAGGTTTAAGGAACCAGGTGACTTACTCCTGATCTTATTTTCTTCAGTTAATAGGAACTAATATCTTAGTTGCTAGTGGGGTTTGTGTTGGCGCGTGGGCAACACAAGTGGGCAAAGCATCAGACTAGTAACCTGAAGGTCACTGGTTTGAGCCTCAGCTGAGGCAACGTGTTTGTGTCCTTGTGCAAGGCACTTAACAACACATTGCTCTGCGACGTCACCGGTGCCAAGCTGCATGGTTCTAGTGCCCTTCCCTTGGACAACATCAGTGGCGTGGAGAGGGAAAGGCCTGCAGCTTGGGCAACTGCCTGTCTCCCATACAACCCTGCCCAGGCCTGTGCCCTGGAAACTCCAGGCGCAGATCCATGATCTCTCAAGACCGACGGATGCCACCATCACCAGTGGGGTTAGTCACAAGCCACTCCAAAACTTGGCAGTCCGTTGAGGGCAAGTCCTCTTTCACCATACACTCTTCTGAGGAAAATGAGGGCTGAGCCAAGAACAACAAAAAGTATCTGTGTAGCATATTTATGAGGATTCTGCCAGGACTCAAGGCCTGATTTATATTGAAAGTGTGGTTAGGCTGGGACTTCAATTCTTAGGACATAGGAGATAGAGGGGATGACCTTACAGAGGTGTGTAAAATCTTCAGATTGTAGATGGGTGTGTAGTGTACTTTATATTTCAGTAATATTTTGAGTAATATGATAAAATAATGTTTGATTATCTATTCTTTGTTCACATTCTTTTTCTACTCGAAAAGAAAGTTATACGAATTGTAAATAAGACAAGTTATCATGAACCAACCAATCCACTATTTATTCAACTAAATAATTCAAAATTCAGAGATTTTGTAGATTTAAAAATAATACAAATTATGTATAAAGTAAAAAATAGACAGTATCCAAAGGTTGTTTAAAATGAGGAAAGTCAACGTGATTTGAGAGGAACATGTATATTTCAAAAACAAAGGGTAAGAACAAATGTAAAAAATATTTGTATTTCAGTCAGAGGGGTGAATCTATGGAACAGTTGCAGTAAGAATTTAAGAAAATGCACTACACAACAAGTTTAAAACTTATTCAAAAATTATTTAATAAAGAAAAATAAAATACATGATTTAATATGAATGGGAGTGATGTAAATAAATGATATTTGGAATTGGATTTTGTATTAAAAGATTATGATTTTTTTGTTTTTAATGTGGTGATTGACACCAAACATGTTGTTGTATAAGTAAGAGGGGTAAGCATAATAAGCTGTAGCTTCGGTCTACACCCTTTCAGTCTGTTTGAAAGAGTATCTATGTTTTTTGTTGTAATTTTGTCCTATGAAATCATTGTTATGAAAACATTGTTGTAAATGATGTTTTTTGTTCTATTTGTACTGACCAAAATAAATTAATTTCATTCATTCATTCATAATTCATTATGGGTTATATAGAAACATAGAAACATAGAAAACCTACAGCACAATACAGGCCCATCGGCCCAAAAAGTTGTGCCGAACATGTCCTTACCTTAGATATTACAATACTTACCCATCGCCCTCTATTTTTCTAAGCTCCATGTACCTTTCAAAAGTCTCTTAAAAGACCCTATTGTATCCACCTTCACCACCTTTGCTGGCAGCCCATTCCATGCACTCGCCACTCTCTGAGTAAAAAACTTACCCCTGACATCTCCTCTGTACCTAGTCCCCAGCACCTTCAACTTGCGTTCTCTTGTGGCAACCATTTCAGCCCTGGGAAAAAGCCTTTGACTATCCACATAATCAATGCCTCTCATCATCTTATACACCTCTGTCAGGTCACCTCTCATGTTCTGTTGCTCCAAGGAGAAAAGGCCAAGTTCACTTAACCTGTTCTCATAAGGGATGCGCCCCAATCCAGGTAACATCCTTGTAAATCTCCTCTGTACGCTTTCTATGGCTTCCACGTCCTTCCTGTAGTGAGGCAACTAGAACTGAGCACAGTACTCCAAGTGGGGTCTGACCAGGTTCCTATATAGGTGCAACATTACCTCTCAGCTCTTAAATTCAATTCCACGATTGATGAAGGCCGATACACCGTATGCCTTCTTAACCACAGAGTCAACCTGTGCAGCTGCTTTGAGAGTCCTATGGACTCGGACTCCAAGATCTCTCTGATCCTCCACATTGCAAAGAGTCTTACCATTAATACTATATTTTGCCATCATATTTGACCTACCAAAATGAACCACTTCACACTTACCTGGGTTGAACTCCATCTGCCACTACTCAGCCCAGTTTTGAATCCTATTAATATCCCGCTGTAACCTCTAACAGCCCTCCACACTATCCACAACACCTCCGGCCTTTGTGTCATCAGCAAACTTACTAACCCATCCCTCCACTTCCTCATCCAGGTCATTTATAAAAATCACAAATAGTAAGGGTCCCAGAACAGATCCCTGAGGCACACCACTGGTCACCGGCCTCCATGCAGAATATGACCCATCTACAAGCTCGCTTTGCCTTTTGTTGGCAAGGCAGTTCTGGATCCACAAAGCAATGTCCCCTTGGATCCCATGCCTCCGTACTTTCTCAATAAGCCTTGCATGTGGTACCTTATCAAATGCCTTGCTGAAATCCATATATGCTACATCTACTGCTCTTCCTTCAATCAAAAAATTCAATCAGGCTTATAAGGCACAGCCTGCCTTTGACAAAACCACGCTGACAATTCCTAATCATATTATACCTCTCCAAATATTTATAAATCCTGCCTCTCAGGATTCTGTGGTCTATAATTTCCTGGTCTACGCCTCCTCCCTTTCTTGAATAAAGGAACAACATCCGCAACCCTCCAATCCTACAGAATCTCTCCGATCCCCATTGATGATGCCAAGATCATCACCAGAGGCTCAGCAATCTCCTCCCTCACCTCCCACAGCAGCTTGGGTTACGTCTCATCTGCTCCTGATGACTTATCTAACTTGATGCTTTTCAAAAGCTCTAGCACATCCTCTTTCTTAATATCTACATGCTCAAGATTTTCAGTCCACTGCAAGTCATCACCACAATCTCCAAGATCCTTTTCCATAGTGAAATCTGCAGTAAAATATTCATTAAGTACCTCTGCTATTCATTATGGTTCCACTTTCCCTCTAACACACTTGATAGGTCCTATTCTTTCACATTTTATTCTCTTTATTCTCTATATATATTTATCCTGCTTATCCTTTATTGCATATATACTCTTATCCTCTATATGTTAGAAGTACGTGAATAGCATATGTCAATATGCCGCCATGTCATATGTGACCACCTCTCTAAGAAAAAGGAAAAGAAGCAAAGCAGACACCATCCTGACTCTTGTGTTTTTCTTGTGATTAGTTTCTGGATTTACAAAACATAATAGTGGCAATTAGGAAGTTTTAAAATGAACCTGCAATGATTACCTGCTTGTTGAAGTGCAGTACATTTTTCTTTGGAAAGGGAAAGAGACATTCGAGTTAAAAAAAGCAGAAATGCTTGGCTACATTGGAAATATAGATGCATTCGATTGTACAACAGATAACTGTTTGACGTATACTGAATGAGTTGAGCAGTATTTTGAAGCAAATGAAATAGCCAATGAAAAACATGTGCCAAAGTTGCTGAGTGCAATTGACAGAAGAGTATACAGTTTCTTTAGAAGTTAACTGCTACAACCAATCCAGCAGAAATGTTCTTGGCTGTTATTGTGTACGTAATACAGGAACATATAGAGCAGACAAACACAAGAAAATCTGTAGATGCTGGAGATCCAAAGCAACACACACAAAATGCTGGAAGAACTCAGTAGGTCAAGCAGCATCCATGGACAAGAGTAAACAGTCATAATTTAGAATCAAAATCATTGTTTATCGCAGAATGCTTTTGGCTTCATAACCTGAATCAAAAGGAACGGGAATGCATTTCAGCTTACCTGGCTGAATTAAAGAAATTGTCCAAGCATTGTCTGTTTAATAATAGGCTTAATGATACACACTGGAAGATCACTTAGTTTGTGGAATCTTTCAAGAAAGCATTCAAAAACAGCTCCTAACTGAAGCAACATTGACATTTAAAAGAACAGTTGCTATCACTGTATAAAGGGAAACAGCAGCCAGAGGCACAATGGAGTTACAGTCAGGAATAAAAGTGAGCATGAGCAAAATTGTAATGTTTAAACAAAAACCTGCCCAGGCAAACAAATTGTGTTACCAAAATGACAGGAGCTCACATAAACTAAAACAATGCAGGTTTAAAGGTGAAATTTTCAGAAAATGCAACAAAGTGGGACACAGAAAAAGTGCATGTCAGGCAGCAAAAAATAAATGGACTGTACATGGAAGAAAAAATGATGAAAAGTCAAGTTACAATTTCAAAAAGAGCACTAATCTGTATGCTGTTTATGAACAATTTGATATTGATGGGAGTGACACACATTGCCTTGAGATCTGCAATGTGAAAACTAACAAGAGACAAATAATATGGCTTACATCAGAAATGATTAGCAAATTAATTAAAATGGAATTGGACACTGGCTTGGCTGCTTCATTCATTCCACAAAATGACTTTGAACAGCATTTCCAAGATACTGAGCTGAAGCCTTCAGGTCTTGAGCTTTTATTGGAGAAAAGGTTAATCCTTTGGGAATGACAATCATAACAGTAAAGTACAGCAACGAACAAGCCAAATTGAATTTGTATGCGGTAAAAACAGGAAGGCCAGTGTTGTGAGGCCATGATTGGCTGAGGCAATTATCATTTGATTGGAGATCCATCCAACATTTGCACGCCTCATCTCCCGAAATAGAATCAACTGAAAGCAAATTAAGAAAGGCATTCAATGATACCACAAGCAGTGTTCAAGGATGGCATTGGAAACTCAAACATATCAAAGAAAAATGAAAATGCCACACACAAGGTTTGAAAATCTGGTTCTTTTTACTATTTACAACAAAGTTGCCAGTGATATAGATCACATGGAGTTTGAAGGAGTTCTTTCCAAGGCTGTGTGGAGCCCATAGGCAATGCCAGTGGTATCTGTAGCTAGAAAGGATGGGTCTGACAGGATCTGTGGTGACTTTAATGTCACCATCAACCCAGTACCAGAATTAGATCAATACCCTCAGTCCAGAATAGAGGATATCTTTGTAAACTTTTCTGAAGAGGAATGTTTCAACAAAGTGGAACTAGCCAAGGCCTCTGTACTGATGGAGATGGAAGAAGAGTTCAAAGTGTTTCTCACCATAAATACTGCAGTTATGTCACATATTATGGGTGATGGACGTGAAGGCTTCATAGACTTTCCCTTACCACTGCCAAGAAAAAAAAGCACAGATTGACAGAGAGGCCCTGAGTCTGCTCTAGGGTGTAAAATGCTTTAATCAGTACTTGTGTGGGAGAGAGTTTACTTTCATTGCTATTCATCAACCACTAGCGCCCACAGAAGGCAGTTCCACTAATAGCAGCAGGACAAATACAGCGATGGGCTCCATTTCTTGGAGAACACAATTACAAGATTAAATTCAAGAGGACAACTAATCATGAAAATGCTAATGGATTGTCCTGCTTACCCTTGGAAAAGGAAATACTTGAAGAATTTACAAAAGAGGACAATCCTCTTGATGTACTTTCCCTAATTGTCTTCCTATTATGACAGAGATATCTGAAAGGGAAACCAGAAAAGACTCTTCATTATCTCAGGTCTATATGGCAACCAAAAATGGCTGGAACGTGCAGCAGAATTTCCAGTTCTCCCATTTTCCTCCAAGCTGAGAGCTAAAGTGCTGGCGGAGCTACGTGCCAGATATTTAGGCATGATCAAGATTAAAATGTTGGCTCGACGCTTTGTCTGGTGACCTGGGATAGATCAGCACATTGAGCAGCTTGTCATGACTGTTTGGTGTGCCAACACGTGAGAAGATGTCAAAAGCAGTGCCGCTCCATTCTTAAGAATGGACTGCAATTCCCATGTGCAGGATTCACGTGGATTTTGCCAGAGCATTCATGGGCACAAGTTTCTTGATAGTAGTGGATGGATCTAGAAAGTGGCCAGAAGTGTTGTCATTAGCTTCCACTTTCTTATACACTGTTGATATGTTGAGAAGGCTCTTCGCTAGGACAGGTGTTCCAGAACACTTAGCCAGAGACAACGTTTGTTGCAGAACTGTTTTCAGTCATTCCCGATAATGAATGGAATAAGACATTTTACACCTGCATCATATCACCCAGCAACAAAAGTCTTGCCAGAAAGGATTATCCAGAGTTTGAAGAATGCATTGCAAGCAATGTCAGCAGAATACACTACAATGAATCACAAGCTCGCCAATTTCCTCCTTACATATCACAGTACAGCACACTCTACATCCAACAGCTCACCAGCTATGCTCTTACTGGGTCGTCTCCTGTGTTCATGCCTGGATCTCCTCAAACCCAATCTCAGACAGTGTATGCAAGACAAACAGCTAAAACAATTGAAGGCTCCTCAAACAAGGAGTTTCAATGTTTCACTCCTGGAAAAGCAGTCCTGGCAAAGGTCTTCAGAAGGATCAAAAGTGGTAACTGGAAAGATGAAGGAGAGAATTGAATCACTCTCCTACACTGTGGACATTGCTTCTGATATCATTTGGTGATGACACTTCGATCAGTTGAAATGATCAGAGTCAATTTTTAGAGTGAAAACTGTCCAGAGCTGTCAGAGCCACATCCTGCAGTCCCAGAGTCAACTCCCACAACCACCACAGAGGAGGCTGGTTGTTTGATTAAGCATTCTTGCTCATTTAAATAATTAATGACTGGTTACATGTAAAAATATATGGATTGTAGATGTCCCAAAGCTAACACATGATATACATGTGCCTCACTTTAAGTAAAAATAAACTTGGATTCTCATTCCTGGCTCCATGTTTCCTTTCAATTAGTTTTTTTTGTTTTGGAGTTATAAAACATAATACTGGTGAAAAGGAAGTTTTAAATGAATCCAAGAACCCGAGACAACCTGTTGAAGTGCTCAGAGAGGTGTAAGTTTTAAAAAAAAATGTGCAGTAAGAAATGATTGAGTTAAAAAAAAAATCACTGCATGCTTTTTTTTCTCTGTGGAGCATTGTGTTTCCTTTGCAAAAGGGGAGATAATTGAGTTAAAAAAGGATAAGATGGAAAAATTCACTGTTTCATGAACAAAGACTTCCAGGTGATAATGATCATTTAAGAAAAAGAGCAGAAATGGCTGGCTACATCAGAAAGATTGATGCATTTGATTACACAACAGATAAGTGGGTATTGTATATGGAGCAAATTGAGCAGTAATTTAAATTAAGTGGAATAGTCGACGAGAAGTGAGTGCCAATTTGCTGAGTGCATTGGTTTGAAGACAATCAAAGATTCAAAGATTCAGCGTACATTTATTACCATGAATTACTTTAAAAGATTCTGTCTGATGGTTTAAGATGGCGCTACCAAAGATGATAAGGCAAAGCATTCGATTAAAATCATTTCTTATAACACCTTTTCTGAAGCAAGTTGTAGTGAACTATGCTGCTTCGGTGGGTGAGCCATGATCGGGTATGGTGAGGCACAACGTGTCCAAGCCAGATTGCAGATAGAGTTCATATCGCTGTTAGAGATGGAGTGAGTGATTCGGAGAGGAGACGATAAGGAAGAGTTTTGATGCCCAACCACCTAACCCAGGTGCAAGATTTGATTGCTCCAAGCACCAATCCAATTTGCAGAGATTGAAAACCACTTTGGACTGGGGAGCCCAGGTGTGTGGCTCTGCCTGGATCTGGGTCCTGGAATGAGGCACTTCTTGGTGCTTGGACAATTTAAACATCGGCCCAGATCGCTGGAAGCCTGAGTGTCGGGGACAGAGACAAGGATTGTGCTGGTTTTGCTCGCTCTCCTGCCAATGTTTATTCCTTTCTCTGAGGCACCAAGGCTGTGAACCGATCAGGCTTCTGTGCTTTTCTACCCTGCTGGTCACTCAATTGTCCTGAAAACACACCACCAAAATGTAGACAACCATTTCCAACAGGAGTAGAACCATATTGGAAAGAAGAAGACATAAAAGAAGTGAAAGAAGTTGTTTTGTGAAGCTTCGGAAGGATACAGTTTGCTTAGAAATTTGACTGCTGCTACCAAGGATGGCATTGAAAAGTTCAAGCACATTAACGTTAATTGAAAATGCCACCACCCTGTTTTGCAATTCCCATCCGGTTTCTTTCACCATCCGAAATAAAGTAACCAGTGAGCTAGACCACATGGAGGCTGAAGGAATTCATTCTAAGGTTGAGTGGAGCCCATGGGCAATGCCAGTGGCCCAAGCAGCAAAAGAAGAATGTGTTTGTTCACCTGCCCAAAATAGAGGATATCTTTGCAAGCCTTTCTGGATGGTAACACTTCATTGAAGTGGACTTAACTGAGACTTAGCTACAGATGGAGATGGAAAGAGAGCCCAAAGGGCTTTATTGCTATAATATACTTATTTTTGAAGTAGCATCTGCACCTGTACTCTGGCAGGAAGCTTTGGACCAGGTGCTGTAAGGCTGCCCAGGTCTCAGTGTTACCTGGACAACATCATTGTTACTGGTAAGGATGACAAGGAACATCTCAAACATCTGAAGACATGTTAAAAAGATTAGAAGATGATGGGTTCAGAGCATGATGCAACAAGTGTAAATCCTTTAAACTAGGCATCACTTACTGTGGCCGTAGTTTTGAAGCTCAACGATGATGCAAGTGTGCTGAGACAATGCAAGCAGTGGTGGATGTCCCAAGGCCAAGGGACATGTCTCATTTGTGGTCCTTTTTAGGATTTGGCAATTACTATAATAGGTTCCTGCCAAACCTGGCTACTGTGGTCCACCCCTTGAACCTATTACTACAGAACAGGAAGAAATGGCAATGGACAAAGCAGTGTGAGGTGGCTTTCCAAAAGGTAAAGGAAATGGTGACGTCAGATCCTGTATTCAGAAATTATGATCATATCATCCAGAGAAGATTTCCTGTGACGCTTTGACTTTATGGTATAGGTGCAATCAACTCACATGATATGAGTGAAGGAAGCAAACACCCAATTTCAATCCATGAGTCCAATTTCAATCCGGGGTGGGGGTGTTCCACTAACAGTAGCCGCACTAATGTAATGGGCTCTGTTTCTTGGAGGACGCAATTACAAGATCACATTCAAAAGAACAACTAATCATGGAAATGATTGTCCTGTTGACCCTTGGAAAAGGAAATACCTGAAAAATTTACAGAAGAGGACGCTCCTCTTGACATATTCTCCCTAACGTAAATTGAAATTCTCTCTATTATGACAGAGAGGATCCAAAGGGAAACCAATAAAGTCTCAGTTCTACATGGCAACCTAAAATGGCTCGAATGTGCAGCAGAAATTCCAGTTTCCCCTTTTTTAGCTAGCACCAAGATGAACTTGCCTAGCCCTTGATGGGGGTTGCCTTATGTGGGGATTGAGAGTTATTGTACCATCCAAGATGAGAGCTAAAATGCATGAGGAGCTACATACCAGTCATCTAGACGAGGTTAAGATGAAAGTGTTGGTCTCGTGCCCTGGAATAGATCAGCAGACCGAACAGCTTGCTATGCATTGTGTGGAATGTCAACAGGTCCAGAACGTGCCCAGAGCAGAGCCTCTCCATCCCTGGGAAATGCCTGTACTGCCCTGTCAGTAGGTTTTGCCAGACCTTTCATGGGTACAGATTTCTCGGTACTAGTGAATGCAGCAACAAAGCGGCCAGAGGTGTTCCCAATAGTCTGTGCTACAGCCTCACACACTGTTGACAAGTTGAGAAGCCTCTTTGCAAGGACTGGGGTTCCAGAACACTTAGTCAGTGACAATAGACCACAGTTTGTTGCAGAACTATTTCAGTCATTCCTGAAAGTGAATGGAATAAGACATATGGAGGCTTGATGTTTCACTCATGGACAAACAGTCCTGGCGAGGAACTACAGAGCTGATCGAAAGTGAGTATTCAGAAAGATTAAGGAGAGAACTGGACCATTCTCCTATACAGAGGACATTATGTCTGATGTCATCCGGAGATTATGCACTGATCAGTTGAGCAGAGCAGAGTCAGAAAAGAAAGGTGCCACAGCTGTCAGAACCATTTCCTGCAGTCCCAGAGTGAACTCCTGTAGCCACCACGGAGGAAGCCCCAGAACCCGTGATTGTTTCAAGCTGAGTGATTCCCTTTGTCAGGAAAAATGTTATCCCACAACAGTACAAAAGCCTACACAGCAATTAAATCTTTAGGCCTGAATGGCACCATTTATAATTTATTATGCTGTGGTTGTCTGTATAGTAGTTGCATTATAGAGTATGCTATATATGTATACAAGATGAATTGCATTCTATTATTGAGCTGGAGTTTATGGCTCAGCTGGGAGAAGTGTTGTGTATTTAATATTTTAGTAATAGTTGAGTAATATTTTAAATATATTGTTTGGTTAAGCATTCTTGTTCATGTAAAAGCACATGAATTGCATATGTCATGACAATACCATGTGATATGCGTGTCACTCGCTTGAAGTATAAACAAACTTAGACACGTATTCCTGGTTCCATATTTACATTCAAATAGTTTTCATGTTTTGGAGTTACAAAACATAATAGAGTCTTTGAAAGTTAGTCCATAAGATTAATAGATAGTAAACAGAAACTTTATGCAATAGCTAATTGTTTTGTGAAATTATGATCTCTGGGAGTTTCAGAATATCAGTATATCTTTTTAAATTGATATTTACTCAAATTTACTCAAATGTTACATATTAGGTGGAAGGTGGAAATCATGTTGGACCTCAACAATACACTTGTGTAAGATAGCCTGATAACTTGTTTTGTATATGTTCTTGCTTTTCTTCAATACTAAGGCATTTTACCAATTTGTGCAAGATTCCCAGTGGCAACCTGAAATTGCTCAGTGACTTGGAAGTTAAGAACAAGTGCATCTAAAGCAGATGCTGATGAAATGTGCTGCATGGACCCATGAACAATGCAACATTACATTCCCGGGACCTCATTAGTGAAGCTAGTCTTCTCCATGTTTAGTCTAGCTAAATGTATGTCTGACTCCCCTGTCTGAGTATGCAGGCATTGTGGCACTAATGACAGTAAGTGAATGCCACAAGCACTCCCTGAATCCCTCTACTGTCATACTTTATCTAAGGCGAACAATAAGCCAAATCGCCAAAGGGTGAAACACAATGGATCTAGACATATCAGTGGCAATAGCAAAAGGGAAAAGCCATTATTGTTCTCTCTTCCCTTTGAAGTTATGCCTCTGAATATTGAGTTACAGTATGGGGGCAAGGATAGAATGTGGAGATGTGATTCATTATAATGCATTAGCTATATGCATCCAACTGGAGAAGTATTTAGAGCACCTTCCTCTACCAACCTTTGTATCAACATACCCCATCTAGATAACACCATTAATGTGGATGAAAGATGGTTGAAAGGCTAATGTATTTTGGGTGGAATTCATACTATGCTGGAACTATTTGTGCTAACACAATATAGCATAGAATGAGACCATCCAACCCATTGTCAGCTAAGCAATCCCATTAGTTTCCTTCCCTATTCTTGTCCCCCTGTACTCCTGGAACTTATTCTCTTTCATTGCCTATTAATTTGTCTTTGCTTTTTCTTACCACTTACCCAAACTCTGGCAATTCACAACGAATAACCAACCAACCAGAAAAATTTCTGAGATGCAAGGGGAAACCAAATCACCCATAGGGAACACAGGAAGTCACAAAGAGAACATGTAAGCTCCATACAGCCGGCATTGCAGGTTAAGATCAAAGCTAGGTCCCTGGAGTTGCAAGCTGGTGGCATCAACTTCCCCACCACTAGACTAGATTTCATCCATAAAGCCACTATGTGTACCTTGGTAGATTAGAAAGGCACATGAAGATGGGATGTTATTGCGTTCTATGCCCACTAATATTTATGCATTATACATAAATGCCTCATTTTCCAGATATACTCAGCAATTAAGGATTCCTTATGAAATGGCTTCCTTAATTGGTTTGACTTCCTCAGTTTCTGACAATGTATGCATTAAGACAAAGGATTAAGTCTTTGAGCCAAAAAACTTAGATCCTATTGGCCTAACTTATATCTGTCCCCATAGCAGCAACTCCATCAACACCAGGAATAGATTCATCAGCATACATCTCTTCATTATCTTTAGCTAGGTTCCCTCCTGTGTTTAGTGTATCAAGATATTTCTGAAGCACAATGACTGCCTTAATGAATGACACGGATGGATGACTAGACTGAGGTCACATTGACCTTAGCGCTTTCCTCAACTGAACTTACTTATCATTTCCTGATTATAAGTCTCCTGATAAAGGGTTTCGGCCCGAAACGTTGTCACTACCTCCTCCCATAGATGCTGTCTGGCCTGCTGAGTTCTGCCAGCATTTTGTGTTTTTATTTATTTCCAGCATCTGCAGATTCACTCGTGTTACTTATCATTTACCTCAGGCTCTTGTCTTTTGCTTCCCTTGCTGCCTTTCCATCACCCCCAAAGTGAGGTTGTAAATCAAACATTTGTATACTTCTCCAAGCTGGTCAATCCTTACAGAGTGTGTTTGATCACTTGCTTTGGTGGTGAGTTGCTGAATCACCTGAAGAACCTTCAAACATCAGAGAGGCAAAGGGACTCAGCAGTCCTTGTACAAGACTCCCAGAAGGTTAATTCATAGGCTGAGTCTGTGGTAAAGAAGGCAAATGCAATGTTGGCATTTATTTCAAGGTAAATATAATATAAAAACAAGGAGATAATATTGAAGCTTTGTAAGGCACTAGTCAGGCCGCACTTGGAATATTGTCAACAGTTTTAGCCCCCTTACCTCAGAAAAGATGTATTGTTGTTGGAGAGAGTCCAGATGAGGTTCACGGGGAAGCGAAGAGGTTAACATATGAGAAACATTTGGCAGCTTTGGGCCTGTATTCACTGGAATTTAGAAGAATGGTGGAAAGGGTGGGATCTCATTGAAACCTACCGAATGTTGAAAGGACTAGATAAAGTGGATATGGAGAGGATGTTTCCTCTGGCGGGGGTATCCAGGACTAAAGGGCACATCCTCAAAATTCAGGGGTGACCTTTAAGAACAGAAGTGTTCTACTCTCTCTGTACCCATGATTGTGTGGCTAGAAGTAGCTCAAATACCATCTATAAATTTGCTGATGACACCAACATTGTTGGTAGAATCTCAGGTGGTGATGAGAGGGCGAACAGGAGTGAGATAAGCTAACTAGAGGAGTGGTGCCACAACAACAATCTGGCACTCAATGTCAGTAAGATGAAAGAGCTGATGGTGGACTTCAGGAAGTGTAAGATAAAGGAACACATACCAATCCTCATAGAGGGATCAGAAGTGGAGAGAGGGAGCAGTTTCAAGTTCCTGGGTGTCAAGATCTCTGAGGACCAAACCTGGTCCCAACATATCAATGTAGTTATAAAGGCAGCAATACAGTGGTTATACTTCATTAGGAGTTTGAAGAGATTTGGTATGTCAACAAAAACACTCAAAAACTTCTATAGATGTACCATGGAGAGCATTCTGACAGGCTGTATCACTGTCTGATATGAGGGTTCTATGCACAGGGCCAAAAGAAGCTGTAGAGGCTCAGAAATTTAGTTGGTTCCATCTTGGGCACTAGCCTATAAAGTACCCAGGACACCTTCAAGGAACGTTGTCTCAGAAACGTTGCGTCTATTATTAAGGACTTCCAGTCCCCAGGGCATGCCCTTTTCTCACTGTTACCATTCGGTAGGAGGTACAGAAGACTAAAGGCACACACTCAGTGATTCAGGAACAGCTTCTTCCCCTCTGCCATCCGATTCCTAAATGGACATTGCACCTGTGAACATTACCTCACTTTTTAAATATATATATTTCTGTTTTTGCACAATTTTTAATCTACTCAATATACATATACCGTAACTTACTTATTTATTATTACTATTATTTTTCTTTGCTAGGTTATGTATTACATTGAACTGCTGCTCCAAGTTACCAAATTCCAAGACACATGGCTGGTGACTGCTAATGAGAGAATGCTTTGCAATTCAGAAATTACAGCATTTCTTCACACTGAAGATAGTTATTATAATTTATTTTATAATTTGAATGCTAAAACGTTCACTTTCTTTAATTGCAATGCCTATCGATTGTTCTTGCCTATTATCCATTACATTGCTGAAGATATTATTTGTAAATATTACAGTTACAATGCTCATCACAACATGGTAAACCAATAGAGATTTGCTAACCTAAATGCAGTTTCATAGATCAAAGGCTTTTCATTTCTCATTTTTAAACAGGATAACATTACCTGACCTAACAAAAATTTGCAATAGTATTGAGTCATTCCCTGGCAAGAATGAAGCTGTATCATTTTCTAAACATTTGGCTTTCATGATAACATCAGCCTGGTCTTCAATATATTTCACTCTATAAAAATCTACTTGTGCACCAAGATTCACCACTTCTGTTACAGTTAAGAGCTACAATGTGTGGAAATGTTTCTACCATTTCTGCTCCTTTTACCTGTCAACCATGGTGTCTTCTCCAGAATACTGTGATGATGCATGGTTAGTCCATTTGATGTCCAATGATAATTTTTGCCTAGTCAACTTTTTTCACAGTGGCAAACCGTACTGTTGCTGAAGATTACTCTTGTGCTAAAATTGTAATGTGTTTGATTAAGGTCCAACCATAATAATATTTTTCCTTAAGGTATTAGGAGTTTCAAGGCAACAGCATTTATTTTATTCTAGGCGCAGAAATACATGGTGCTTACTCAACGTATACACGTGATATCATCACCATCCATATCCAAAGGGGCTTGTTACATATTGTTCAAAATATGCCATAGATCATCCAGTTTGGTTTTGATGAGCAGTGTTGGAGAAGATGCTTCATAGTCTGTAGTGCTGTATTTCGGAGATACTAAACTTCTCCAGCACATAAAGCACCTCATAGCATCAGTTGATTTTATTGCTTATCTTTGGATTGTGCTTCGAGACACCTTAACACACATAAAAAACGAATGATCTTGCCAATTATTCCAGCAATACACACAAATTTCTGGAGGAACTCAGCAGGCCAGACAACATCTATGGAAAAGAGTAAATGGTCGATGTTTTCGGCTGAGACCCTTCATCAGACTAAGCAGGCTAAGCAGTATCTATGGAAAAGAGTAAACAATCAACATTTCGGGCTGAGATCGAAGGATCTCGGCCGGAAATGTTGATTGTTTACTCTTTTCCATAGATACTGCCTAGCCTGCTGATTTTCCTCCAGCAATTTGTGTGTATACTTTGATTTCCGTGATCTGCAAATTTTTTCTTGGTTGCCAATTATTCCATCACTGCTTTCAGGAATTTGTTAGAGGTAAGGCAAATGCTTTGTTTTGGTACAACAATAACAGTGGGTTTGAGATCATGCGAGCCATTGCTTGTGATGAATGAGTGTGAGATTTAAAAAGCAAGAGCGCCTGTTTGGGACCTTTTGGCAGGTTGAAGATCAATGGATAATTAGGCACCTGGCAAGGGCCAATAAAAAGTTAGGATTAAGCAGAGCAGCCATTGTGGGAGCAGCAATCGTTGAAATAGACAATGCTAGAGTGGGGGTCTGAGGCTTTGGTTCAAGAGGCTTCAACCCAAAGAGGAAGAAGCTAAGGTATAATTTCCGGTAAGTTTCTTTCCTTGTTTTGCATTTTTAGAGCAGTTGTCATTACAGTCAGGAAGCCAGCTTGAAAGCAGAAAACAGGGTTGATGGCATATTTCTTAAAAGTGTGTAGAAACAGAGGTGTTCTGATCACCAAATCAGAAGGATGTGGAAACTCTAGAGCAGGTGCAGCGATGATGCCAGAATGAGAAAGCATGTTTTAAGAGGATAGGTTGAGCAAGGTAGGGCTTTACACTTTGGAGAGAAGAGAGAATGAAATGTGATTTGATAGAGATGCAAAAGATGAGAAGAGGTATTGATCGAATGTATAGCCAAAGATTATTTCCCAATGTGGAAATAACTAATATAAGGGGGCAAAACTTTAAGGTGATTGGGGGAATGTTAAAGGGGTGATATCAGAGGCAGGTTTGTTTTTTAACACAATGAGTGGTGTGTGTGTGTGTGTGTGTGTGTGTGTGTGTGTGGAGTACATTGCCAGGAATGTTGGTACAGGCAGATACATTAGGATATTAGGGACATATATGAGATTTAGATAGGCACATGTATGAGGGAAAACTGCAGGACTATGTGGGAGGGAAGGGTTAGGAAGCTAAAAGGGCTGGTTCAACATCATGGGCTGAATAGCCTGTATTGTGTTGAACTGTTCAATGTTCTATAATCTAATAATTAATTGGCATGGGATTTGAGTTTGGAATTGGTGTTGAATAAAATAACTTTTAAGCAATTTTCATTTGGAGATCATGAGATAAGTTTACCAAAGGCTTTCTCTGACTAACAGAGATGAAAATTACAGTGTGAACTTTGAAGCAACAGTTTATCATCTCTCTCTCTCGTTTCCATTCAGTCGCATTCACTTTACTGCCTCAACATCTATTCATTGTCTTTAGCACATTCCGTCAAAAGAACAGAACATTTTTTAACCACTTTGGCACTTTTAATTATTGCACAGAAATATAACTCCCACTTAAGACAACAAAGTCAAGTTTTCCAAATCAACCTTGCACATCAATGTGTAATGGACAATTCTCACATTGCAAACTTGCTTGTTACAAAAGAGGCACATCAGGTCCATGCCAGCTCCCAACATATTAATCCCATTCCGATTTCCCTTTAATTAGAAACAGAAACATAGAAAACCTACAGCACAATACAGGCTCTTCAGCCTGCAATTCTGTGCCAAGCATGTCCTTATTTTAGAAATTACCTAGGGTTACCCATAGCCCTCTATTTTTCTAAGCTCCATGTACCTATCCAGGAGTCTCTTAAAAAACCCTACTGTATCTGCCTCCACCACCATCGCCAACAGCCCATTCCACACATTAACCACTCTCTGTGTAAAAAATTTACCACTGACATCTTCTCTGTACCTACTTCCAAGCACCTTAAAACTGTGCCCTCTCGTGTTGGCCATTTCTGCCCTGGGAAAAAGCCTCTGACTATCCACACAATCAATGCCTCTCATCATCTTACACACCTCTATCAGGTCACCTCTCATCCTCTGTCGCTCCAAGGAGAAAAGGCTGAGTTCACTTAACCTATTATCATAAGGCATGCTCTTCTATCCAGGCAACGTCATTGGAAATCTCCTCTGCACCCTTTCTGTGGTTTCCACATCCTTCTTGTAGTGAGGTGACCAGAAATGAGCATAGTACTCCAAGTGGGGTCTGAACAGGGTCCTATATAGCTGCAACATTACCTCTCTGCTCGTAAATTCAATCCCACGATTGATGAAGGCTAGTGCACCATATGCCTTCTTAACCAGAGAGTCAACCTGCGTAGCAGTTTTGAATGTCCTATGGACTCGGACCCCAAGATTCCTCTGATCCTCTACACTGCCAAGAGTCTTACTATTATATCTGCAAATTTGCCTTTCTCTCACACATCCATCAACTTTCCTC
Organism: Hypanus sabinus; assembly: GCF_030144855.1. Classification (NCBI taxonomy): domain Eukaryota; kingdom Metazoa; phylum Chordata; class Chondrichthyes; order Myliobatiformes; family Dasyatidae; genus Hypanus; species Hypanus sabinus. The sequence continues at coordinate 53,758,094 of NC_082718.1, forward strand.
TCATTTTTTCTGCCACTCACCTACCCCAAAAGGTAATTCACATTAGCTGACTAATGTATTGGCACATCTTTGGGAAGCAAGCCAAAACCCTTATTTCACAGGGAGAACATGCCATAGAACTTAAAGTCAGGATTGAATTCAGGTCAACTGGCAACCTGGAGCTGCATCCTCACATTAAGCTAATGTGCAGCAGGTACATAAAACATCCAGTATAACAAAAGATGGCATTACAGTTAATTAATGTCAGTCTATTAAATTTGATACTACATCTAGAGTTGCATGTGAAGTTTGGGCACCCCTGGTCAAAATTTCTGTTACTGTGAATAGTTAAGTGAGTAGAAGATTAACTGAACTCCAAAACTTAAAGATCGAACTTTCTTTTCAACATCTTAAGCAAGATTAGTGTATTATTTTTGTTTTGTACATTTTTAGAGTGAAAAAAAGGAAAGGAGCACCATGCAAAAATTTGGTCACCCCAAGAGATTTGAGCTCTGTGATAACTTTTACCAAGATCTCAGACCTTAATTAACTTGTCAGGGCTATGGCTTGTTCACAGTCATCGTTAGGAAAGGCCTGGTGATGCAAATTTCAAAGCTTCATAAATACCCTGACTCCTCAAACCTTGTCCCAACAATCAGCAGCCAAGGGCTCCTCTAAACAGCTGCCTAGTGCTCTGAAAATTAAAATAAATGATGCCCACAAAGCAGAAGAAGATAGCAAAGTGTTTTCAGGTAGCCGTTTCGTCAGTTCGTAATGTAATTAAGAAATGGCAGTTAACAGGCACAGTGCAGGTCAAGTTGAGGTCTTGAAGACCAAGGAAACATTCTGAGTGAACTGCTCATAGGTATTGCAATGAGTGGCAGGAAGCGGACCCAAGTGCAGGTCACAGGCACGAAGATGGACCTGGTCGTGACTTGGACATGGAGACAGACTTGGACATGACTTGGACTCGGAACCTGGACTTGGACTGGACAGGAAGCCTCGACCTGAACTGAGCTTGGACTCACAGCCTGGACCTGGACTGAACTAGAACACAGAGCCAGCACTTGGACTTGACTGGACCACAGAGCCAGCACTTGGACTTGACTGGACCACAGAGCCGGGATTTGGACTGGGACTCGGAGTCGACAAATCAAAACAACAACAGACCACTCGCATTCAGGCTCAGGGCAGTGGCAAAACAGCCTGCAACACTCAGCCAGACACAAGATGACAAAAACAAACAACGACAGACAATTTGTATCGCGGCTTGGAACAGCGGTAAACAGCCTGCAATACTCAGGTGAACACAAGACAACAAACAAGAACAGGAGGGATCTTGACATGGAGAAGCTCATGAAGACAGTCCCTTATTCTTGGCAGCTCAGAGCATAGCCACTCTGCTGAGGTGACGAACCAGCAGCAAGTAGATGTTAGCCAGAATCTTTATTCTGCCGGTTAGAATGAGGATCAGGTGCCTCAATCAAGAAGCCCAGTGGAACACGTGGAAAAGAAAATTAACAGAAATGAGCAGTCAACTGACCGGACCATGACAGTAGGATTGCTAGAAAGGCAAATCAAAACCTCTGTTTGACTGCAAAAGACCTTCAGGAAGATTTAGCAGACTCTGGAGTGGTGGTGCACTGTTCTGCTGTGCAGCGACACCTGCACAAATATGACCTTCATGGAAGAGTCATCAGAAGAAAACCTTTCCTGCATCCTCACCACAAAATTCAGCATCAAAAGTTTGCAAAGAAACATCTAAACAAGCCTGATGCATTTTGGAAACAAGTCCTGTGGTCTGAAGAAGTTAAAACAGAACTTTCTGGTCGCAATGAGCAAAGGTATGTTTGGAGAAAAAAGGGTGGAGAATTTCATGAAAAGAACACCTCTCCAACTGTTAAGCACAGGGGTGAATCAATCATGCTATGCGCTTGTGTTGCAGCCAGTGGCACAGGGAACATTTCACTGGTAGAGGGAAGAATGAATTCAACTAAATACCAGCAAATTCTGGAAGCAAACATCAGCCTGTCTGTAAAAAAGCTGAAGATGAAAAGAGGATGGCTTCTACAACAGGATAATGATCCTAAACACACCTCAAAATCCACAATGGACTACCTCAAGAGGCACAAGCTGATGGTTTTGCCATGGCCCTCACAGTCCCCCAACCTAAACATCATCGAAAATCTGTGGATAGACCTCAAAAGAGCAGTGCATGCAAGACGGCCCAAGTATCTCACAGAACTAGAAGCCTTTTGCAAGGAAGAATGGGTGAAAATCCCCCAAACATGAATTGAAAGACTCTTAGCTGGCTACAGAAAGCTTTTACAAGCTGTAATACTTGCCACAGGGGATGTTACTAAGTACTGACCATGCAGGGTGCCCAAACTTTTGCTTCAGGCCCTTTTCCCTTTTTGTTATTTTGAAACTGTAAAAGATGGAAATAATAAGTAATCTTGCTTAAAATATTAAAGAAATGTGTCATCTTTAACTTTATGCCTTTTGGAGATCAGGTCATCTTTTACTTGCTGAGTATTCACAGTAACAGAAATTTTGACCGGGGTGCCCAAACCTTTGTATAGCACTGTACTTACAGAAGTCAATAAGAATATTTAATAGACCTGAAATGGTAGCTTTATTATCAGAAGGGACTGTTGCTCAACATGTGTGAAAATTCAGTATGTTATTTCATATGTACTGCAAGAGCAAGAGCTGTTCCAGATGACATATTATGCTCAAAGCAAACAAATAATGAATTTCATCTGCCCCTTAAAAAGATGAAAGATGGAATTTGTCAATGTTTATAATTCAAAATTCCATTTTTAAATCCTTGGCCACCTACACAAAGAATTGGTAATGTTGAGATTATGTTCCTGGATTAATAATCCACCAAATGTAACTTCAATTTCCATGTGTGATTTGACTATCTTGATTCAGTTTAAATTATTTCAATAAGTGACAAAAGCTGTTGGATGGAAATTCACAGCTGATTTTCTCATATTCTTCAGAATGAGAAGCCTTTTATTCTAGTCTACCTGCAATTCCCCTTCCATATCAATGTGTTTGACACTTACCTGACAACTGAAGTCCTTTGTTGAAACATTCCCCAGAAAAAACTGGATGAACAATAAATAGCAAATTCATCAGTATTCCCATATCTCAAGACTAGGTCTAAAAATGATTGCATGTTGGAAATTCACTACCTGACCGGTGGGCCACTTAGATTTTTTTTGTAAAGCTTGCTTCCTAAACACAGCAGATGCATAAGATCACAAAGTTATAAGTAACTTCTAACTAATATTTCATTGTTTAACTTCTGTTCATAAATGGGAACTAGTCTTCAGTTTTTAAAATGTAAGTGGAAAGCATTAATCAGTTTGAAGTTAAAATACAGCTTTGTAAACAATCTCTGTACATAGAAGCAGATGTAGCTCATTACACCTGGTTTATTATTGCTCGAAAATGCAGTATAAGAGAAATGGTTGTTTAATTTGGCTTGTCTTAGTTCAAAATAAGCTTGCATGCCAAATGGATAATAGCACTTAGCATATCAAATAACTGATCTATTAATATTGGGAGTTTTCTGTACTCAAGAAAGTTAGCTTTACAGCATTAATTATGGAACTGAGTCACCAAGATGCTTTTAGTCCTTTTGTGTAAAAAGAGTTTCTGAGGAACTATCACATGTGTATCAGCTAAGTGGCAGAGAAACAGTATAAATGAAGAGAGCATTTCAGGTTTATGGGGTGAAGAACATCAAGAAACTATGAAAGAACCACAGGCTGAACTAGAATCCATTCCTCTTTCTTCAAATTTTGTGATGGGCATTTTTTTCCTCTGTATCATTGGTGTTTTTTTTTATTTATAGGAATTGTACCTGTGTTTTGGGAATCTGTTTTCCTTTTAGTGTTTTAGAAATATTTTGCAATTTGAAAATGATTCAGATAGAAATCTTCTGTGAGTTTTAAATGTGTTTTAAGAATGTTGTTTGGATTTAAACATGTATCTCTGAAAACAAATGAATTGTGTTTCAATAAAAAACACAAAATGCTGGCAGAACTCAGCAGGCCAGACTGCATCTCTGGGAGGAGGTAATAATGACGTTTCAGGCCGAAACCCTTCATCAGGAGTGAAGTAACATGGGATGGTTGAGGGGGGATAAGAAGTGGGGGGAGGTATAAAGTAGAGAGCTGGGAAGTGATAGGCTGGAGGGAAATGGGCTAGGGGGAAGGTGGAGAATTATGGGAAATAAAAGGTAGGGCTGGGGGGAGAGATTATAGTGAGGGGGGAGAAAGAGAACCTGACTAAAATAATAGATAGGGATGGGGGTAAGGGTGGGGGGGCAAGGGTATCAATGGAGGTCAGTGAGTTGGATGTTCATGCCAGCAGGAAGGAGGCTACCTAGGCGGGAGATAAGGTATTGCTCCATCGACCTGCGTGTGACCTCATCTTGACGGTAGAGGAGGCCATGGACAGACATGTTGGAGTGGGAGTGGTCTGTAGAATTGAAGTGTGTGGCCACAGGGAGATCCCGCCACTGCTGGAGGACTGAGCGCCGGTGTTCGGCGAAATGGTCTCCCAGTCTGCGGCGGGTCTCCCCAATGTATAAATGACCACATCGGGAGCACCGGATACAGTATATCACCCCAGTTGACTCGCAGGTGAAGTGGTGCCTCACCTGAAAGGACTGTTGGGGGCCTGGGATGGGGGTGAGGGAAGAAGTGTGGGGGCAGGTGTAGCACTTCTTCCGATTTCAGGGATGAGTGCCCAGAGGGAGGTCCGTGGGGAGGGATGGGGAGATGAATGGACAAAGGAATCACATAGGGAGTGATCCCTGCGGAAAGCCGAGAATGGAGGAGAGGGGAAGATGTGGTTGGTGGTGGGATCACGTAGGAGGTGGCGGAGGTTACAGAGGATTATACGTTGGATCTATAGGCTGGTAGGGTGATAGGTGAGGACCAGGGGGACTCTACCCCTGGTGGGCTGGTGGGGGGATGGAATGAGGGCAGAGGTACGTGAAATACGGGAGACGCGATGGAGGGCAGAGTTGATAGTGGACGAAGGGAAGCCCTTTTCTTTAAAAAAGGAAGGCATCTCCTTTGTCCTAGAATGAAGGGCCTCATCCTGAGAGCAGATGCGGCGGAGGCAGAGGAATTGAGAGAAAGGGATAGCATTTTTGCAGGAGACAGGGTGGGAGGAGGAATAGTCTAGGTAGCTGTGGAAGTCTGCAGGTTTGTAGTAGACGTCGGTGGATAGGCTGTCTCTGGAGATAGAAACAGAAAGATCTAGAAAGGGGAGGGAGGTGTCAGAAATTGACCAGGTGAATTTGAGGGTGGGGTGAAAGTTGGAGGCGAAGTTAATGAAGTCGACGAGCTCAGCATGTGTGCAGGAAGCAGCGCCGATGCAGTCATCAATATAATGCAAGAAAAGAGGAGGACAGATACCGGTGTAGGCTTGGAATATAGATTGCTCCACATGACCGACAAAAAGGCAGGCATAACTAGGACCCATGTGGGTGCCCATGGCTACACCTTTAGTTTGGAGGAGGTGGGAGGAGCCAAAGGACAAATTGTTAAGGGTGAGGACTAATTCCGTGAGGCGGAGAAGAGTGGTGGTAGAGGGTGACTGGCTGGGTCTGGAATCCAGGAAGAAACGGAGAGCTTGGAGAACTTCCTGGTGGGGGATAGAGGTATATAGGGACTGGACATCCATGGTGAAAATGAGGCGGTGGGGGCCAGGGAACTTGAAATCTCTTTCTCTCTCTTTTTTCCCCCCTCACTATAATCTCTCCCCCCAGCCCTACCTTTTATTTCCCATAATTCTCCACTTTCCCCCTAGAAAATTTCCCTCTAGCCTATCACTTCCCAGCTCCCTACTTTATCCCTCCCCCCACTTCTTAACCCCCCTCGACCATCCCATGTTACTTCACTCCTGATGAAGGGTTTCGGCCCAAAACGTCGTTATTACCTCCTCCCATAGATGCTGTCTGGCTTGCTGAGTTCTGCCAGCATTTTGTGTTTTTTATTTATTTCCAGCATCTGCAGATTCACTCGTGTTGCCTTTGAATTGTGTTTCAAACTACTTTGTCAGCAGGAAGTACCTTTTCCTCAGTAGGGAGAGAGGAGCCACCACTCAAATTGGCAGCTAAACTTACTATGGAAAATAAACAGGGAAGTAAGTTAGCTTTTGAATATTGGGTAGTTACAGTATAATCTCTCTTTAGTGAGAGTCTTATGACTATTTATATTCAATAGGGCTTAAGGTCTTTTTTTAAGTTTAAAGCTTCACAGTGTGCATCATTCATAAACCAGCTGAAATTATGACTTAAAATTCCAGATAACTAGCATATATTAATTCATCAAACTATTTAAGAAATTAAAATTTAACAGTCTGTTCCTCCAAAGTTAACACATTATATTCTTTGTTGTGTCAAACACTTGCTCTCTATCTCCACATCTCAACATTCACTCTAAAGTCTGAGCCTATCCAGCAGTGAACTACCGCTCTAAATTTTCACATTTAGGGAAGATTTCCAAACTCTTACTAACTGCTCCAGATCCCCTCAGCTGCCATATCCCTTTAGCCTCAGATGTAGAACAAGCCATTTGGCTTTTGTGGGGATCGTTCTGAACCAAGTGGCCTTGAAGTTCTGGTCAAATATAGTTACTAGATGGAGGCTAGTTTCTCTTGGCCTCATAAGTTCAACTGGATTCTCATTCAAGCCTTGTAACCACTTGCCTTCCACAGATTGCACAGTAAGCACACTGACCATACACCAGTGGAATTGAGCCTGTGCCAATTGACGTCAGAGGAACTGAGCTTACAGGCTGTAGTTTTGGTGGCTATGTTTATAGCTGTGTAGATTAGAACTGTATGCGGAACAGAGCATATGCTGACAGTATCTTAGTGGAGGAGGGCTCTGTGAACTGGGGAGACACAAGGCTGAATGGACTCAGCAGAGGAAGGAAATTGTTATGGAGATATTACCAGGAACTAGATTCAAAGCAATACCAGAAATATCATGACCTTATTCCAAGGATTGAGCAGTATAAAACATTACTTCTACCATGTCAATGCATATACTGTAACACTGCTGCGCGTTGCACAATGCAAGTGAGCTTGGAGTCTGCAGGAGATGAGTGCATGGCAAGTGCATTTTCCTCCTCATGCTACTGAAGCTTTTGCCATCCAAGCACATGCCTTTTGGGCATTCCTCCTATCAATGAACTCCCTCCCTGTAATCTGCAAACTCGTGAGAGGTTCCATTGGCTTCATGACATTGGATTTTGATGGCTTTTCCAATCCAGAGTTTCTTCAGAAGTCAAGAATGAGGCATAAAATTTATTACTTATCATTATTAAGTGCTACGAGAGATGAAAACAAACAAGAAATAGGTACTGAGAGAACAAATTAAAGGTAAGGAGAACAAACAGTTGTGGTCGTCTCATACTCAGCCTAGAATGAACAAAATTCTAGTGATAACAATTATTCTATAAAATAGCCAAATTCCATAGTGCGAAACCTACAGAAAACTGAGGTTGTTAGAAAAATACAAAGGCAATTGCATAGTAAATCACTGAAAAATTACATGCATAAATGTAGATGATTACTTAAAAATACAAGTAAGCATAGGAAGGCTAAACTATATGAAAAATAGAAATTTTACACCTTAATCCAACGATGACAGCTTATCAGCTCCAATGCGGAGACAGATCTAGGGAGGAAGGGGAAGTGAGTATCGGTTTACTGTACCAAGCACTTCCAAACACCAAACCAACTTTTGATTGATTACAGATAATAGAAGGCAAGCTAAAGCCACATGTTTGACAATGAGAGAGACACATTCAGTAGATACCTTATTAGGTACAGGAGTGTGTGTTTGAGGTCTTCTGCTGCTGTAGCTCATCCACTTCAAAGGTCAACATGCTGTCCATTCAGAGATGCTCCTCTACACATCACTGTTGTAATGTGTGGTTATTTGAGTTACTGTCTCCTTCTTGTCGGTTTGAACCCATTTGGCCATTCTTCTTTGACTTCTCTCATTAACAAGGCATTTTCGCCCACAGTGGGTTTTGCCCACTGAATATAATTTTTTTATTTTGATTTTTTTATTATTCCCTGTAAGCTCGAGAGACTGTTGTGCGTGACTATCCCAGGAGTTCAGAAGTTTCTGAGATACGCAAACCACCCTTTCTGGCACCAACAATCATTCTGCCATCAAAGTCACAGCTCACATTTCTTCCCCACTCTGATGTTTAGTCTGAACAACAACTGAATCTCTTGACCATGTTTGCATACTTCTATACATTGAGTTGCTGTCACATGGTTAGGTGATTAGATATTTGCATTAATGACAGCACAGGTGTACAGATGTACCTAGTGAAGTGCTACTCAATGTACGTCACTAGCAGAGTGAGTTCAGGACAGTGGGCTGACAAATTAAATGTGCCAGTTACCCGAAGGATAAGCTCACATGTTTGCTCTGCTCCCTAGGATACGGATGTAGATTGTGATGGAAGCCTGGTGTAGACACATTTGCAGGAGACAGCCAGAGAGACAGGGTAAAGAGGACAGTGATGGAAAAATCTTTCTCTAATCTCTGTAAGAACCAAGAGCCCACTGTTGCCAATTCAGGAAAAGGCGGACAACCACACATCACAGACATAACTACTCAGACCAATCAGTCTGAGATTTTATCAGAGCCCAGGTGGAGCTATCCGAAGTCTACATTCCCCAGCATAAGCTTAGTCCGCTCATGTTCACAGTTCCTTCTGCCTTCAGGAGCAAACAACAGTCAACACAGATCTGCTACAGACCACAGCTAGTGACTGAAACCGTGCTGTCCAATGTTCATGATTTGACCAAACCATTTGGATTCCCAGGAGAGTCAGTGGCTCCATGAAGCATTAAGTACATTCCCTCTGCGGATAATAATGTATTACCCTATAACACCACTGCCCCTCCAGTGCTGCCTCTTGCATGTGGTGTTATAGAGTAATACAGCATGATAGGCCCTACAGCTCTACTCATCTGTACCAACCACAGTGGCCCTCAAACTTGTCCAAGTGGCCCATGTTTGAATCATATCACTCTGAATCCCTGTAATCCATGTCCTTAATCAAATTGCTTTTAAGATATTACTGTATCTGCCTCAGTCTTTCACTGGCAGCTCATTCCCCATGTGCACCACCTTCTATGTGTGGATGTTGTCTCCTCAACTTCCTTTGAAATTTTTCACTTTCTCCCTAAACCTATGCCTTTTAGTTTTTAGTCCCACTTTCCTGGGGGAAAAAAAAGTCTTTGCATGCTCACCCTGTTATGTTTTGTAACTCCAGAAACTAGTTGATTGTGCTGGGAGATGGGATTGTGTCTATTTAGTTTCTTCTCCATTTTCTTAGTGAAGCACTCACATATGATGTGATGGAGTGATGTTGTGTGCCATTCACATACTTCTACATATAACACATAATGAATTATGTAGACAAACAAATATTACTCAAATATTACCAAAATTTTAAATACACAACAGACTGTTGGCTATTTGGTGACTACAACTTTTCCACAGTACTGTATATTATGACTTTTCAGTTTCCAAATAACACTTGATACTATTGAGCTAATACAAAGTGCTCTTTTCTGTTTCCTAATCACCTTACTATCTTAACCAATATACAATACTGTGCAAACGTCTTAGGCACCTTAGCTATATACATGTGCGCAAGATTTTTGCACAGTACTCTGTATTCATAATATTACTCAAATATTACTGACATATTAAATACACAAAAGACTGTGCAACTCATGTAGTCAGATTATATACTTGGATATTTATTATTATCATTGTTGTATTTTAATTTTTCTTAGCTCATGCTGGTAAACCCTAAGGTACGGGTCATAGCCAAGCATACTTATTTCTCAATTGCTAGGAACATTCAAACTATTTGAGTGGTATTTAGTATTGTGGTTTTCTGGAGATTTACATAAATATTGCTGTGTAGGTCTGGTTGTTTAACGCTAGTGTGTTATGATGATACCAGTGTGGAATGATAGCAGTTGTAGATATCACTACTGGGACAATATATACCCTGTTCATATTCCATAGTCTTTCAATTTCCTCTTTTAATTCAGCATATTTATGGTATTTTTCTCTGATTGATTAATGTATGCTATGTGTATCTGGAATGGCTATATCAATTAAGTAAGTTATTCTTGCTGGTTTATCCTGTATTATATCTGGACAGCTATTATGGATTGTCCTATCTGTGGCAACAGATCAGTTGTAATACAATTTGTAGGACTCTGACTAAAACTGGATCAGGTTTGTATTTATAGTAAGGTATGATATCTTTTATGAGTTTGAATTTTAAAACAAGATTTTGGTGAACGATGCTTGCCATTTGATCATGCCTGTGTTAAGTAATCAGATTGAGTTAAACTGCCGTAAAATCCGGTAACGTGTCGAATAGTTTCTGGTTTATCTTGGAATGTTCTGTATTTATTGACTTGTACTTGTTGGTCTTTTATTATGTAATTTTGATAATTTTGTTCCTTGTCTGGTCCTGTATTGCCACAAAGAGCATCTATGTTTCTGTGAAGAGGTCTCCAATTCTGAGCCAGGCATTCAATGCTTCCTTGTCAACATCTAGTCTGATCAGATTGCGATGATGTCTTTAATAGAGGGCCATGCTCTTCCATTGGTTAACTTTTTCTTTTTCCTCTTCTTCTTCTTATTATTATTTGCACAGTTTTTTTTCTTTTGCTCATTGGCTGTTTGCCATTCTTTGTGTGTGTGTGCTTTTCCATTGAATCTATTGTATTTCTTTGCTCCATTGTAAATGTTCTGCAAGAAAATTAATCTAGGCGTAGTATATGATGACATATACGTAGTTTGATAATAGTAAATTATCAACATTGAGTACTTGATTGCTTAAAAAAGTGCAAAGTAATTTCACATTCCTTCTCCCTTTGTTCCTTTCCTGTGCTCTTTCTTTTAGTGGTGTATGTAGTCAGCAAATCAATGCTTTTGCAAAAATGTAAAAGTCTATATTAGCTGACACTAACAAATTTCACTTCTGCAGAGCCAGAAAGAAAACACATGGTTGACTGTCAATGAGAACAGGGAATCACTGGGCTGCCATCACTTCCGTTTATGTGCTAAGACATGTCAATGTGTGTAAATCACAAGAGAACTTGATTTGCAGTTTTTTAAAAAAACAATGGTCTGACAAAAAGCTGAGAATCTAGTTAATGATTCAACACTTTTTCTAGTAGATATTTCATTCAGTTGCGTGAAGTATTACTGGGTGGTACTGCAGAATTAGTATTTTTGGAGACAAGATCACAGAAGCTGGAATCTGGAGCAACAAACAAGAAGCTGGTGGAACTTCCATGGAGCATCTATGGAGGGAAATGGACAGTCGATAATTTGAGCTGAGACCCTTCCTCTGGACTGAAAGGTAGATGGAAGACAGCTTGTATAAAAGGGGAGGGGAAGAGGTGTTGCAAGGGCAGGCAAATGAGAAGTGGATCCAGGTGTGGAGGGATGATAGGCAGATGGGGGTGGTGGTGGTGGAAGAGGCTGTAGGTGATAGGTGAAGGTTACAGAGAGCTACAGGTAGTGGGGAAAGGAAAATAGAACATGAAATGATATAAGAGAGGTGGGGTGGGCAAATGAGAATAGTGGAGAGAAAAGACCCATCAGTTATCACAAAGTACCCTGAATCAATCTTTATTTCCCAAATTGGGAAACACCATTTCTGGGAATCAGTTCTCTTTCCAAGCACATGCTTAAGCTATCTTAAAATGTGTCCCATCTCAGTGTCATGAGAGCATCTTCAGCTGCACAGTGACAACTGCTCCCTGTCCCTTTCCCAGTCAGCTTGTGAACTTGTTGCCTCATGACAGATGTTTTCTGTAGGGAGTCCATGACTGATGTAGAATGCATTGACATTTCAGAGGCTTGTTAGAGTCGGGTGAGCCAAGACCATCAGATGGAAAGACTCTAGCAACTTGTTCTGGATTTAAATCTACTTTTTGATGTGAAAGGCAAATATCAAACAATCTCTTATATAGTCTACCCTTTTTTTTCTCAACTCTAGCAATTTTGTTTAAGAAATTCATTGCTTACCATTGCACTTTTACAGATTGATGTCCTCACTTGGTGAAGGCATTGGAATCTGGTCCTTCTCTATCCCCCTGCATCAGTGTTTTGCTCTGGGCAGACCGGTAGCATAACAGTTAGAGTAACACTACTACAGGGCCTGCTATTGAGGTTCAATTCCTTCCACTGTCTCTAAGGAGTTTGTCCATGCTCCCTGAAACTGTGAGGATTTCCTTTCCACTTACCTGCCATATTCCAAATATACATGGGTTAATAGGTTAATTGGTTAAATGGATATTATTGAGCAGCACAGGATCATGGGCTGTAAAGGCTTCTTATGTTCTGTACCTCTAAATAAAGAACAGATATACCTGGGTAAAGAACTGCATTCTTATTTTTTAATAAAGTGCTTCCATAGATTAATAGTAGTCCCACTTCTTCAGATATTGCTTCAGGAAATGTATTCAAGATCATCTCAATTCATTTATATACATATATATCCTAGTCATATTGAACTGAAGTAGGTTCCTCAAGATCTCTTTATTCTGACTGAACATTTGAGGCTGATTAATAATTTGCTCTTTTTGAAAATGTACTTTCCTCTTTAATTTCAAATGACCTGAACATTGCCCTTCCAAAGCTTGACTTTAGTTGAAATATTTCAAATATAATAAAATCCTTGTGAAGTGGTTAATGATTGTTGGCATTTGATAAGCAAATAGAGGACATTCTAAATCTAAGCAGTTATTTATGAGAGAGATTTCAGTTCCCCTCTTAAACTCTAGTCATGTGCTATCAAACAAGCACCATAACTCAGGAAAATATGCACTTTGATCATTATTTTGTGGGGCATGTTGAGTCAGTAGTAAGTAAGGCAAATACAACATTAGCATTCATTTCAAGGGAACTAGTATACCAAAGAAAGGATGTAATACTGAGATTTTATAAGGCATTGGTCAGACCACATTGGGAGCACAGTGAGCGGTTTTGGGCCCCATGTCAAAGAAAGGATGTGCTGTCATTGGATTGGGTCCAGAGGAGGTTTATGAGAATGAAAGGATGAACGTATGAGAAGCATTTGATGGCTCTGGGCCTGTACTTACTGAACTTGAGAGGAATGAGGGGGGAATCTCACTGAAATCAATTGAATATTTAAAGGCCTAGATAGAATGGATGTGGAAAGGATAGTTCCTATATTGGGGAGTCTATAACCAGAAGGCAAGGTTGTTCCTCTAAAACAGAGATGAGGAAGAACTTCTTTAGCCAGTGAATCTGTGGAACTCATAGCCACTGACGGCTGTGGAACTAAGTCACTGAGTCTATTTAAAGCAGAGTTTGATGGGTTCTTGATTAGTAAGTGTGACAAAGATTATGGGGAGGAGAAAGTGAAAATAAATCAGCAGTGATTGAATGGCAGAGCAGACTTGATGGTCCAACTGGCTTCATTCTGCTCTTATGTCTTTTGGTCTTATCGATCTAAAATGGGAGAATTAAATCTACAAATGTAGTTGTTCTTGGAACTGCTGAAACTGGAGTCTTTAAGTATAGCTCTCTTCGCAGAATACAAAAATTCTTCAATCTATCATTAGTGAGGCATCCATCATAATTAAAAGTAAACATTTTTACGAAATTCTTCTTGTTGAGATAAATGAACCCATAATCATATTGAAGATAAATGTGATGGTTTGAGAGTATACCACAATGTATACTTTCAATCATAACTGTTTTTTGCCTAAGTATAGTCTACTAAAAGTATTGTTTCTATTCTGAGCCCTGCTGGACTGAAACATATTTAGGCATTCACAAGCAATTAATCATGAGGCATATTTGTTGAATAGTTGTTCTCACTTATTTCCTGTCTGGTACAATTACCCAATAAAAAGGACTGAAGATGTGAAGTGGAATGAAAATATTGCTGTTTTTGGGGTCTGTTAAATACTTCATAATTCAGTTTAGTTTATGTTGAAAGCTTTTCAAAGAAAGTGCAAGATGTCATTGTACAGAAAAGGAATTTGAAATCAATTTTATTGTTCTAAAATTAACATAAATTAAGATTAATGTTTAGTGAAATCTGCCACTGAGACATTATAACACAGTGCTGTTAAATTTGGGATAAAGTGAGATTGGACAACAGGATACTTTTCCAGTCTAATTTACTCTCTGACCCTTTGTTGATATCAGACTATTTATACAGATAACACCAGCAATTTGTTACTTGAACCTTAATGCATTGGTGAGGCAATGAGTCAAGCTATTGAAATAATCACACCTGGATTGCAACACACTTGGTCTCCTTATTAATGGAGGGATATGCTTGGACTGGAAGAAGTTCAGACAAAGTTCACACGGTTGATTTCTGGAAAGTAGAAATTTGCATTATGAGGAACAAGTAAACAAGTTGAGACTATGCTCTCTGAAGTTTGGAAGCATAATATCCTGTAGGGTCTTAACAGGGTGGATGTTTCCTCCTTGGATTTCTAAGGTTAGAAGGCATATTTGGTGTCAGGCCTACACAGGCAAGCACCTCTCAGTTTTCACCCAGCTAAAGGAGTCGCCTACCACACGTTTCTGACTCATCACCTGCAGCCGATTTAAAGCCAGCTCACAATCCTTATTCACTCAGCCAGCCTCAATTAGTTGCTCCAAACCATCAGTTACCTTGTTGCCTGTGGTGTTAAATAGTTGCTGCTGCTCTGCTTTTGGGTCCGGCTTCCTCTATATTTCCAGACAGGATGAGTAAACCACCGATTGACCCAGCAGAGCTTGCGTGTCTAAAGGAACTCCTCTGATGACATGAGCACATGATCCAGAAGCAGCAGAAAACCATCAACCACCTGCACACCACTCTCAACCAGCTGGCTGTCTCAATGCAGCAACTCCGCATCAGTCAACCTCCTTCCTTGGAGCCCCAGATCCCGGTGCCCAAATGCTTCAGAGTATCCCTGTCCCAGTGCGATAACCTCCTGCCCAGTGCATCTTGCATTTTCAGCTCCAGCCATCTCTCTATGTTACAGACCAAGCCAAGATTCCCTTTCTCATCTCTCTCTTTTCTGGGTGAGCTCTGACCTGGGATGTTGCTAATTGAGACAGTAAAACCGCCATTTCCAACGGATACAAGGACTTCACCGCTGAGATGTGCCTGGTTTTCAGCCATCCAGGAATTGGAAGGAAGGCAGTGGATCAGATACTCTGCCGACACCAAGGCTCACGCTTGGTGCTGGATTACTCAGAAGAATTTAGGACCCTTGCAGTGGAATGTGGATAGGCAGCTAACCCATCACTGCTTTCTGGACCGTATTCCGTGTGTGTGGCTTGGACTCCCTACTGAGCCCATCTCTCACCCCTTCTGTATCACGGCCATTGAAGGGCATCCCTTGGGGGTCTGAGGCGTTACATCCAATTCCTCCTTATTGACTCACCCAATATCCTCTCATCTTGGATTACACCTGACTCTCCACTCATGACCCTCACTTCACCTTGTCATCTGGTTCACCGCTGTGTTGGGGACCCACCTGCCTGCACCCTCAGTTGACTTCACCTCGTAAATCCAAGGAGACAAAGGAAAGCCTCACAGGAATATCATGACCTGGCCATCACCTTCAATAAGAGGGAAGACAGCATCCTGCCATTTCACAGGCTGCTTGATTGTGCAAATGACCTCATCATGGAACTACGCCTGCCTGAAGCCATCTGTTTTCTTTCTCCCCTCCTGAGACCCGAGCCATGAATGACTACATCACCAAAGAGCTACAGCATGGTTTCATTTGACAATCCCAGTCCCCAGCCAGTGAAGGGTTCTCCTTCGCTAAAAAAGAAAGATGAAGATCTTCATCCCTACATTGACAACCATGGACTCAACAATCACCATTCACCCTTTGAAGTACTTCATGGCTACCAACCCCTGTTGTTCCCTGCAGAGGAGTCAACAGTGGAGGCCCCATCTACCAAGGCCCCAGTTCACTGCTGCCAGAATGCTTGGAAGAAATTCATCCAGATCATCCTGGGTCCTGGATCCTAGCTGCTAACCGCTGGCAGCACCCACCCAAACTATTGCTGTGGACCGTATCTGGCTGTCCCCCCGAGATCTGACCCTGCACACCGGTTCCCACAAGCTCTTGCCGCAGTTCATTAGTCCCTTTCAGACTACCCATCGCATCAGTCCAGTTGCTTACCACCTCCAGCTACCACTGTTCCTCAGAATCACACCTACCTTCCATGTGTCCTCCCTCAAATCCCCTAGAGCACTCAATCCACCTAAGCTTTGGAACCCATAGAACCTAGGATGATGAGAGGTGGTCCAGTGTACACAGTTTGCTAGATGATTGACTCATGTTGTTGTGGATGGGTTGAGCAATATCTGGTCATCTGTGAAGCGTATGACCCAGAAGAAAGGTCTTGGGTGCTGCCCAGTTTCATGCTGGATTCATCATTCTTTGAGGAGTACCACTGGAGCCATCTGGATCATCCTGGGCTGTCATGTGCCTGCCATAAGAGGATGACTCCTATCAGACATGCACCTTCCAGTTTCCCCACTCCCAACTTATCACATGCAGCCTCATTAAATCCAGCTCGCATTCACAAACCTTGTTCACTCATCGAACCATCCACCCTCCACCAGTTGACCCTAGCCTTCAGTTACTTTGCTGTCTATAGAGTTTAGTACTTGTACTCACTTGTTTTGTTGCCCCTCATGGCTTGTTATTTTGCTGTTTATTATTAAAATCATCACTCACTGCTAATCATCTCTGCTGCTCTGCTTTTGGGTCAAGCCTCCCCTATATTTCCTGAAAGTTCTAGAATAAAGTGCTACCTTTTGTGGCAAAGAAGAATTTCTTCTTGCAGAGGATCATGAGTTTTGGAATTTTCTGTTGCAATTGAATATGTTCACAACTGGGCTGGATCTTGAGGTTCGGAGAGTAGAAGGTAACAAGCAACAGCCATGACCATGGAGTTGATGCCAAGATAAGATCAGCCATGATTGTTGATTACCACTGCAGGCCTTTACTTCCTCCTGTTTCTTATGCACCAATCCAAAGTATTCTTTCCTCACACTTCTTATTTTTTACTTTGAGCAGCAAATTTCCAAAATACATGCCTTTGTGGTATGGGTAACATTAAGGCCATATTGTTGTCTGTTCCTGTTGTGCCAAGGAAATACTAAAGGATTCTAGTTTAAGCCAAGCCTTCGCAGGGATGCTGGTCTCGTCAGGATTTTTACTATAATCTGAAAATCTTAAGTGATTTTTACATTTACTGGATCCAAGATGACACCTTAATATGAATTGATTTCATGTTCTCTGGCTTGATTTCAATAAACTATTTTAACCCTTTCAATTCTGTTTGTTCACAGCTTTTAGACTATATGTCTTAACATTATTCCTTAACAGAATCTATCATTTATAGTAAATGAAAATCAAAACCTGCAGGGGCTGAAAATATCAAAGATCTAACTTCAGTAAGGTATTTAATGAGGCTCCATATGGAAGGTGGTCCAGAAGATCAGTAGATCAGTGCCCATAAGATCAATGGCAAACTGACAAATTTGCATTAGTAAAAGGGGGCTGATGTTCCTGTTGCCATTTGGCATGTTTTGTTCGCATTTTTGTTGGGGGGGGCTCGTTAGGCTACAGAAAGATATTGGTCAACTGGTATGTTGGGAGAACAATGGTGAATGGCATTTAATTATGATCACAAACACAAGATTCTGCAGATGCTAGAAATCCAGAGCAACCTACACAAATGCTGGAGGAACCCAGCAGCTTAGGGAGTATCTGTGGAGAGGAATAAACAGTTGATGCTTCATCAGGGCTCAGCTCAAGTCATTGACTGTTTAGTTCTCTCCATTGATGTTGGACAGAACAGACCGACCAAGGTTTAGAAAATACACAGAGATGCCTGGCCTCGGAACAACCTGATGAATGGCATGGGCACAAATCACCCACAACATCTTACAACATTCGGTGCATGGGATGTCACTGTTTGAGTGCTAGTTTGGTTATCCTCCACCCCTCTTTTCCAAACAAGAAGCTGAGATTGGCATCCTTGCGTCAGAAGATCTTATCCAGTACTGTTGCAGAAATGGATGAGGACAGGAGAGATTTTGCTGGCCTCTACCCTGAGAGCGGAGACCAAGGCAAACTGAAGATGTTTAGGACCTGTGTTACAACCTGGGCAACAGATTTGGCTGTCCGTTCATGACTTCCTTCTCTGAGCAGAATCAGGAAAGTTGGCGCCCAAGTTCATTGATCCGATAAAGATCTTGAGGGAAGTAAACCTGGTGGCTTACACCTTGCAGCTCCCCAAGACCCTAAAGATCCACCTTCCATATCTCTAAATTAAATTCTGTCTGCACCAGCACCTTTGCTCCACCACCATCGGCCCCGTCGCCACCAAGGTTCATTGAAGGGAAACAGGTCCTCATGGTGAAAAAGACTTTTGGACTAGCATACTGTTTGAGGTGTTCAGCAATACCTAGCAGACTGGGAGGGATTCGGATTGGAGGAGACGTGCTTGATGCCAGAAATAGGCATCCTGGACCCAATTGTTACGAGGCACTCCCAACAATGCCAGCTTCCAAGATTTAAAAGCTCTAGCTCTCTGTAGTATGGATAGCTGGCATGGATTCTTTAAGGGCTTAAGATGTTCCTGTTAATTGATAAGCATGTTTTGGGTGCCAAGAATTAAGTATTTAAGGGAAACCTGAACATAAGTTCAATGCCCAGTCGTAAGCCTACCAGTGATTTGTCTAGTGTTTGTTATTTGCTCAGTTTCTAGATCCCAGCCTCAGAGACTCGAGCATTTTGGTTAAAGCCATCCTTGTCAAGGACACTCATCACACTTACAGAATAGCTACACGGTGAAGGAAATCAATCGAGCCCCTAAAATGGCCAACAGAACAACCAGGAAACGTAACAACGAGGAGGAACCCACTGCCATCGCCTGTCTTCCCAATATTTCCACAGTTTCTGGAAGGATCACCAGGATCCTGAATAAATACCAGATTAATACCATCCAAAAACCCGTAAGGAAGCTCAAATCACAGCTTATGAGGGTCAGAGGTGACCTGGGACTCAGGACAACTGGCATTTACAGGATTCCCTGTGAATGCAGAGCAAGGTATATGGGCAAGGTAGAAACACACATCAAGGAAATATATGTTTATTTTACTCAGAGAAATTGGCAGTAGCAGAACATTACATTCAGAATGGCCATAGGATTGACTTCAACAGCATAAAATTACTGTGTCACACCAAAGGCTTTTGGGAATGATTGGTGAAGGAAGCCATTAAAATAAAACTAGAGGAAAAGGAGTTTAACAAAGTTGAAGGTCTCACTCTATGTGAGAACTGGAATTCGATTGTAAAGAAGGTGGGGACAGTGAAAACATGATTGGATAGGACTAACCAATCAGGAGGGAATGGATGATGAGCGTATAAATACCACCGGACATGCCCAGGCATCATCCCTAATGAGGACGGTAGAGATTTTTCATCGAACTGTCAGTTAAAATCGATATTTGTACCTGGCTGGAAGGCCAAGAAGGTTTTATAAGGATAATGCAGTTATCAGCCAGAAATTGAGGGAAAGCACCATTGCTAATTCCAATTTAAAATACTTACTAGTCATTTTTATGTTGTTTTGGAGGAGAGAGCATTAACTGAAGACAAACAGCTTGGCTGTCTCATCTCAATCCGGCAAATAACCTCTTGACAAAACAGGCAGTGTGGTGAAACCCACAGCTGGTTAGCCAATAGTTCATTAGCATCTCAGATTCTCTGAGAGTACACCACAGTCTTGTGCTTAATATACTTCCATTCTATCTCCTTGTGCTAATACCCTTACACTGGAATATATAAACATTATAAAGAAAATTTAATAACTTATGGTAATTCCTGACTTCTCAAATGACTTGCACAAACTGTGAGTGTTATTCAACCTTCTTTAAACATGGGCCAGATATAGCACACTTTGATATTTTAGAAGCAATATCCTGTGACTTGGTTTTTATGTCACTGTCGTTACTTGGATACAAGTGTGAGATTTTACCTTCGATTAGCTTGTCCTTTCAATAAATTTCATATACAACTGGGTTTTCTCTTATCTCTGGTACACCTCAGCCTGTACCTTCAAATAATAAAGATCTTTGAAAGGCTACTTCCAAAAGATGGATCTTTCACACGTGCTATTCTTCTTGCACCTACAACTTTGTGCGGGTTCCCCTAATGTCTGAGCTTTAGGATTTGCACAGCACCATTGATGTTTACTAGTTTTGCCATCCTATCTATTGTCAAGATGTTATTTAAGGCTTGATTTAGTGCTCCTGAGTTATTAGTATAAGATACAAGTTTTGAATGCAAGCTGTAAATGTATAATTTCTCATTTTCAATCTCAGTACACATTAGTATTTTCTCCAAAAGACTTGCTTGGATTTACATCCCTTAAATGTTAAAACCATTCTATAGAACTAATGTGGATCAACTTTGATCTCTTCAGATAGGGCAGGGTTGTTTGCAGAATGGAATAGACTTTAGAAAAAGGAATGCATTTTAACAGAACAATTTTTAAAAACTGCAGATGCTGGATATTTGGAATTAAAAACAGAAGGTGCAAAAATATTCAGCAGGTCAGGTAGCATCTGCGGAGGAACAGAGTTAATATTCTTTGCTGTACAGTTGGCCCTCCTTATCCATGGGTTCTGCATGCACAGAATCAACCAACCGCAGATCGGGAAAACCCAGAAGTTCTCTACTTTGTTTCTGTGAAAAAATGGCTCCTAAAAAGCCATTAAGTGGTCAAAGCAATTCCTCGAAGGCTAAGAGGGAGTGTAAAGTGCTATCGCTCGCCGAGAAGGTAGAAATCTTAGATCTTTTGAAAAGTGGCAAGTCACTTGCCAAAGTGATCCTCTAGCCTCAACCTCTACAGATCTTGACTTTAGTATTATTGACCCTTCTCCAAAGCATCCTTATTCCTTAAGCAATACAGTGTAACAACTATTTACATGGCATTTCCATTGTATTAGGTATTATAAATATTGTAATCTAGAGATGATTGTTGTTTGAGCATTGTTCACCTCGCATCTCGTTCTTTCACTACTTGTGTTGCGAGCAAGAGGAAGGAGTTTAAAGCTAGTAAGGGATGGCTGGCTAGATATGCAAAGTGCTACAGCCTCAAGAACTTAAAGTCTGAACATGTACAGACTTTTTTTTCTTGTCATTATTCCCTAAACAATACAGTATACCAACTATTCACATTGCATTTACATTGTATTAGGTATTATAAGTAATCTAGAGATGATCTAAAGTATACGGGAGGATGTGCGTAGGTTATATGGAAATATTATGCCATTTTATATAAGGGACTTGAGCATCCACGCTTTTGGAGGGGGGGGGGGGGTCCCGGAACCACTCCTCCATAGATAAGGAGGGCCAAAGGGCTGACTTCATTTTTTGTTGAATAGATTTTTACCTGTAGTTTAAAAGCCAATTTTTAACTGTGTGGTGGTGTAAATTCAGGAAACCATAGTCAGCAGTTTGTTTGCATCTCCCCAATTTTAAGTTCCTATCAAATCATCTCACTTCTAAAAAGTATTGCAGCCAACAAATATTTTTCAACTCTAGCCTGAGTGCTAACTGGCAAAAACCAGCTCTGGATTTTGGGTTGCGGAAGGAAGCGAGCAAAATGGAAAGAAAGCTTTTGCTCACTCTAATTTGATCCAAAAGTTTTTTAGATGGCACTGTTGTGGTCCTTTTCAATATACAAATATAAAGTCATGACATCATCAGGCCCTCAAACAGGTCTTTGAGACTGGTTGTATTCCCATTTGACAAATGCTGTCAGGAGGATTAGGCAAAATTTTCCAGTTTTCTTAGGTTAGAAAGCCTCTTCACCTTGAAATTCAAAAAAAATGGCAGGTTATGAAAGTCCAAACCAAATACTGCAATTGCTGGAAAAGAAAGATGAATGATTAGCTTTATTTAACACATGTACATTGAAAATTACGGCAAAATACATAGTTTGCATCAAAGCAAATCAGCCAGGATTGTACTGAGCAGCCAATAAGTGTCAGCACATTTCCAGCACCCACATAGCATATACTACTTAATTTAATTTACATATATATGTCTTATTGTAATTTATAGTTTTTATTATTATGTATTACAATGTACTGCTGCTGCAAAACAACAAATTTCATGACATTCACCAGTGCTATTAAATCTGATGCTGACTGGACATTTTTGTCTGCCATCCCATTGTGTCTTTTTTCCTTCTTTTTGGGCATATCTCAGTAGGTCAATATATACAACATTACACCGACATTAGCAACGTATCCAAAGTAACACACATAAAATGCAGGAGGAAATCAGTAGGTCAGGCAACATATATGGAAATGAATAAACAGTTCATGTTCTGGGCTGAGACCCTTCATCTGGACTGTAATGGAAAGGGGAAGATGCAGGAATAAGAAGGTGGGGGGAGGGGGGAAGGAGTACAAGCTAAAAGGTGATAGGTGAAGCCAGGTGGATGAGAAAGATAAAGGGCTGAAGAGGAAGAAATCCGATAGGAAAGGAGAGTCGGCATAGGAGAAAGGGATGAAAGAGGGACACCAGGGGAAAGTGACAGGCAGGTGAGAAGAAGTAAGAGGCCAGAGGGAAGAATAAAAGAGGGAAGGCAGAAGGAAAATAATTTTGAGAAATTGATGTTCATGCCATCAGGTTGGAGGCTGTCCAGATGGAAAATGAGGTATTGCTCCTCCACTCCAAGGGTGGCCTCATTGTGGCACAAGAGGAGGCCATGGACCGACATGTTGGAACAAAAACGGGAATAGGAATGAAAATAGTTGGCCACTGGAAAATTCCTTTGATTGTGGATGAAGCGGTTCCCCAAAGAAGCTCACCAATGTAGAGCAGGCTGCATCAAGGGCACCACATACAATAGATGATATCAACAGATCCGCAGGTGAAGTGACCCCCACCTGGAAGGACTGTTTGGGGTCTTGAATGGAGGTGAAGGAGGAGGTGAATTGGCAAGTGTAGCACTTTGGCCACTTGCAGAGATAAGTGCCAGGAGGGAGATTAGTAAGGACAGAGGAATCACAGAGGGAACAATCTCTCTGTAAAAAGTGGAGAGTTGGGGGAGGGTAGAAAAAGATGTATTTGGTGGTGGGATTCCTTTGGAAAAGGCAGATTTCCAGAAAATAATGTGTTGGAAATGAAGGCTCATGGAGTGATAGGTCAAAACAAGAGGAATTCTATCATGGGGTGATAAGTTAAAACAAGAGAAACTCTATTCAAATAGTTAATTTGAGGTTTTGTTCATTGAGTTAACATTGGTTCTCTTCAGAACAATGGAACAGATTTTATATTAGTGCCTATTGATTAACGCCCTAAAACAGTTGATAAACATTAAAAGTCAAAGCAGCAGATTCTGGGAATCTGAAAGAAAGACAAACCCACAAAGCATTTCCAGAGTTTTCTGTTATCAGTGCAGATTTCCAGCATCTGAAGTGTTTTTTTTTTGGTTGATTTTCGATTCTTGTTCCATGTGACAATTAACTGGCTGCCATTTATCAATAAATCACTTGATAGGTATGAATAATTGCAGCAATAAGATGAAAGCAAACTTAGTCAAGAACCTGTCTCCCTTGTGTTTAGTCTCCATGTAGGGATATCCTATGGGTCATCCTCCATGCCCATGCTATATGGATGAAGCTATATTTTTGGGCTTTTGGGCTGGACAATCATGAAAGTCCATCATAGTCAAGTCCAACCTTTCTTGCAGTCAATGGTCACCTGCTGTTCCTGAGAATGTCACTGGCATCCTGATAGGATCAAGAGGTAAGCTGATATATGGGCTTTGAAGCATTATAGCCCAGACCACTGAAAGTGTCCAGTTCTCTTCACTGAACTATATTAATGATGGGGTGGGATTTGCGATTTCTGCTGTGTGTCTAATCCATTTCCTCTGCTGACTGAGATTGATTGGTTTTAAATTTTATGAGCTGTTTTTGGTAATTGTTATTCAGTAAGCATGGGATTTCTGCTGCTATACCAAACAAGACAGGTGAAATTTCCAGGACAGTGGGAGGATGTCACTTTGTGTTCAGAAAGAGTTGTAAATTCAATTATTTTTCCTTTAATTTGAAGCCATGGTGATTATCCTACAGCCCAAGCATTATTATAGTTATATACAACATTTGGCAAGCAAGTATTCTTATTTAAATGGTGAAATTACTGGAGCCATTAAAAAGCAGTGCGATCAAGAAATAGCTTGTTAACTAGTGATGACACAGATTTAATATCATGACTAAGCTTGTAGAAAGAAATGAAATCATCTTAACTCCATTAGTCTTTAATTAGTGTTATAAAATGATCTCAATGTCACATTGTCCTTAGAAATCTCTAAATCAACTTTTTGGTTTAATTAACCAATCTGATAAACTTCTGGAGGATAGAAAGAGAATAAACCTTCAAGGTTTCTGATGAATTTTCAACCACTTTGTATTTTTTAATGATATTGAATGTATGTTTATAACAAATTACTTGATTTGTCTAACTGGAGACTGAAGTGCATTTAATATTTCAGTAACATTGCAGTAATCTTGTAAATACGTTATTGATTAAGAATTCTATGTTTAGATAATTCATTACAGGTTATACGTAAAGGTAAGAGAATCACATACATCCTGATGTTGCCACATCATATGTGCGTGCCTTGCCTAAAGTAAAAGATGAAGTTAGGTTTGCATCTCACGGCTCCTTATTTTTCTTCCAAATACTTTAATGTTTCAAAGATACAAAACAAAAAAATGATGATGGGGTATTTTTAAAACAAACCCAAGATGGCTATTAATCTGTTGAAGCACAGTGAGATATTTGAGTATAAAACAAGCACAGCAAGATATGACTGAGCAAATAGCAATGTGGTGCTTGCAGAGACAGTCAAGTTAAAAAAAGGCAGAAAACAGTAACATTCACGGGTTCATAAACATTGAGTACTGGATATAATGATCATAAATAAAAAGACCAGAAATGACTGACTACATCAAAAAAGATAGATGTGTTTGATTGTTTAGCAGATAAGTGGCTAATATATACTTAGCTAATTGAACAGTATTTTGAAGTAATTGAAACAGTCGATGAAAAACAAATACCAATTTTGCTGAATGCATTGAGTTTAAAGGTATACAGTTTACTTCAAAGTTTGACAGCTCCAACCAAACCAGCTGAAACGAGCTTTGCTGATATTAAGAATGTAAGCAGGATCATTTAGAACCAAAAACATTGTTTATTGCAGTACGCTTTAGATTTCATGAGCAGAATCAAACAGAAGGGGAGTCTACTTCAGCTTATGTGGATGAATTGAAGAGATTGTCTGAGTATTGTTAGTTCAATGCTAGGCTTAATGATGCATAGAGAGATTGTTTACTTTATGGAATCTTACAAGAAAGCATTTAAAAATGGTTCCTTACTGAAACACAACTTTCTTTTAAAAGAGCAGTTGAAATAACTGTATCAATGGAAAGTGCAGACAGACATTCAATTGAGTTGCAGTCAGGAATGAAAGTGAACATGAACAAAGTAGCAATGTAGAAACTGAAACAAGCCTGGCCAAACAAATCATGTTACCATCATGGCAGGGGCTTAAATTCAGTAGACTAATGCAGATTTAAAGGCAAAACTTGTCAAAAATACAACAAAGTAGGACTCATACAAAGAGCATGTTGGGCAGAAGGAAGAAAAAATGAAAAACTGATAAAAAGTCAAGTTGCACTTTCAAAAAGATTACTAATCTATATATCGATGATGAAAAATCTGATAATGATGAGAATGAAGCAGGAATGAACTGTAGTCTTGAGATCTACAATGTGAAAACTAACAATAGACAAGCAATATGGCTTATGTTGTATGACAAATGAATTAAAATGGAATTGGACACTGACTCGGCTGTTTCAGTCATTCCACAATATGAGTTTGAACAACATTTCAAAGATACCAAACTAAAGCATGCAGGTATCCAAACAAGTTAGCTTAGAAAAGATAGCTCCTGGAGGAATGACTTTTGCATGATAGTGAAATACAACAACCAGCAAGCCATGTTGGGCTTATATGTGGATAAAGTAGGAGGGTCAGCACTGTGGGGGTGTATTTAGCTGAGACAACTACAACTTGATTGGAGATCTATCCACCGTGTCCTCTGAAATGAAGCCATATGAAAACAAATTAAGAAAGGTACTGGATGATGCCACAACTGTCTCCATACCAAAAACTGTGAACCATTGCCTAACAGAGGACAAACAGGCCTTGGTGCCAACCTCTGTGCCTCTAGTTGGGAAGCATATCGGACCAAAGAAGGACCATGCTGCTCAGAGGAATCGTGAAAGCGATGAAAGCAATGTTTTTTTTTTTGCAGGCAGCATAACTGAGAAAGCTTCTGATACGTTAATCATGCAGTTATTTGTGAAATGGGGCTTGATTTTAAGCTAGAAGAGTGTTCAACAGGCTTCAGGAAAGTTGCAAGCATTCAGATTTTGAGAGTATAAAGGACCAGAATCTACTCTGCATGCATTAGGGTTATTGCATGAACTTCACGTGGGAGACAAAAGGATGCTTGTAAAAGTAGATGCAAAGACCAAAGTCCTGCTGGATGAATGGAAGGTCAAAAAAGAAGGAGTCAATGGTGCTACCAAAAACAGAGGTTTCGTGAAATGATGTTGTGGATGAGGAAACTGAGAGAAGAGATCAGGTCATAAAGGGACCAATAGTATTAATTAGAGAATACTCCAGTGAATTAAATTCATCTTCCCAAGATCAAGATGTATAACCTAGAAGAAGGAAAAGAAAGGTGTCCAGAACTGTCAGAATCACTTCCTGCAGTCTCAGGGACAACTCCTACAATCACGGCAGAGAAGGCCTCAGAACCTGATTGTTTTCACAATCACAACTCTCACCTGCCAAGCAGAGTGACCTCCCTTGTCTGGAAAGACATTATCCAACAACAGTAAGAGCCCTCCACAGCGATTAAATCTTTAGGCCTGAAAGTGACAGTTTAAAATTTACTATGCTGTGGATGTCTGTATATAGTAGTTGTGTTATATAGTATGTTGTGGAAAAGCTGAGAAGCATTGCCTTTTGAGTTAGAGTTTATAGCTAAGCAGAGAAGAGTGTTGTGTATATAATATTTGAGTATTGTTGTAAAAATGTAGATGATTAAACATTCTTGTTTAAATAATTGATATGTAAATATAAATATATACATATTTTATGTAAAAATATAAAGGTTTTATGTAAAAACAAGTGAATTGCATATATCGTGGTGCTACCATGTGATATGTGTGCACCTTTCTTGAAGTAAACGATGAAGTTGGACTCATATCTCTTGGCTCTTTGTTTTTCTCCCAATTAGTTTAATGTTTTGAAGTTACAAAACATAACAGACAGTGGCTAAAAGCAGCAGACGTAATTACTGTCTTTTTGTTACTAATTCAATGTTTCACCAGCAATTTCATTTTGCAATGAGAAGGTTGAAATTACCAACTAAGACATGAGCCTTTCTGGGATGTCACTAAATACTCTGTAAATTTGAAAATTTTCACCGCCTTTTTTCTGACAATCCCATCTTTGGATCAAGTAGTTCCAAAATGGCTGATTCCTGGTGATCCAGTAACATCTTGTGCAGCAGTTTTGGTCTTCTAACTCAATTCATCACTTAGGTCAAATCTGGTCTTTCAGAAAGATTATTAAGGGGTCCTCAAATTTAAAATTCACTGCTGGAAATGGTGTACTTGCAGTTTGTGCCAGAGGAAATATATCTTTTACATCAGGAGTGATCTGACCAATTATTTTAAAATTCCAAGTCACAAGGGACCTTCTAATGAGTGCCAAAGCAAGAGAACATAAAACATCACAGCACAGTGTAGGCTCATTGGCCCATGATGTCGTTCCAACCTTTTAACCTTTGCTAAGATCAATGAAACTTTTTTTTCTCCAGCATAGCCTTCCGTATCTTCTCTATCATTCATGTGCCTAATGTTGGGTCAGTGGTGAGGAAACAAATGCAATGCTATCATTCATTTCAAGATTACTAGAATATAAAAGCAAGGATGTAATGGTGAGAATTTATCGAGCACTAGTGAGGCCTCATGGAGTATTGTGAACAGTTTTGGACCCCTCTTCTTAGAAAGGATGTGCTGAAACTGGAGAGGGTTCAAAGGAGGTTCATGAAAATGTTCCAGGATTGAATGGCTTGTCATACGAAGAGTGTTTGATGGCTCTGGGACTGTATTCATCGGAATTCAGAAGAATGAGGAGTGAAATCATTGAAACCTATCAAATGGTGAAAGACCTTGATAGGTGGATGTGGAGAGGATGTTTCCTACAGTGGGGGAATCTAAGACCAGAGGACACAGAAAGGAGATTAAGAGGAATTTCTTTAGCCTGAGAGTGGTGAATCTGTGGAATTTGTTGCTACAGGAAGTTGTGGAGGCCATGTCTATATGAGAATTTAAGGCAGAGGTTAGTAAATTATTGATTGGTCAGGGAATGAAGGGATATGGGGAGAAGGCAGGGGTTGGTCTGAGCCATGATGAAGTGGTGGAGCAGACTCAATGGACCAAATGGTCTAATTCTGCTCCTAAATCTTATGTTCTTATGGTCTAACATCCCTAATGTATCTGCCTCTACCAACACTCTGGCAGGGTATTTTACGACCCCCTATCACTCACTGTGTAAAACAAAATCACTTCTGATATCCCTCCATACTTTCCTCCAATCACCTTATAATTATGCTCCCGAATCTTAGAACTTTGCCTTGGGAAAATGTCTCTGGCTCTACTCAATTTATGCATCTTATCATCTTGCAATCCCACACCAAGTCACCTTTCATATCCTCCTCTCCAAAGAGAAAAGCCCCCCAGCTCATTCAAATCAGAAGACATGCTCCTTAATCCAGGTAGTATCCTGGTAAATATCCTGTGCACCTCCTCTAAAGCTTCCACGTCCTTCTTACAATGAGGCAACCAGAACTGAACACAATTCCCCAACTGCAGTCTAACCATGGTTTTACAGAGCTGCAAAATTACTGCATGACTCTTGAACTCAACCCCCCAAATACTGAAGGCCAGTACACCATACGACTTCTTGACTGGTCTATTAACTTGTGCCTTGCAATCTATTCTGCAGTGTTTCCATTGTTATTATTCAGATAAATATTTAGGACATAAAAGGGACATCAATAAAAGCAGGCATACTTGTCAATGGTCCTCATCTGCTTGGAATTGCCTCTTTCTGTACCTGCTTTGTTCTCTTACAGCCTGTGTTTGAAAGTAACAAAACTGTAGGAGGGGCTTCATCAGCTGCAAAAAGCTGTCCGCACTTTTAGAATTTCTGACATTTATCTGAAAGCTATTACAATTGAGAATAACTTTATTTGTCACATCAATACATACAATGAAATGCATTGTTTTGTTTCAAATCAGAACAGCAAAGATTATATGAGCAGCCTGTAAGTGTTTCCACATTTCTGGAACTATCATACCATGCTCACAACTCACTAACCCTAACCATACGTCTTTGGAATCTGGGAAGGAACTGGAGCACCCAGAGGAGGGACACACAGTCACGGCTAGAATGTACAAACTCCTTACAGACAGCAGCAGCAGTCAAACCTTGATCTTAATAATGGAAGGAAATTAAAAATTTTTAAATGGAGAGGGGACAGGGAAAAAAACAAATATTCAGATAAAGTTGACTGTAGATCCTGCAATCTGAAGCAACAATCAATCTGCTCGAGCAGCTCTGAGAGTCAAACAGTATTTGTGAAAGGGAAGGAATTGACGACATTTCAGATTGGAAACTCCCTAGAGTTCTGTGAGGCATCTCTCATTGGTTCCCCTTTGTCATTTCGAACACTCTCTGTCTCTTCCAGCACATTCTTACCAAGATTTGCCACCATAGCCACGTCTTTCTGCACGGTCTTGATGCAGGGATTCAACCCAAAACGTTGATGATTCCTTTCCTCTCACAGACTCACTGAGTTCCTCCAGTAGGTTTTGTTTCCCACTGAGCCAGATTCTCTGCGGGAGCTCACACTAATAGAGAAGGGCGAGTGAGTAAGTTCTGAGCGTCTACTCTGCCCATTTGGCCTCCTGCTGTGCTGAATCGAGCTGTGGTTCTGCAGTGTGCTGGGCCAAATGATTAGATATCCAAAATGCAGGGCAAACTCAGCAGGTGAGGCAGCATCTATAGAAAAAATAAAGAATCAACATTTTGGGCCGACACCCTCCTTCAGGACTGAGGAAGGGCTCAGTCCTGAAGAAGAGGCCTGGCCTGAAAGATCGACTGGCTATTCTTTTCCATAGATGCTGCCTGACCTGCTGAGTTCCTCCAGCACTTCTTTTTGTGTTGCTTTGGATTTCCAGCATCTGCGGACTTTCTTGTGGTTGTGATTAGGTAACCTCTGTGTCTGGCTCTTCAGCACTATATTGACCTCGAAAGACTCATCCAGCACAAACCCATTCATTGGAGGACATAGCCAACCCTCACCATAGTGATGTGAAAAAAAAGACATAGTTGTTACTCTTTTAATTAATGTAATGTTTTAACTAACTTATATAAAGTGAATGTGCTTTTCAGTAATTTTATTTCTTACTGATATATTTATTTTGTTGCTGTTTTTATCCTCCTTTATTACAAAATGTCTCTGGCCAGTGAATTAGGAACTAGAAGGAAAGCTTCAGTGGCAGGAACTGCCTGACCTTCCATCAGGGTGGTCTTAGGGGTGGCTGAGGGGTGTGTCTCAGTTACTAGCACCTGGAGGCTAGTGACTGCTTGCAGCCCACCCAGCCTTCTTGAACAGCCACAGCACTGAGGCCAAGAGGAAGCTGGCAGTGGAGTGGCTGTAACTGTCCAACACAATCTAGCTCATAAAACACATTGTTAATTGAAATCATTAAAATAAAGGAAAAAATACTCCAAAAAATAAGTGACTTGTTGCTTTTTATCTCTTCAATCTTTGCTCCACAATCAGGGGGTTAAACCATCTTAATTTCTGACCAGTACAGTCATATCATTAACAGTGATGTTTTCTATCATTTGATCTGAGAGTGTTTGCCATTTACATACTAGTGCACCTCTGCCTGTAATAACCAAGGAACTCAGTGGAGACTCATTCCCCTTCTGCAAGGTGAACCTGGACTAAGGTCATGTTGACAATTCCCACTGCAACGCGGTGAAATCTCAGCAATACTGGATGCCATTTTGGACAAGCTTGTCTTGTCAGAAAGTCAAGGACTTGCACGTTTGACAGCACATTTTTACAGCTGGCTGCTATTGCAGTTTCAATGGCTAAACCCTAGTCCGATGATCAGTTGCAACAGATAAGTTTTCATCCAGCCTAATGCAGTATATCTTCCCAAGATACATCAGCAAATCTTCCCAGGATTCTGTCTGCCTCTCTCCTTTCTAAAAGTAATGGTTAAGTGATATCAAACACTTTTAAAGCATTGGTTGGAGCACTGTGTACAACTGTTGGCACCAAAGGTCAGAAGATCAGTTAGTGTTTTCTCATAGACATTTTCATAACTGCCTGGGATTTATACAAGCGGTGTCCAGGAACCATTTTGAATTGTAATTGGATCAATGATGGAAGGAAATGGGTTTAATATTATTGGCAAAATAATCAGAACCAAGTTTAGGAAATAAGTTATGGAATAAGAGATGGGGAGTGGAGCTGAGTTTTTATACAAACTGGAATAGGCCTCTTTCTAGAACATAGACTTCCATAACCTTTCCCTATACCAAGCAATTGTGGAGGCAAGATTATTAGTATTTAAGGTGGAGTTCAATAAGTTTTGAAAACTCAGGGAGTTAAGGGCTATGGGAGACCAGTACAAGTTGAACATGTGGTAGATCCACCATATTGAATGGCCAAGCAGGTTGAGGGGCCAAGCATTCTACCACTCAGCCTGCTTTCTTGTTCCTTCTCCAACACTATAACACCATGTGGAAACACTAATGCCCAGGAACAGAAAGGTTTACAGAAAATGATGGATACAGCTCAGTGCATCACAAGAAAAGCCCTCTCGACCATTGAACACATTTACATGGAGCACCGCCACAAGAAAGCAGTCCCCATCATCAAGGACCTCACCATCCAGACTATGCTTTCTTTTCAATACTACAGGAGGTACAAGAGCCTTGGGTCCTACACTACCATGTTCAGGAATAGTTGTTACTCTATAGCCATTGGTCTCCTGAACCAGCATGGATAACTTCACTCACCACATCACTGAAATGATCTCACAACCTACAGACTCACTCACAAGGACTCCACAACTCATGTTATCAGTATTATTCATTTGCATTTGTAGAATTTCCCTTCTTTTGCACATTGGCTGTTTGTCAGTCTTTGTTTATGTATAGTTTTAAACAATTTTAGATTAGATTAGATTCAAGTTTATTGTTATTGTACTGAGTACAGATACAAAGCCAATGTAATGCAGTTAGCATCTAACCAGAAATGCAAAAAGTAGTGTTATTTACAAAATAACTGCGAATAAAAAGTAAGTGCTACCGCACACAAATATAAAAGTACTGAGACAGTACAATATGGGTGCAATACTGCTTAGCGCTGTGATGTGAGGTTCAGCAGGGTCACAGCCTCAGGGAAGAAGCTCTTCCTGTGCCTGCTGGTGCAGGAGCGGAGGCTCCTGTAGTGCCTACTGGATGGGAGGAGAGTAATAAGTCCATGGTTAGGGTGAGATGCATCCTTGATCATGCTTTTCATCCTGCCCAGGCAGTGTTTACGATATATGTTCTCAATGGTGGGCAATTGGGTGCTGATAATCCACTGGGCAGTTTTCACCACATGCTGGAGTGCTTTGCAGACCGATACGGGACAGTTGCCATACCACACTGAGATGCAGTTGGTAAGTATGCTCTCAATGGTACAGTGGTAAAAGTCTGTCAGTATCCTGGGACAGAGGTGAGCTTTCTTGATGCTTCTCAGAAAGTAAAGGCACTGTTGCACCTTTTTGATCAGGATGGAGGAGTTCAGGGACCAGGTGAGATCCTCGGAAATGTGGACACCAAGGAATTTGAAGCTTGATACACTCTCCACTACAGCTCTGTTGATGTAGATGGGGACATGAGTGTGGCTCCTAGCATGCCTGAAGTCCACAATGATCTCCTTGGTCTTCTGTGTGTTAAGGGCCAGGTTGTTGTCGGAACACTACGTGGCCAGGTGCTGGACCTCGTCCATGTAGGCTGTCTCGTCATCCCCTCTGATCAATTTCTTTATTTCTTTGTAAATGCCTGCAAGAAAATGAATCTCAAGGTAGCATATAGAAATATATATGTACTTTGATAATAAATTTACCTTGACTTTGACTTTGACACTGGTAAATGCTCATGGAAAGAGGACTGATCCACAGATGTTGTACACATCTTCACTGAAACATACTGAGTGACTTTTATGAAGTGTTGCATTCAGAGATGAGGAAAAGTAAGTAAATGTTACTTTCCTTCAAGAGAAAAATAAATATATCCCATAATTGCTTGGAACAAGGGCCACAATCTGCTTATCTTTAGTAACCATCTGTCTGAGGTTTGAGCTTGTAGAACAAACAACAATAAAGATTAAATTAAATGCGGCAAGATTTTCCTACTGTTAATAAAACAATATAATTATAGTCTAACTGCACCTAGATTAACAAAGCACTACATGGGCAGTTGTACAAGAAGAATGAGTTTGTGACCCGTAATTCCAGGAAATGACCCAAGGTGTGGTAGTATCTCAGGATGCTTTGAATGGACTGATGTGATTTAAGTCTTGAATTTGTGAGAACAGAAACAGAACTAATGAGGGCAAGAGAGAAACATGTCTGATCACTTATGGGTTGTGAATGCTACAGTATGTAAATTGACAATGCTGCAGTAAAATGGAGACTGAGATGACATGAGGAGGTACCATTGAGAGGTTAGCTTGGTTGAATAACAGTTGTGTTAATGGGCGTGTTTCTGTGTTCTATTTCTCTGTGACTAACAGAAATCAGGAGGTAAAATAAATTCTCATGTGAATGCGCAATTCCCTTGAACTGCCTTCATTATCTAGAATATTAATGAAGTAAAGTGTGTATCATTGCAGCAACTGAAATTGTGTTTAAACATCTGGAGTGCAAATTAAAGTTATGAATTTATAACAAGTGTTATCAAATTACTGACACAGTTGAAACCACGAAAAAGGAAGAGAGTTGAATTTCATTTTCCTCAGGCCAAAAGGGAAGGGATAGTGTTAGATAGCTAGAAAATACATCATGTTAGAGCAATACAGAAGCTTCTGAACAACTGAAAATGCTGGAAATACTCAACGGGTTAGGGAGAGAAACAGAGTTAATCTTCCAGTTCATCAGAAATGGGGATACGAGAAGATCAGTTGGTTTTAAGCTTCAGAGACCGAGCAGAAGGAATATATCTGATGGGGTGATTCCATAGTAGCCATGGTATTATGCTGTTAATGAAGCTGCTTGATTGATAACTAACTAGGGTAGTTAAGAGAGAGAGAAAGCAAATAGAGGGACCTATAGAACACAGGGAAGAGCTAATTGTTAAACCTGAAACCAAAATGAGAAGGGAGGAGATGCCCAGTAAGTTAGGCAGTGTCTGAAGAGAGAGAGAGAGAGAGAGAGAGAGAGAGATTCATATTTATAGATGGAAACCCTTACAGCAAAACTGACCAGTTATGATTCAAAAGGAGAAAGCAGGAACTTAAAATTGTTGAATTCAGTATCTTCAAAAGAGCTGAGATGGTGGATGACATGTTGTAAGTCAAATTTGCATTGGTCTTCATCTTATCAGTGCAGGAAGCTGCAGACAAGTAAGCCAGACTGGGAGTAAGATGGAGAATTAAAGTAGCAGGCTCCTTGATGAACTGAAATCCACAAAGATGTCACCAATATGCATTTGCTTTTTCCAGTGTCAGGGAGACTGTATTGTGCACAGCAAATGTAGTACTCTGGATTGGAAGATCTGCATGGGCATTCACCACGATGGACTGATTGACTCCTTGGATGGGAGAAGGGGAAGAGGCAAAAGGATAGGCAATGCATTTCCCGCAGTTTCATAGGAAAGTGACAGTGGATGGGCAATAGTTGGTGGAATCCAGGAAGCGGTGCATGGAATTGTTTACAATGATGAGAGGGGAGGGGAGGGAAAGGTGAGTCTGGCTGTGGAATCTCATTGAAGTTGCTGAGATCGCAAAGGATGATCTGTGTATGAAAGAAGAGCAGAGCCACAGGGAACAGTTGCTCTGCCAACAATGGTAGAGGTGATGGAATGATTCAGGAACAAGGAATACGTCTCACGACCAGCTGAATGGAAAACATCATTACAGTAAAAGCTAACGTCAGAGGAGCTGGGAGAATGGAATTAAGGCTTTACAGGAGGCAAGGAAAATTGAAGCCTTCAGGACCCATAATAAGTACAACAATTTCAGGCACTTTGTTTTCTCTGTATCGGAAATAGTTTGTAAATTTTCCCATAGGTAACACAGGTTAAGCACCCCTTATCCAAAATGTTTGGGGCCGGAAAAGCTTCAGATGCCAGATTTTTTTTGGGATTTTGGAATATTTGCATCTATATAATTAGATACCTTGTGGATGGAATGTAAGTCTAAATATAAAATACACTTAAATTACATATACAGCTTATACATATACTCTGAAGGTAGTTTTATATTAAATTTTAATAATTTTGTGCATAAAACAATAAAGTGTTCATTGAACCATCAGAAAGGTAAGCTATTGCTGCCTCTGCCAGTCGGTGGACTGTTTGACATTGCCATCATTTCTGACTCTGAATTTATGTGTTACCGGTAAACAGTCTTTGTCATACACTTGTTCATTACACATATGTACTGATGCAATTATTCAGCATGTTACGTTTTCATCAGCGATGATCTTGGCAAACTCATCAAGGAATTTCTTTGCTTGCTTCATAATCAGCAGACTCTTTATTACCACAAATATTTAAAAATGTAATGCTGTGTCTTTTCTTAAATTACTTCAACCAGCATGCTGAATCAGTAAAGTGCTTGAAGCTATAACTAAGGAAGAAATTGTGAGACATCTAGATAGAATTGATTCCATGGGCAGACACAACATCATTTCATGAACACCAGGTCTTGTCTGACATATTACTGGAGTTCTTTGAGGATATAATGTGCAATGGATATTAGGGAACAGGTGGATTTTGCATAATTTCATTTCCAGAAGGCATTTACAAGGTGCCACATAAAAGACTTAATCAAAGATAAGGATGCGTGAAGTTGGGGGTAATGTATTAGCATCCATAGAGGATTGGTTAAACCATTTAAAAGAGAGAGTAGAAATAATGGATGTTTCTCTTATTGGTAATCAGTGATGAGTGAATTCTACAGGGCTTGGAGCTGAGCCCACAACTGTTCACAATATGTATTAATGATTTGCAAGAGGGGACTGAATGTAGCTTATCTATGTTTGCTGAGGACACTGAATTGATTAGAAAAGCAAATTGTGTAGTGGATGTAGAGAGGCTGCAGAGAGATATAGATAGGTTAAGTGAGTGGGAAAGGGTCTAGCAGATGGACTTCAGTTTTGGTAATTGTGAGGTCATGCTCTTTGGAAGAAAAAAATAGAAGATCAGATTATTAGTTAAATGGTGAAAGACTGCAGCATTCTGTTGTGCAAAGAGACTTGTGAGTGCTTGTGTGTGAATCACAAAAGATTGGTTTGCAGGTGACAGGTTATCAAGGAGAAAAATGGAATGTTGGCTGTCACTGCCATTGGGATTAGATTTAAGAGTGGGAAGGTAATGCTGCAATTGCACATGATACTGATGAGGCTGCACCTGGAGTACTATACGAGGGAGGATCTAATTAAAAGCTACTGAAAGGCCTAGATAGAGACAACGTGGGAGGATGCTTTCTCTAGTGGGGGAATCGAGGACCAAAGAGCACAGACTCAGAATAGAGGACATCAGAATAGCGTTGAGAAGGAAATTCTTTAGCCAAAGGATAATGAAATTGTGGAGTTCATTGCCGCAGACAGCTGTGGGGGCCAAGTTATTGAGTATATTTAAAGCGGAGGCTGACTGGTTCTTGATTAGTCAGGGCATCAAAAACTGTGGGGAGAAGGCAGGAGAATGGGGTTGAGAGGGATAATAATGGAATGGTGGAGCAGACTCGAAGAGCCAAGCTACCTAATTCTAGCCCTATGTCTTACGGTCCTACAGTAGTTATGTTCTCCTTACTAGAGGAAAGATATAATGGCTTTGGAGGTGGTTCAGAGGAGGTTCACCAGGTTGATTCTGGAGATGAGGGAGGTAGCCAGTGAGGAGAGATTGAGTCATCTGGGTCTATGCCTGCTGGACTTCAGAAAAATAAGAGGGGATCTGGTAGACACATATAAAATTATGAAAGGGATAGATAAGATAAAGGTAGGAAAGTGTTTCCACTGGGAAGTGACACTAGAAATAGGAAACATAGACTCAGGATTTTGGTGAATAGTTATGACAGGGATGAGGAGAAATTATTTTTCCCAGAGGGTAGTGAATCTATGGATTTCTCTGCCCAGAAAAGCAGTAAAGGCTGCCTCATTGAATATATTTACAGTTAGATAATTTTTTGCATGGCAAGGATATTAAGGATTACTGAGGAAAAGGCAGGTAGTTGACACATCATTCAGTGATGGCATAAGTGCTGAGGGAGAGATAAAGCCACAGAATGAATAGTTCATGGAGCTTTAGTAAGAACTGTGCAGAACAAAAGGAAAAATAATAAACGCTAGGCCAACAGGACCATTAACTAAACTTTCAAACTAAAATCTAATGCCATACCTGCAGCTCGGAAGCAGTAACTTAACACTAAACTAACTCTGCTGTTTTGCAGCATCAACATAAATTGTAATCTTCTTTCCTGGAAGGTTGATTAGGTAAGCAGGGAGCTTTGCCATTGCTGCAGTGAAAAAGAGCTTTGACCATCGCCAATCCAGAAATTGGAAGCTTTTAGAGGAGGGGACTTCAGTCAGGTCCTCTGCCTAGCTACAGGAGCAGCAGTGACTTGCTACAGCAAAAAAAGAGCTTTGGCCAGTGAGCAATTGGCGTATGGGATTGATTAGCAAGAGAGAATTAAAGGAAGGCAGAGGCAAGCACAAAGGCCATCATCTGAATGGACAGTGTCAAAGTGGTTTTCTTGTGGTTTTAGGTCTTTGGGGCTTCAATCAGAGAAATCAAAGACAAGAAAAGCTCTAAATTATTTTTTTCCTTCCCTTCTTCATATCTGCTCAGCTAGGATAGTAGAGATGCCAGGCAAGATAGTTGAATGCTCCTCTTGGGGGATGTGGGAAGGCAGGGACACCTTCCGTGTCCCTGATAACTACAACTGTGAGAAGATGATGATTAGGACATGTATAGAAGTAGTTACACCAGTGGAGCAGGAGACAAGAAAATGGGTGACAGTCAGGAAGGGGAAGGGGGTTAATGAGCCAGTACAGATACCCTTGTGACCATCCCCCTCACAACAGGTATATCACTTTGGAAACTGTAGGGTGGATGGCTTAACAGAGGACAGTCACGGTGGTCAGGTCTCTAGCATTGATTCTGCCTCAGTGACTCTGAAGGAAAGGGAGGAGAAGGGGTACGCTGTGGAGATATGGGATTTATTAGTTTGGGGAAAGAACAGGAGGTTCTGTGGTTGAGAATGAGTCTCCCAGATGGTATGTTGCTTTCTGGGTGCTAGGGTCCGGGATATTTTGGATCAAGTCGTCAACATTCTTAATTGGAACGGTAAACAGCCGGAAGTCGTGGTCCATGTAAATACCAATGACATGGGTAGAACAAGTGACGAGATTCTGCATAGGGGTTTCAGGGAGTTTGGCGCTAAGTTAAAAATCAGGACCTTCAGGGTTGTGATCTCAGGATTGCTAACTTTGCCACATACTAATGAGGCCAGAACTACGAAGATTATACAGTTTAAAACATGGTTGGTGCAGGAGGCACGGCATAAGATTTTTGGATCATTGGGCCCTTTTCCAGGGAAGGTGGAACCTGTACAGAATGGATGGTTTGCACCTGAACTGGAGGGGGACTAGTATCCTAGCATGAATTTTTGTTAATGCTGCATGGTGGGGTTTAAACGAGAGTTACGGGGGGGTGGGAACTGGAGTGCCCAGTTAGTGGAGAGGTTGTGCAGGCTGATGTTGATAAGACCTCAGTTGAAGTTAGGAATCAAAAGATGGAGCATGGTTCAACTAGTGTCCTCAGCTGAATATATCTCATTGAAAGAATTATCGTAGGAAAGGCGGATAATAGTGCTGAAGATGAGGCAGCTGGTTCACAAACAGAGGCAATGTGTAGTGAGGAGAGGCTGTTGAAGGGGAAAATTGCAGTCAACAGGATGAGTTACAACCTAAAAGACAGACAAAATCGAAAAGGGTGAAAACAGGACTGAAGGTGTTGTATTTGAATATGCGTAGTATACAGATAAGGTAGATAAACTTGCAGCACTGTTGCAGATTGGCAGCTATGATGTTATAGGCATCATTGAATCATGGCTGAAAGAAAATGACAGCTGGGAGCTTAATGTCCAAGGATGATAATAGAAGATTATAGCTGGGAGCTTAATGTCCAAGGATGATAATAGAAGATTATAGCTGAGAGCTTAATGTCCAAGGATGATAATAGAAGATTATAGCTGGGAGCTTAATGTCCAAGGATGATAATAGAAGATTATAGCTGAGAGCTTAATGTCCAAGGATGATAATAGAAGATTATAGCTGGGAGCTTAATGTCCAAGGATGATAATAGAAGATTATAGCTGAGAGCTTAATGTCCAAGGATGATAATAGAAGATTACAGCTGGGAGCTTAATGTCCAAGGATGATAATAATTACAGCTGAGAGCTTAATGTCCAAGGATGATAATAGAAGATTATAGCTGAGAGCTTAATGTCCAAGGATGATAATAATTACAGCTGGGAGCTTAATGTCCAAGGATGATTATAGAAGATTACAGCTGAGAGCTTAATGTCCAAGGATGATAATAGAAGATTACAGCTGGGAGCTTAATGTCCAAGGATGATAATAGAAGATTACAGCTGGGAGCTTAATGTCCAAGGATGATAATAGAAGATTATAGCTGAGAGCTTAATGTCCAAGGATGATAATAGAAGATTACAGCTGGGAGCTTAATGTCCAAGGATGATAATAGAAGATTATAGCTGGGAGCTTAATGTCCAAGGATGATAATAGAAGATGATAGCTGGGAGCTTAATGTCCAAGGATGATAATAGAAGATGATAGCTGAGAGCTTAATGTCCAAGGATGATAATAGAAGATTATAGCTGGGAGCTTAATGTCCAAGGATGATAATAGAAGATTATAGCTGGGAGCTTAATGTCCAAGGATGATAATAGAAGATTATAGCTGAGAGCTTAATGTCCAAGGATGATAATAGAAGATTACAGCTGGGAGCTTAATGTCCAAGGATGATAATAATTACAGCTGAGAGCTTAATGTCCAAGGATGATAATAGAAGATTATAGCTGGGAGCTTAATGTCCAAGGATGATAATAGAAGATTATAGCTGAGAGCTTAATGTCCAAGGATGATAATAGAAGATTACAGCTGGGAGCTTAATGTCCAAGGATGATAATAGAAGATTATAGCTGGGAGCTTAATGTCCAAGGATGATAATAGAAGATTATAGCTGAGAGCTTAATGTCCAAGGATGATAATAGAAGATTACAGCTGGGAGCTTAATGTCCAAGGATGATAATAATTACAGCTGAGAGCTTAATGTCCAAGGATGATAATAGATTATAGCTGTGAGCTTAATGACCAAGGATGATAATAGAAGATTACAGCTGGGAGCTTAATGTCCAAGGATGATTATAGATTACAGCTGAGAGCTTAATGTCCAAGGATGATAATAGAAGATTACAGCTGGGAGCTTAATGTCCAAGGATGATAATAGAAGATTACAGCTGGGAGCTTAATGTCCAAGGATGATAATAGAAGATTACAGCTGGGAGCTTAATGTCCAAGGATGATAATAGAAGATGATAGCTGAGAGCTTAATGTCCAAGGATGATAATAGAAGATGATAGCTGGGAGCTTAATGTCCAAGGATGATAATAGAAGATTACAGCTGGGAGCTTAATGTCCAAGGATGATAATAATTACAGCTGAGAGCTTAATGTCCAAGGATGATAATAGAAGATTATAGCTGAGAGCTTAATGTCCAAGGATGATAATAGAAGATGATAGCTGAGAGCTTAATGTCCAAGGATGATAATAATTACAGCTGGGAGCTTAATGTCCAAGGATGATTATAGAAGATTACAGCTGAGAGCTTAATGTCCAAGGATGATAATAGAAGATTACAGCTGGGAGCTTAATGTCCAAGGATGATAATAGAAGATTATAGCTGGGAGCTTAATGTCCAAGGATACACACTGTATTGAAAGGATAGGCTGGAAGGCAGAGGGTGCGGCCTTCTTCTGCTGGTAAAAAATCAAATCAAATCATTAGAAAGAGGTGACGTAGGGTCAGAAGGTGTTGAATCATTGTGGATAGAGTTAAGAGCTGTAAGGGTAAAAAGAACCTGATGGGGGTTTTATACAGTCCCCCAAACAATAGTAAGGATGTGGTCTACAAATTACAGTGGGAGATAGAAAATGCATGCCAAAAGGGCAATGTTACATTAGTCGTGGGGGATTTGAATATGCAGGTAGATAGGGAAAATCAGGTTGTTACTGGGTTACAAGAGAGGAAGTTCCCAGACTGCCTGTAAGATGGCTTTTTAGAGCAGCTCGTGGTTGATCCCATGAGAGGATTCAGCTATTTTAGACTGGGTATTGTGCAATGAACCAAAATTGATTAAGAGACCTTAAGGTAAAAGAACCCTTTGAGATAAGTGATCATGA
This sequence comes from Hypanus sabinus, assembly GCF_030144855.1. Lineage (NCBI taxonomy): Eukaryota > Metazoa > Chordata > Chondrichthyes > Myliobatiformes > Dasyatidae > Hypanus > Hypanus sabinus. The sequence continues at coordinate 53,800,125 of NC_082718.1, forward strand.
TATGATTGAACTTACCCTGAAACTTGAGAGGGTAAGGATAAAGTGAGATGTATCAGTATTAGAGTGGAGTAAAGGGAATTACAGAGGCATGAGAAAGGAGTTGGCCAGAATTGATTGGAAAAGAACACTGGCAGGGATGATGGCAGAGCAGCAATGGCTGGACTTTCTGGAAACAATTTGGAAAGCACAGGATTATATACATCCCAAAGAGGAAAGATGATTCAACTATGGCTAACAAGAGAAGTCAAAGCCAACATACAAGCCGAAGAGAAGGCATACAATAGAGTAAAAATTAGTGGGAAAGTAAGGACTGGAAAGCTTTTAAAAACTGACAGAAGGCAACTAAAAATCATTAAGAATGTAAAGATGGAATATGAAAGTAAGCTAGCCAGTAATTTAAAGAGAAAACCAAACATTTCTTCAGATACATAAAGTGTAAAAGAGAGGCGAAAGTGGATATCGGTCTGCTGGAAAGTAATGCTGGAGAGGTAGTAATGGGGGACAACAAAATGGCAGATGAACTGAAATAAGTATTTTGCATCAGTCATCACTGTGGAAGACACTAGCTGCATGGTGGATACTCTAAGAATCAGGGTCATGAAGTGTGGGAAGTTACCATTATTAGGAAGAAGGTGCTTGAGAAACTGAAAGGGCTGAAGGTACATAAGACACCTGGACCAGATCATCTACACTCCAGGATTCTGAAAGAGTGGTTGCAGTGATCATGGAGGCATTAGTGATGATCCTTCAAGAGTCACTAGATCTGGAATGGTTCCAGCTGACTGGAAAATTGAAAATGTCACTCCACTCTTCAAGTAGAGAGAAAGGCAGAAGAAAGGAAAGTACAGGCCAGTTTATCTGACCTCAGTGGCTGAGAAGCTGTTGGATTTGATTTTTAAGTATGAGGTCTCAGGGTCCTCGGAGCCACATGATTAAATAGGCTACACTCAGCATGGTTTCCTCAAGGGAAAATTGTGCCTGACAATCTGTTGGAATTATTTGAAGAAGTAACAAGCAGGATGGGCAAAGGAGTATTGGCTGATGTTGTGTACTTGGATTTTCAGAAGGCCTTTGACAAAATGCCACACATGAGGCTGTTTAACAAACTTTGAGCCCATGGTATTACAGGAAAGATACTAGCATGAATAAAGCAGTGGCTGATTGGCAGGAGGCAAAGAGTGAGAATAAAGGGAACCTTTTCTGGTTGGCTTCCAGTGACTAAATGGTGTTCCACAGGAGTCTGTGGTGGGACCGATTCTTTTTACATTATATGTTAATGATTTTGATGACGGAATTGACATTACTGTTGCAAAATTTGCAGATGACATGAAGATGGGTGGAGGGACAGGTAGTTTTGAGGAAGTAGGGAGGCTACAGAAGGACTTAAACAGATTAGGAGAACAAACAAAGAAATGGCAGATGGAACATAGTTTCAGGAAAGTTATGGTCATGCACTTTAGTAGAAAAAATGAAAGGGTAGACTAGTTTCTAAATGGAGACAAAATACAAAAAATTGAAGCATGAATGAATTTGGGAGTCCTTGTGCAGGCTTCCCTAAAGGTTAATTTGCAGGTTGCGTCTTTTTTGAGGAAGGCAAGTACAATGTTAGCATTCATTTCAAGAGGACTAGAATACAAAAGTTAGGATAGAATGTTTAATGCTTTATAAAGCATTTGTGAGGCCTCTCTTGGAGTATTGTGAACAGTTTTGGGTCCCTTATCTAAGAAAGAATGTGCTGAAACTGAAGAGGGTTCAAAGCAGGTTCACAAAAATGATTCCAGGATTGTATGGCTTGTCATATGAAGACTGTTTGATGGCTCTGGGCCTGTATTCACTAGAATTCAGAAGAACACGGGGTGACCTCATTGAAACCTATTGAATGGCAAAAGGTGTTGATAGAGTGGATGTGGAAAGTATGCTTCCTATGGTGTGAAGACTCTAAGACCAGAGGATATAGCCTCAGAATAGAGGAATGTCATTTTAGAACAGAGATGGGGAAGAATTTCTTTAGCCAGAGATTGGTGAATTTGTGGAATTCTTTGTCACAGGCAGCTGTGGAGGCCAAGTCATTAGGATTGGATGCTGGGATGGAGCTTGCTCACAAGTCTAAGGAAAGGTTGATAGATTCTTGAATGCCAGGGCATGAATGGATATGGGGAGAAGGCAGGAATTTGGGTTTGAGAGGAAAATTGAATCAACCATGATGAAATGGTGGATCAGACTCAATGGGCTAAATGGCCTAACTCTGCTCCTATATCTTATCGTCTTATGGCATGTGCTTCTATGACAAGACTGAAATGAAAGGAAGAGTTTTAAATATAGTACAGACATAAATAAACTCTAATTGGCTGGAACGTGCATACTTGTGAGCATGATGGCCAATGTGAGTGTGCCCAGTTTATTGACTAGAGTCTATGGTTGTGACCCTCTCCTTAGGCAGAGCTCTCAAAGTGCCAGAGACCCAAGCCCACTGGAAGTTATAGATGAGAACCTGCCCGGGAACTCATGAGCTGGAGCCATACCCCTCTAATCCACAAGATACTAGACCCTACCCCGCACCCTGCAAAATGCCACAAGGTACCACACAATACTCCAATGACCTCTCCACCAAGCACAGAGGAGGGGGTGGGAGGATGACTGGAGCAAGAGGGGACTATGTCATCAGTTTGAGCTGGCAAACATGAAACACTGATTGAATCTTCATCGTTGACGGTAGGCATAGTCTCTAGGGAGCTCTGTTGATAGTCTTCTCACCTATAAATAGTCTGACATGACATAAGGCCCACTTCCCACTCTCAGCTTTCAGAGTAAGTTCTCTAGGTGCCTGCCAGACTTTCTCCCTGGGCTTGAGAGCCTCATTTGTTGGTTCACCCGATCAGCTTGCTGGACATATTGTTTCTGAGTGGTCAGCATAGGAAGTCCTGACCTGTCTCCAAGTGCATTTGTAGCAACTGTTCAGCAGTGGGAACTCCCAAATCAGCCTTTTGGTCAGTGAAGAGTAGCGGCTGGAATTCTTTTTGGCATTCAAAGGGGGATGTACCACAAAGTACGACTAGAGGCTAATGCAGACAATTCCTACTCAAACCAGAGTGAACAGGAACTGTGGTCCTCGATTGGACACTATGACCAAGCATGGAGAGACTACAGCTCCAATACATCAGCCTCTATTATGAATGGACAGTATGGGTCTTGACATTGCAGCACGGAGGTGAAGTGCCACTTTAGTTTTCAGAATGCTTGACCTGCTTTATTTTTCTGTAGCAGAGGTCTTCTTACGAGTGCATTTATGGGAGCCGCAATGGGACTGACGTTCTGATGGAACAGCAATAAAAATCTGCAAACCACATGAAACACCTCATGTTTGACTGTAGGTGTTTTGGGCTATGCTGTGACTGCCTGAACTCTGCATGGGTCCATTTGAACACTAAAAGGGGTGAGCATGTAGCACAAGAATGACACCCAATCTTTGTGGGCTCACACTACTCTGGCTTGGCATAAAGATCGTTCTTGGGGAGCTGTATGAGAACCCTCCGGACATGTTGGGCATGTTCCTGGTAAGAGTGAGAATAGATAGAATGTCATCCAAATACACAAAAACATACTCACTCAACACGTCCCAGAGAACATTAGTGACCGGGGCCTGAGGACCAGTAGGGGCATTGGCTGGACGAAAATGGCATCACAAGATCCTCATTGTGGCCAGTGGAGCTACTGAATGCTGTCTTCCCCTCATCCCCTTCTTGCATGCGAACCAGGTCATAAGTATCGTGGAGAATATGGTTGTTCCCTGGTGATGTTCAAATGCAGATGAAAGCAGGGGAAGAGGGTAGCAGTTATTCAGCACAATGTTGCTCAGGGGCTGATAATCAACGCTGGGATGGAGCTTGCTCATAGGTAGAGGCCTACTCCTGCTAATGAGGTTGGTAGATGGATAAACTCTATGCCCAATGCCTCCTTGTTGTACTCTATTGTACCAGGAAAAAGTTCAATTGTTCAGTTATACAACTGGTGTGGAGGCAGGGAGGTGGCTGCCTTTCTAGAGAAGACCTCAAGAAGGTCAGCAAATTCAGCCCTGAAGACCTACTGCATCCACACTGCAGTTGCTGGCGGTGGTTTGAGTTGGACCCAGACAGGCTTGCCAGTCCCCATTCTTGAAACACCTTTAGGGACCAATTGATCCATGGTTCTGCAAGTTGTTGTCACATTGCTTGAGCCGCTATTGCCAAAGTAGCCTCCACTGACTTTAACTTCTTTCCCAGCTGCCCCGCGAAACACAGGGTGAAAGTCAGCTGTTCTTTCTCTGCTAGGTTCACTTTAATGGTCAAGTCTTGCCGACACTCTAATTGATGACGGCCCAAGTACTGAAGGAGAGACACATCCGTAGAATGAACAGTTCACAGAGTTTTAATATGACCACAAAGGAAAAAAAAATGGTAGGCCAACAGGGCCACTAACCAAACTCTCAAACTACAAACAAATGACATCACTGTGGCTCAGAAACAGTAAATAAACTCTAAACTAATACCACTCCTTTGCAGGGTCAATCTAAGTTGTAATCATCTTTCTCAGAGTATGGACTTGGTAAGCAGGGAGCATTGCTGTCGCTAAGTGTCAATCAAGACTTGACAAGTCTGAAACAGAAGGAAGGGAGTTAAATACAACCGCAAAGAAACCCCATTTGGTGGAACATGCATACTCACAAACATGATCCCTTTCAACTGCCCGCTTGCAAATGTGCCCAGACTCCACAGCAGAGTCTGTAGTTGAGACAGGTAAGTGGAGCTGAGTCCACAGTCAGATCAGCCATGCTCTTGTTGAATGTCAGAGCAGGCTTGAAGGGCCAGATAGTATGATGCGTCAATTTCTTATATTCTTATGTTTTGGAATCAACAAAATAATTAATGTGGTTTCATTTCTTTCTTACAGTTACATAAATTCTTCGTTATCCAATGAAAAATATGAATGTCTCTTCCACTTTCTGCCTCTCCCTTTCTCTATTTGGCCATTTACTCCTCGGCTCTATTTAGCTTCAGCTGGGGCGTGTCCTTGGTGGATATTGTATATCAATCTGGATTCTTATTCCCATTATTCATTCCAGGTGTTGTATGAGTAAAATTGCAGAAGTGGCTTTGCTTCGTATTTCTGAATGTGATATATATACTGTAAATCTGGAATGATACTTGGATTTGCTGTTGTGTTTGTAGACAATTTGGGCCATCCTAGATAAAGGGAGTGTTTTTTTTTAAATTCCCTCTGTTTCTGAGTCCCTCACCAATGTATAGCAAAGTTGGAAGACTCTATCAATGCCTTCCATCCATCATCTTTAACTGATGAACATGTCATTGTGTGCCAACAATATTCTGATACTGGGACTAGATCTCACTGTTAATTGCCACCATTAAAAACAAATACTCAGGTATTTTACCTCAAAAGAAAATGGTGGAACTTCTGGTCAAGACATTGACCAGTAAAATGTAATTACTATGGCAGGGAATTCAGAGCACAGGCGGGTGAGGAACAATAGTGCTTCTGTGAGAGACACTCTGTCAGGGTCCCCATGTTTTCACTGTCATTTCCATAGTGATTGTGTAAATATTTTTTCTTTTTTTCATTCCCCGTGCCAAGAGAATTATTTTTATTCAGTTCTTACGTAAAACAGCCACGTTTTTAAAATACAGAGTTTTATTTTGCTCAAGCTATTAGCTGACAGGGATGTATTTTTAATTGTGTTTATTTATACCAAAACACCCAGTTCATAGAATTTAGACTATAATTGAGTTTTTGTCCAATGTAGTGTTTAACCACTAAAAGACAAACATAAAAAAATTATTTGCTTGTACTTTGCTTTCAACTTTTAAGACATTGTAAGCCAGAGCAATGACTGGTTAGTACCATTCCAACTATTGTTAAAATTATTGCCACTGATTGTTTCAGAAAGAAATTCAAGCTGCAGTTGATAAAATCATATTTATGCTTTTCTCTGAAGTTTTCTTCCTTGCCAACCAGCAAGTTGTCAAAGATATAGGATGTCAATTCTGTCTTTTCTATCTATATGACAACTTTCTGTATATTAGCTAAGAAAGTTTTACAAACCTGGTTTTGTGCAGACCTTTCTAATTTTTACATCCAAGCTCTCCTTACCTCTTGTTTTATTGACAATTCTGTGGATATGAACTACCTCGCCATACCTGATCCAAGTGTTTTCATATAATGGTGAATATTGACAGTCCATAATGCCTATGACTGGGATGGGAGGGCAATAAAGATCATGTGTCTCTCTATGGGTAGAACCTGTGCAGCTCTCATTGCCGTGATGGAACCAAAACAATTTTCCCACTATATGAAATGGGCTGTAGATGAGCAATGGCTTGGACAAACACAAGCAAATATTTAACAGTACTTCCTCTATACATCTCTTAAAACATGTTTACTTCCTGTACCTAAATCAAGTCCAGGTTCTTAGCTTTGCCAGGCCACAAGTTTAAAAGACATGGCTCTTGGCAGTTAACCTGAAACAGGTCAACCACAAAGCAGGACCTGACGTTCATTAGTATTCCTATAATGGACATTTGTTCTTCGCACTGTCTGCCAGGCAATCTTTGATGCTCAGTTCTTCCTGAAGAGGTGGGCAGTTAAAATGGTTGCCATTTAGTAGAAAGACATTGAAATTCTGATTAATGCAATGTCGATGAACCCTATCAGTTAGGCACCAAATTTCCCAAAATTGATCTAGCAGTGAGGAACGGGGCAAAAAAACTTTGCTCAAAGTGTGGCCAAATCATGCTGTACACATGTATCTGTGTCTTGGCTCCTGAACTCTGTTGTTGTATGGGTCTCCTCCTATTTCCCAAAAGATGTATGAACTGGAAGGCTAATTTGCCACTGTAAATTATTCCTAGTGAAGATGAATGCTAAGAAAATTGAGGTGAAGTTGATAGGCATTGTTGTGACTGTGAACTAGGCCAAAGGAAAGATTCTGGAGGTGTGGATGTGACAGTTTTTATTCATCAGGACAAATAGACATTCCTTTGGAGACTCTCTTGGTAGAGGCTCACAAATCCAAAAGTACATCACATTCTTATACCCTTAAGATCAACATAACAGTAGGTAATTCAATACAGTTTCAGTAGTTACAATGTTCCAGCCTCCGTGTCTGAGGACTCCGCGACATTTACCTGGCTCTGCTCTGAACTGAAGATGAGGCTGTGGCCTGCTCTGGGCTTCATGTCTATGGACTCACTTTTATACTGAATGCTATTTGCCACTTTTATTATTTGCATGATTTGTGTTTTTTTTTTCTTTCTCTGCTTGGGTGTTAAACAGTTTTTTTATTTAAGGGTTCTTTTCGGTTTCTTGATTTTGTGTCTGCCTGTAAGGAGATGAATCTCAATGTTGCATAATGTATACATATTTTGATAATAAATGTACTTTGAACTATGAACTTTGCTTACTTCAATGTGTTGACAATGCTTCCTTTGAATTGCATATCTACAGCTGCACGACACTTCTGAATGTTCAAATACCTTGGCTGAGGCAAAACTAATGGCAACATTCCCTGAACTTACACAAAGTTCACTTGTGTGAATTCCTGAAACCCATAGTTGATGCAGGGCAATTAACACAGCCTCATTGTCTTAGCGTTTGGCTGGTGCGTGTATAAACATGATTCGTGGCCACCATTTTGCAAACGTTTGTTTTTAATTTCAATTTAAAGCTTGCAGTTTACATTCTACATTAAGAACTGAAGACTGGTTCTTGTCTGAATTAACATCAGCTATGTTCACACAATTCCAGATACTCCCTCACAGGCATGTGAGAGAAAATAGGTTAGTGAGTAAAAGGTTGGGGAGTGGAGAGGTGGGGTTGATAAGAGCACTCTGTGAGCTGCTAAGGATGCAGTTGCCTGAATAGCCTCCTTCTGTCATTGCAAATTAGAATAAGGGTGACATCGTTTATTGAGCATTGAGAAATAGTTTGTGTTTAACATGCAGTAACTGACATAATCAACAAAGCAAATATTTAAGGTGTGTGGCTACGATAAGTGGACAGATCTCATAAGAGATATGAGGTATAGGTGGGAGGATTAAAATAGAAAATTGGTTCACTGGACAACAAATTTTTTCAAAAGTGTTGCTTCCTCAGGATTTTTTTCTGCTTGAAGATGAACACAAATATAATTTCAGAGTACTTGTATCGTAGGAATTTGGAGAAACAACAAATTAACTTTTATTGAATATAATGTGTTTAATTGCATAATGGTGCTGATGCTTTGCAATAGTTCAACTAAGTTAAAATATTTTGTTAATGATTTTCATTTGTACTCAGTGCCTGAGCCTTAAGTGTCCAACAATAATTTGCCAGCATTGATGGATTCCAATTGCCCTGTTATCTTTTCTCCAGGACTGCAATGTCCTGATGAAACCTTTCACCATGCTCGTCACTAACAACACCAAGATTTGCAGGGAAGAAGTCGAAATGGGAATGCAGAATATTAATCTTTAGTGACATGTTGCATTTCATGGTTTTATATGTTTGAAACATGCTTTCAACCAGCAGCATGTAGTTTGGTGCTCTGTCGATGCCGAGAAAAATTTCAACAACTTCCTTGAATGCCCTCCATGTGATTTTCTCCGATCCCACTAGATGTTCTTCAAATATCTAGTCATTGATGACCTGTTTGATTGGTGGACCAACAAAAATGCTTTCCTTAATATTGGCATCAGTTATTTTGGGAAGCATCTGTCTCAAATATCAAAATTGTGCCAGCTGTCTTACTGAGGTGGCAACAGGTGTAAATGGAGTCCATGGAGAGGAGGTTGGTTTTTGTGATGTGCTGAGCTGTGTTTATGGTGAATCAATTGAAAATTAGTGAAGGTCAAAGGGGTCAAGCCAAGGTTCTTCAGTCTCATGAGGAATATGGGCATTGTTAAGCTCTCTTGGCCGTGGCATTGACTGTATGTGCTTGGACCAGGATATTCACTACTAGGATTTTGAACCCTCTTGATCTAGCATTGTTGATGGAAACAGGATCATGTGCAGAAAAATATCAGAGGGAAAGTCAGGTTAATGGCTATAAGGTCACTGCGTACAGTAAAGAGTTTGGGGAAAGCTGATTCTAAAAGAGTACGATGGTTGTGAGTGTGCTGGAGGTGATAGAGATGTCTGAGTGCATGAAGTGGAGGAAGGTAGGAGGTTTTAGCTGGGATATGAGGATTAGGAGGTCCAAGTCTTGGGAAAGTTGTGTGATGAGAATGGAGGAGATGGAACAGTTCGGGATGTATGAATGGCTTGCGATGGAAGTGTGGGATATGTCAGGGCTGGTGATGGGAAGATGAGGGTGGTGAATGGAGGGTGGGAGAGGAGATAGGTATGAGATGGGTGTCTAATGTAATTGGTATGTTAGTTGAAGAATTGAGGTGCAAAGGGGATGAGATGATGGACAGGGGAGTGTGGCTTGCGCTCTGGGATGCAAACAATAGGAATAGTATTGGAATCTGATAAGATAAGGATTGAGAGGGATGAGGGGCTTGAAGTGATGAGAATGCTGATTGTATAAAGGGATAGGCATGTAGGTGGGGGAAGTGATGTAACAGATGCAGCATGTATGGGATGAGGTGGGAGTCCTGGAAAGCCATAGGGATGGAGGAAGGAGAACATTAAGCAGAAAGCAAGAATGGAGTTTAAGGGTTTGAAATACAAAGGAGTTGAGGGGATGTGAAAGGTGGAGGTGGTGTGAAGAATGTGGATAGTGTAAGAAGTGCAGAACCACAAAGTGTTCAGTGTTAAAAGAGATGGGGGTAGTAGAAGCTGGAGGAAGGTTAAGGATTGGAGAAGCGTTTTAAGGGGAGGGCCAAAGTGGGACAACACTTCCAGCAGCAAAATGGCAAATGGATTTTGCCATCCGTAGTCAATGGTTCTATCCCTAGCTGGATTTCCAATCTGCAATTGAACACCAGAGGTGCTCAGGAGTGAATCTGGCAGCTTCAAAAAAGGCTTCTATTGCCTGTTATCATGAGATCTGCACTTATTGGATCTATTAATATTTTAGGTTTTTTATGGACTCAGAGTATTTTTGGTTTCTTGTATGTTGTTATGGTGATTTTGTTGCATATGAAGTTTCACAATTATACATTTTGCTATTGTTTTAAATGTTGTACAGGTTATGATAAACTTTAGTATGTTCATTTATCTTTCCCACTGAACACATCAAATTACATTACTACATGTAAACTGACTTATCGGTTCTTTGCTGTGGTTCCTGTGAGGGACTTTCTATGATATTGGTTGAGTTCATTTTCAACTTGATCTTAGAGTTTGTGAAATCTTCGTCCATGCCAAGCACACCACATTCAACCTCGGCAACATGATCCCTGTTATACTGCTGAGTGAACACTCCATCTCAGTCTGAACAGCAGTTGTTCAATGCTTCTGTTGTTGCTGCCAGTGAACCTTTGTCACGGAGTCAATACAGCTTGGAAACTGGTATTTTGGCTCACTGGTCACTGCTGACAACAATGTTCCAACGAAGCTTGTCTTATTTGCCAGTATTTGGGCCATAATGTTCTAAAACTTTCCAATCTATGTACATGTGCAACTTTCTTTTAAAATGTGTTATTGCACCTTCCTCAACCACTTCCTCTGGCAGGTCATTCCATGTATTGACCACCCTCTGACTTGGTGGAAAGAATTGCTCCTCGGGTTCCTATTAAATCATTCCCTCTCACCTTAAACTCATGCCCTCTAATGCTTGATTCCCCACCCCTGGAGAAAAGACTGGGACATCTGTTATTCAATGGACTCTTGACCTCGCAATCTACCTTGTTGTGACATTGCACCTTACTGTCTACCTGCACTGCATTTTCTCTGTACTGTAATACTTTATTCTGCACTTTTTGATGTTTTACCTTGTATTACTTCAACGCACTGTTGTAATATATTCATCTATAAGGACAATGTGCAAGACAAGTGTAACAACGTAGTTCACATCTTTACTGTCATGCTGTAAGTATTTCATTTTAGCAGTTTTGTAATATCAGTCTGTTCTGCTTTCAGCCTGTTTGATTTATTGTTGAAGATAAGGGATGCTGAGGAATGTGTGTCATTGAATTAAGATGGTGGAACTGGGAGAAGGTTTGAGAGAACACCAGTGGGGAGAGGTTTTGTGAATGACACTAAGGTTGGTCTTTGGTTTTCTTTTGTTCAGCAGGAGATGAAGCTGGAGAGACTGGAGAGAACCAGTTGTAAGACTTGACCCGGTGGGAGACCATAATTCGATGGAGTCAGGCGCTGAGATCGATTGAAGATCAGTGAATATGAATTTTGGGAAGAGTTGACCTCAAACTTGTGCACATTTGACTGTTTAATTACAATGGGCATTTTTTGTTTTCTTCTTTCTTTTCTTTACTAACCCTTTAGTTAAGATTCATAAACATAATTCCTTTAATCGCATGCAGTGTGCTGTCTGTTGTTTCTTGGCACTGAGTTGTAACAGGGAAGCAATTTACACGGCATCCACACAAACTGAAATTTGTGGCAGGAGACCCATCTTGATCTCACGGGTTTGGCGGGGACTGGAGTGTGTAGCCAAGGAAACCAATGGGATTTCACAAGATTTTTCACAGTACCTCAGGGCATGTGACAATAATAAACCAATTTAAATTTACACCTTTATAGGATCAGCTCTCAGTCTTCAATGCTCCAAAGAATAAAGTTCTAGCCTGTCCAACCTCTCCCCGTAACTTAGTTTCTTACGTCTTGGCAACATCTTTGTAAATCTTTCCTGCACTCTTTATAGTTTGGAAACAAATTTTCTCCTGCAGCATCAGACACCAGTGACTTGAAAAACCAAACTATGACTTCCCACTGTTTACATTCAGTGACTTGACTTATGAAGCCAACATGCCAAAAGCTGCTCTCATCACCCTGTCCTCCTGTGACATCACCTTCAGTGAACCATGTACATGTACTCCAATGTCCCCTCTGTTTTACAACACTCCTCGGGGCTCTGCTGTTCTTCATGAAAGTCCTACCTGGATTTGATTTTCCAAAATGCAATGGCTCACATGTTAAGATGCTTGTGCTGTCCTTATCTTTCCCTGTACTTGTCTATGGGCCAAAACGAAATCCGACTGACAATTAGTTCACAAGTGCAGACCTGATCTTATTTTGGCTTTCTGCTCCAGTTATCATTTGGATGATGCTTATACTCGAGTACATGGGATTCTCAGCTACAGTGTAAAGTCATCCCAAAGAACATCAAGGAAAGGAGTCTTGCGAAAATATGTTTTGATCATTTTGGAGTTTGCTGTGAGTTCTGAAGGGAGGCAAACAAAAGATTAGGAAGTGTGCACAGACACATCTCCTTATGGATGTTACAAGATGCACTCAACTGTGCAAATTTCTGGGGTTTAGACACTCTCACTTTCCGGATTATGGACAGCTGGTATGGCCCCTTTAAGGATTTAGGACCATCTCACTAATTGACAATCATGTTTTGGGTGCCCAGAATTGAGTATTTAATGACCACATGAAAGGAGCCTTGGTGTTCAATCGTAAACCCTGTTCGTTACGTTATCTAGCGTTTTATTGTGCTCAGTTCTTGTTCCGCTTTGATACCACCTTTCAAATCTTGCTTTGGATACTCCAGCACTTGGGTCCAAACCATCTGTGTCAAGGACTCTCATCACAGTACAATTGAGCCAACATAGACCCAGCAGGACAAGAGAATCTTTTCTCCGCTGTGGCCAGCCACCATGAGAGGATTTCCAGACAAAACCCAGAGATTCATAACTTCCAGGCAGCCTTTCATCAGCTTTCACAAGGAGGAAACCAGAAGTACTTAGGAGAGCCTGTCGGTCACTTTGTGGAGCCAGCACATCTTCCAATGCTGGAGAGATTCAACGGTTACCCAGGCTCATGCTACATCTTCCTCCCCAATCCTCGTTAGTGTTTGATCTCCAGCCATCAAGGTCCCTTCAGAGCATGGAAAAGTGGCCTTCATTATCCCTTTCCTGCCTGGAAGAGCCCTGGACAGGACTACTACGCACTGGGAACATTGTAAGAGATTTGCTTGGATTCAGAAGAATTCATGGCTGCCACAAGGAAGGTGTTTCAGTAGCCCTCCAGAGCCAGCTGAGCCTTGGGCCACCTGATTAAGATTTGGTAGGGGGTGGGGGGGTGGCGGACAGTCAGCGGCCAACAGCGTAATTGAGTTCTGAAGTTTGGAGCAGGAGAATGGTTGGAACGGGGAAGCCTTGGCCACTCTGTACTGCCATGTTCTCTAGGACGAACTAAAGGACGCCCTCACCTTGGGAAAGCAAAAGGAGATTTAGAGGTTGTCATCGACCAGTCCATCCACCTTGACAATTGTCTGGCAGAGCATAAGAGGGACTACATTATGAGAATGAAGAGGGCTAGCCAAGCCCAACCTCAGCCCTGATCTTGGACTATGACCAGCCCATCTCCTGCATGGTCCTCTGTCTAGCCCATTCAGATTGGTTAAACAAGGCTCTTCATTGATGAGAGTTCCCAGCGACAGATCAAGGCTGATGCTATTATTGTGGGGAAGCAGAGCACCTATGAGCCAAATATCTGAAGCTGCAATCACCTGGAGAACTGCAAAGACCATCCAGTTTCGGGAGGACTGTGATGGTAGCAACCATTACTCTTAATCCCATGGATCCTGGTTTCGTGCTGAAGATGGAGTTCATGTAGGGTAAGAACTTGAGGCAGGTGAGGGCTTTTGTGGACTCTGGGATAGTAGGTAATTTTCTGGACTTAGGAACCGCCTGTGGGCTTGGCATATCGCTGTGAGAGTTGAGTCTGTCCATGCCCGCAAATGTCTTGAATGGCCACCCGCAAGGTTCCGGGCAAATCCAGCAACAGACCATGGTTTTGAAAATGGGGATATGGCATCATGTAGGAGACATTAGTTTCTGCATCAGTGACTCATACCCCTGATCCTTGGCTGTCCCATCTGTCGACAGGAGGGGAGAATCTTTGCTTGGTCCAATTATTGTAAGAAGGTATGTTTGCGGCACGAGGTTCTGACCCCCCCTCCAAGTCTCTCCCGAGACCAAAGACCAGCAAGGGGACAGACTTCAGTGTGAGGTTACCCGAAGCCCAGTGGATACGGTTTCAAGGTCCTGACTACAGGGAAGACTACAAAACACAGATGCTTGGAGCCTGTTCCCAGGGATGCAAGGGCCATTTGTAACATCTTGTTGCCATCACAGTTTAGTGAACATAGGGAGGAGACTCGGAGGTCAGTCGAACCACTCCTGTTATCTAAGAAGCCTCAGGAGTCGTTCGTGAAAAAGGGTTCGGAAGAACTTTCAACACCCAGGCCAGTTCAAGTTCCTTCCATATACTTGGAAGAGGTCCTCAGCAATGGAAAGGCCTTGACTCTTCCACCACACCGACACTTGGACTGTGCTATTGATCCTATGCCTGGTACTGTATGGTCAATTACATGTGCCCTCAGACCCAGAGAGAAGAGCAATGGAAGAGTATATAAAGGAGGCCCTTATTGTCAGGCCTTTATTAATCATGTGCTCCAGGATACTCTCCATAAGTATGCCTTTGTCTACCTAAATAGTATCCTAATCTTCTCGAAGTCCATGGAGGAGCATGTCACTCGTGTCAGGAATATTTTAAAAAAGGCTTCTAGACCATGGACTTTATGTCAAGTTGGAGAAGTCCAAAATTTTACTTGATGACCATTTCATTTTTGGGTTTCGTCATCTCCAGAGGCAATCTCAAGATGGACCCTACCATGACGCAGACAGTCAGAGACAGGCCACCACCATATCCAGTGTCAAATAAGTCCAATGTTTCCTGGAGTTTGCAAACTTTTACCGGAATTTCATCAGCAGCTTCAGCTTGGTGTATAGCCGGTGGCTTACACCTCCCCAAGACCGTAAAGATCAATCCCACCTTCCACGTCTGTACATTAAAACCTGTCAGCACCAGCCCCTTAGTCCCAACACCACTGAGGTTTATCAATGAAGAATAGGTCTTCATGGTGAGAAGAATTTTGGACTCACAAACTATTCTGGGTGTTCAGCAATATCTCGTGGACTGGGGGACCTGCACCTGAGGAAAGGCGCTGGATGCCTGAAAAAAGACACATTGGATGCAGGTCTCATCCATGACTTCCATCATTGTCTCTGTGAGCACCAAGGGCCATAAGGAAGGGGGTCCTGTTATGAGACGTACCCAACCACGCCAGCCTCTGTGGTTTAGATGCTCTAATTCACCGGAGAATGGCTAGCTGACATGGCCCCTTTAAGGATTCAGGACTGTCCCACTAATTTACAATCATGCTTTGGGTGCTGTGAATTAAGTACTTAAAAAGCATCTCAATGAAGCCTCAGTGCTCAATCATAAGCCCTACTAGTGATATCACCTAGAGTTTGCTTTGTGCTCTGAACCTGTTTGATGCTGTGTCTCGCTCCTTGCTTCAGATACTCCAATGTTTGGATCCAAACCATCTTTGTCAAAGACTCTTATCTCAATGGAATCATACAACAAACTACTCCAAGCCTACCCAGGCTGCTGTGAAGTAATTGTTATAAAAAAAGATAAATATATAAAAAAAATACATGCCTTCATCTCCTGATAAAACTTAGTGTTCTGTTTCTTTGGATTATTAACTGTTTCCCTCCCCATGAATGCTGCTTGACCTGCTGGACATTCTCAGTACTTTCTGCTTTATGTCAGACTTACAGCACCAGCAATGTATCGATTTAAGAATTATTTGTGTCTTTCTTCACCTGGTTGGTATCATAACACCTCTATTGTTATAATCCCAGTAGACAGCAAACTAGTTCTATCAAAGTGGCTTAAAGATCAAATTCAAATTCTGGTTCACTCTCATCTGTCTGTACATTTAGAAAACCAAACGAAACAACATTGCTCCAGACCACAGTGCACCACAAAGCATATATCACACACAATATTGCCATAAATAAGTTAATAAAATATATTTCAAAATGCAAGTAGTGTGCAGCACACCTAAACAATAAATAGTTTACTATCCTAGTGATGAGACCTCAGTGGTAGCAGGGTATCCATTAATCTCACAGCCTGACGGAAGAAGCTATTACCCAGTCTAGCAATCCTAGACCTGAGGTCTTTGGAATGAAGTCATAGCTGGGATGTGATTTTCTTCTGCTGTCCTTAAATTTGACTCCCATTAGCTTCTTCCTATTCTTCATCTACATTTTCTCCCTTGGCAAACTTATCAAAAGACACATATGATTCTACAGATATATAAACCATCAGTTGCGTAAATCCTCAACTGACTATCACTTGTCACACAGCTAGCATGACATTGCAATTAAATATTAAGAGGAATGTCATCATTATCTCAAGGCCCTACTACTAATAGGAACTAGCCACTGAATCCATCCCTTGCTCTGCCACTGGCCAAGATAGTTTGCAAACTTGGATCATTCTGACACTAGAATTAATTTCTTATCCTTTGCTCCATCATGATTATAACCAACTTCCTCCTTACTGTGCATTTCATTCCACAATTCTCATTGTTGCCTTTGCCTTGACTGCTTCAAGGTTCTCCTTAAAGTGTCCTGCAAACATGAGTTGTCCATTCCCTAATTACACCAAAATCCA
The DNA here is from genome assembly GCF_030144855.1 of Hypanus sabinus. Classification (NCBI taxonomy): domain Eukaryota; kingdom Metazoa; phylum Chordata; class Chondrichthyes; order Myliobatiformes; family Dasyatidae; genus Hypanus; species Hypanus sabinus. The sequence goes on from NC_082718.1 coordinate 53,816,757, forward strand.
CTCGTCAACCACCGGTTACTTCAGTGATGATCAGCACTGCAACACAGACCAAAGTATACATATACAAGTGGTAAATGCAATATTGCCCATTGTGTTTCCAGCAGTTTGTGTTTAATTTCTGAGTTTGATGCTGAGGATCTAGGCCTGAAGGGGCAAATCCAAAGTCTGGAAGTTGAGGCCCGTTAACCAGAGCCAAGTCTACAAATCTCTGCAAGTCTGCTGGGGAGACTGAAGTCCAGTGTCTGCAGACCCGAGTCCTTTGGAGTCTGGAGACTGGAACCTGTTCAGGGATTGTGTATGTGCATGGGTGGGAGAAGGAACAGGGCTTGCTTTGCTGTTGTTTTTTTGCTTATTGTGTCCTGTGTTCTGACAAATATTGTGGGCATATTATGTTGGCACCAGAAAATGTGGCAACATTAGCAGGCGGCCCCCCAGAACACCTTCATAATGTGACAAATAAATAAATTAACTTGAATCCTGAACCTTCCAGATTTTGCAATTTTTTTGATTGTCATACGATGAGGAAACTCGAACATAGTTTTCAGAAGATGATATTCATGAAAGGCAATTGAACAGATTTTCAGTGATTAAACGTGTAAAATTATGACCTGATCAGTTTAAAATATGTTGGTATAAATGCTTTAACTGAGCCTAGGTACAGACAGGCAGACAGACAGACAGACATACTTTATTGATTCCGAGGGAAGTGGGTTTCATTACAGTCGCACCAACCAAGAATAGTGTAGAAATATAGCAATATAAAAAAAAATTAAATAATAATAAGTAAATTATTCCAAGTGGAAATAAGTCCAGGACCAGCCTGTTGGCTCAGGGTGTCTGACACTCCGAGGGAGGAATTGTAAAGTTTGATGGCCACAGGCAGGAATGACTTCCTATGACACTCAGTGTTTCATCTCGGTGGAATGAGTCTCTGGCTGAACGTACTCCTGTGCCTAACCAGTACATTATGGAGTAGATGGGAGACATTGTCCAGGATGGCATGCAACTTGGACAACATCTTCTTTTCAGACACCACCATCAGAGAGTCCAATTCCACCCCCACAACATCACTGGCCTTACGAATGAGTTTGTTGATTCTTTTGATGTCTGCTACCCTCAGCCTGCTGCCCCAACACACAACAGCAAAAAGCATACAAGTTTACAATGAATGAAGAAAGAAATATGAAGAGCGTGCTCTGCTACCTAATGGGCCAAACAAATTCTCCTCCTCTCATTTGTGGGATTCAGAATAATATGAAAGCAGTAATCAGGTTCCTCACCAATCACAGGAGATGCAACACATATTCTTTCTCCCTTACCCTTCCCACCATACAAGGCACCCATATCCTTTCTAGGTGAAGTAGCCATTCTCTTGCACTTCCTATCTAGTGCACTGTGTTCAATGTTCACAATATGGTCTCCTTGACATTGGAGAAACTAATCACAGATGGCTCAATAAACTGATTAGAAAGGCTGGCTCTGTTATAGGAGTCAAACTGGACATGCTGGAGGCTGTGGTAGAACAAAGGAAATCCTGGCAATTCTAGACAACGTATCTTACCCTCTGCATGCCACCTTGGCTGAACAGAGGAGCACTTTTAGCAATAGACTAAGACAACTGTGCAGCTTCAAAGAATGATATATGAGGGCGTTCTTACCCCTGGCCATTAAGCTCTATAATGAGTCAACCTATAGCCAGGGGAGTGATGATGCCCCCTGCCCCCGCTAGACTGTTTGAGGTAACTTATTTTTTATTCTTTCTTACTTCTCTTCCAATATTTGTATATCTGTATAACTGTGCACTTGTAATGCTACTATGACAGTGTAATTTTCTTTAGGGACCAATAAAGTATCTATCTATCAGTTTATAGAGCATCTATGCTCTGTCCACAGGAGGGACAATGAGCTTGGTGTTGCTGTCACTTTAAATTCACCATCCATTCTCACTCTGATTCATCCGTTTGTGCCTCTAAGTGCTACAACAAAGGTCAAGCAGGCTCCACGAACACTTCATCTTCCATCTGGGCATTTTGACACCTTCCATATTCATGTAGCATACGGCTCATTTCTGCATCAGAATTTCTTCTTGCCATTCATCTCGGTTTTTACTCAGTTGTTCTCTATCTATTTGTATTACCTGTGCTGTTAGGCGTATCCTACCACCCAGTTATATTAACAAAACAGATACAGAAAAAGAAGCGTAATCTGCCTCTAACTGTCATTCACTCATTTAGTCTCCCTGCCAAAGAGGTTCCCTTTGTTCTGCCGATCCTTTCCCTTGCTGAAATGTGTCTGCTACTTCCCTAGTTCTGAGAAAAGGTCTTGGATGTGAGAAGTTAATTCTGCTTCTCTTTGCACCGGTGCCAATTGTGCTTTGTCTGAATTTCCTTTTTTATTTTAAATGCAATTATTGTTTCTGAAATATTAATATTTGAACTGACTCTCAATTCTCCATTGCAAGTAATCATTCATAGTACACAAAGTGGCCACTTTATTAGATACACTTGTACACCTGCTCATTAATGCAAATATCTAATCAGTTGATTATGTGGCAGTGACTCAATGCAGAAAAGCATGCAAACATGGTCTAGAAGTTCAGTTGTTGTTCAGATCCAACTTCAGAATAGGGCAGAAATGTGATCTAAGTGACATTGATCATGGAATGATTATTGGTGTCAGATGGGGTGGTTTGAGTATACTAATCTCTTGAGATTTTCATGCACAACGGTCTCAAGAGTTTACAGAGAATAGTGCGAAAGGCAAATAAAGTGGCAGTTTCGTAAGTGAAAACACCCTGTTAATGACAGAGGTCTAATGAGAATGGCCAGACAGGTTCAAGCTGTTAGGAAGATGACAGTAACTCAAATAACCATGTGTTACAACAGTGGTGTACAGAAGAGCAGCTGATAGGAATGTGACAGTAACTCAGATAACTACGCATTACAACAGTGCTTTACAGAGAGCATCTCTAAATGCCCAACACGTCGCAATGTTGCAGTGGATGGACACAGCAGGGGAAGACCATGAACATACCGTATACTCGGTAACCACTTTATTAGTACAGGATGTACTGTAACTAATGAAGCAGCCACTGGTGTATTCCACATTGATGATTTGATTAGTTCTTAGTGAAGAAAACTACAGAAAACTGAATTTAAAAAGACTACTTTTAAAAGTTTAACTATGGTATTTACTTCATTACTTGACAGCAAAGGGAAAAGGCAACTGTTAGAATTTTGTGCGTCTACCAAAACCACATGCTAATATTAACACATTTTACACAGAAAAAACAAGTGTGGGATATTTTTTTATGTCCTGGTAGCTGTTGGTTAATAATTCTCTCATGCTTAGGTTAATTCAGGTACTATTCATAATCTAGTCTGCGACAGAAACACATGTAGAGTAATTGAAATAGCTTGTAAATTATCATTGTCTCTGGTGTTACTAATAGTATCTGCTTAACACATTGGATTGCTTTTTTGGATGAAATGAGTGAGAGTGAAAACTTCTTTAAAAAAAGTGTCATATGTATGATGAATGTGGAGGGATTTCAATGTTTCAACAATTAGGTTTAAAACCAGACTATTCTAAACAGAAGGTTTTTTGATCAAGTCTGCTTTAGACTATTCAATCTTTATGACATGCTTGCGGTAAGCAAAATGATACATCACAGGGCCTTGTGTTTTGAAAGTCAGAAATTTCTCTTTGAGAATATGTGCTTTTAATTCACAGTTTTTGGTCCAGGTATATGTAAATGGATACCCATTATCAGTATAATGAGGGGTTAGTTCCATGTGGAGATAGGACTTTAAATATTGGGCAGTACAGTGATGGAAACAAGCTTGAAATGGTTTTGTTTAGTGTGGGATAAAGTGGTGTGTATTGATGTGTGTCATGGCTTCGGGTGCTGAAGGCCAAATCTCTCAAGTGCCCTTTTAAAATGGCCGGTATGATGCAGCAGTATGCTGCACAGCATGGTGTGCAAATGTAGCAAAAGAAAGAGAGGAAAGCAACGACTAACTAATAAATAAGGTGCTGAGTTAATTACTGAAGGAGGAGCACAAATCACACCAAAAACAGGATCAATATTGAAAATGTTCTGATCACAAAAAGCAGATTATCTCCAATGTGTCTTGTCAGTACCCGGTTCTCCACAAAATGATGGAAGTAGCTGACAACAGCACTGCTGCTAAGCAGTATTTACTCATCAATAACCTGCTCATCATCGCCTGGCACCACTCATCCCCAGACATCACAGCTTTGTTCTAGACATGGCTGATTTCTAGAAGTGAGATGAGAGTAACTGCCCTTGACTTTGTTGGATTAGAGTGTAGAATTATTATTTTTCTTGTAGTTTAACTTTTTCTATGCTTGTTTTGTATTTTTCTGTAATCACCCACAGTTCAATGAACTTCCAATAATTGTAGGACAATGGATTCTGTATTTTTCTAAAAGCTTAGAGTCATGGAGTCATAGAAAACTACAGCACAGAAACAGGCTCTTTGGCCCAACTAGTCCATGCTCAACTATTAATCTGCCTATTCCCATTAACCTACTCCCAGACCATAGCCCTCCATACCCCTCCCACCCACGTACCTATCCAAATTTCTCTTCAACATTGAAAATTGAACCCAAATCCACCACTTGCACTGGCAGGTCATCCCACACTCTCACCACCCTCTGAGCGAAGAGGGTCCCCCTCATGTCTGCTTTAAATTGTTCACCTTTCACCATGACCTCTCATTCTAGTTTCACCCCAACTTCAATAGAAAGAAAAGACTGCTTGCATTTATCCTGCTAATATAATCTCATTAACTTTGTCAACCCTTCTTTATTCCTCAGTTCCACCCATGTTCCCTCAGTAAAGGAGATCTCCAGTCTGTTCTAACTGTGTACCACTATGTCATTTTCCCTGACTAGGCTCCATGGCTTTCCTTTTAATCCCTCATGTTCTACTACGTCAAACACAATGGAACCCCAGAATGCTGAACTGCCAGTCCTGCCCCTCCTACAACCAGTACTCATTAATGGCTACTAATGTCATAATTCCACGTGTTCATCCATGCCCTAAACATATCTGCCTTTCCTACAATTCTCCTTACATTGAAATATACACAATCAGAACATTAGTGCCACCAAGCTCAATCTTTTAATTCCTGACTTTGTACGTAGGCTCAACAACATCATTCCCCATAATCGCTCCACTATCTGCGCTGGTGCTCTGGTTCCCATCACCCAGTAACTCTAGAATAACTCCCAATCCCCTCCCCCCCCAAGCAGCACTAACAAACCTTCACGCAATAATATTAGTCCCATTCCATCCCAGGTTCAACCCATCTGTCTGTACAGATCCCATCTTCCCTGGAAGACAGCCCAATGATCCAATAATCTGAAACCCTCTCTCCTGTGCCATCTTCTTATCCGTGTTAAACTGCATTATTTTTCTATTTCTGGCCTCATTAGCATATAGCATGGGTAGCAATCCTGAAATCACAACTGTTAACTTAGTCCTTATCTCCCTGAACTTACTTTGTAGGACGTCATCACCATTCCTACCCATGTCTTTGGTATTGACGTGGACCATGACCTCTGGCTGCTCACATTCCCACTTAAGAATGCTATGGACTCAATCTGAGATGTCCCTGACCCTGGCATCTGGGAGGGAACATACCATCCAGGAATCTCATTCTCATTCACAGAACCTCCTGTCTGTTCCCCAATCACCACAGCTCGCCTACTCTCTTCCCTTTGTGTCTGACCTACAGAGCCAGACTCAACGGCATGTAAACTTGACCACTGCTAGGTTATCCCCCAGCAGCATCCAAACTGGTATACCTGTTATTGAGGGGAATGGCCACACAAGGGCTGCCTACCCCCTTTCCACCTCCTAACAGTCACCCAGTTACCTGTGTCTTGCACCTTAGGTGTAACTACCTCCCTATATGACTTGTCAATCAAACCCTCAACCTTCCCAGTGATCTGGAGTTCCAATTCTTCAACATGATATTTAAGAAAATGCAGCTGGATGCAGTTGTACTAAACAGAGGAACTGGAGGTCTCCCTACCTTCCCACATCCCATAAAATGAGCATTCCACTATCTTGCTGGGCATCCCCGCTGCTCTATCTGTGCAATAAAAAAGAAATAAAGAAAGAAAACTTAAATTAAAAAATCTTCCTTCAGCCTTTGCCTCTGTTCACCAAAGCCTGAATTTCCCACACAAATGATGGCCCACTCACACAATGGCTGCTCCATTTAAAACTACTGTAACCTCTTTTTATTTGACCTTGTCAAGTGCCTAATTATGCACACTCCAATGTCTCCTAATGATGTGTAGCGCAGAGAATGTCCCTTTCCCCTCCCCCCCACATTTTTATCCTGGTGTCTTCCTCCTTCCCTTCCAGTCCTGAAAGAGGGTCTTGGCCTAAAAATGAATGTTTATTCATTTCCATAGATGCTGCTTATCTCCTGCAGAATTCCTCTGGCATCTGTGTGTGTGTTGCTCTGGCTTTCCAGTATCTGCAGAATCTCTTATGTTTACTATCTACAATCGGAGTGTGCCTAGATTCTTACCTTGACATTCAGCAGCATTCCATCAATGTTCTGGGAATTTCAAAAGACCAGAATCTCAGCTGGAGCAACCATAAATAATATGGCCATAAGAAGGGGAAGAAACAACATCCTGCAGTGAGTGACTCCCTTCTTATTGCCTGGCACCTTATCATTAATAAGATGCATTTGACAATTGTGTCAGAGTACTTTCCACCATCCTGGGTGAAATGATTGAATGACAGAGCAGACTCATTGGGCTAACTGGCCTAATTATGCTCCCGTGCCTTATGGTTTTATGGAAATAAGTGCCAACACCTGTCAAGAAACATCAAGCATCCAAAGCCAAGCAGACCATGTGATTTGCCTCCAGCTATCTACATGAAACATTCATTCTTTCCAACAGCATTTCACAATGGCTGTAGTGTGTACCACCCATAAAACTGAACTGCACTTGATGTCTGAGGGGACTCTAAAAGCAACCTCTAACATTCAGGCCAAAGACAGTGGACAACCAAATCGTACACACAATCCTGACTTGGAAATAGATTGGTGGTTCTTCAACATAACTGTGTCTGAATCAAAGTCAAAGTACATACAATATATGTCACCATATACTACCTTGAGATTCATTTTCTTGCAGACATTTACAGGAAAATAAATAAATACAATTGAAGTTTTGAAAAGCTATACATAAATAAAGACTGACAACCAACCAATGTGCAAATAAGACAAACTGTGCAAATAAAAGTGAATACTTATTACAGAGAACATGAGTTGTAGAGTCCTTGAAAGTGAGTCCATAGGTGGCGGAATCAGCTCAAGAGCCTGATGGTTGTAAAGTAATAACTGTTCCTGAACCTTGTGATGTGGGATCTCCTGTCCAATGGTAGTGGAGAAACGAGAGGATAGCCTGGATAGTGGGGGCCCTTGATAATGAGTGCTGCTTTCCTGTGGCAGTACTCACTGCAGATGTGCTACTCAGTCAGCCTTTCCCTGTGAATGCCTGTGACATATCCGTGAGCATGTGAATGACTGGAAAACGTAGTCATAGAGAATGTTCCAGTAAATGAAAATTTAAGATATACAACTGCAGACACTTAAAACCTAAAATAAAGTCATTTATTTATGTCCCCAGGGAAGAGGGCTTTGCCTGTGATGGACTGGGCTGTATCCACCAGCTTCTGTAGATTTTTCCATTCCTGGGCATTGGTGTTTCCATACCAGACTGCGATGCAGCCGGTTAGGATACTCTCCACTGTATATCTATAGAATGCTAGAACTCCCTTCCCACCAACTCTGTGGGAGTAACTTCACCAGAAAGGCTGTAGTGGTAGAAGAAGGTGGCTCACCCCCACCTTCTCAAGGACAGTTAAGGAACAGGCAATTAATGTTGGTCTTGTCAGCATTCACCTGATCCAGAAAATGAACTAAAAGGGTGGTGCAACAGACAGTGCTGGGAGAACTCGATGGGTCAAGCTGTGTCAGTTGGAGGAAAAGGATTGTTGATGCTTGTACTTGTATTGTGCAAGGTTAGATTCACATCAGTCAAAAAGAAACAGTACAACTACATGAGTAGATATGCTGAGGACCAGCAGATAGATTATAGTGTTGATAAAGCTAACATAATGTGTATTAGAGAAGGTAATGGCAAACATCCATAAAGTAAAGGTGGAGGCACTTTATGATAAGCTGGTAGTTTTGATAGAGTGAGGTGAATCAAAGCCCACCATCACACATTTTCTGCTTTCTTTTTGCTAGAGCAATTCTCCTTCGGATTTTGAGAGCATCAAGATATTAGTAGTCAAAGAGCTCAACGTAATTCAATAACTGCGAGAACTTGTTCTGTAACTTTTTCATTGTTATTTTTCTGAGAAGCATTAATTAGTGAATAAATTATGTTTTATACAGTAACCACATCCATCAAAAACAGAGACATCAAGTAATTGTTTCCTTCTTCACTGTGCCAAATAAAGTTAGATTTACAATTTCTGTATCTGATATCCTCCTCCTTCTTTTACCTACGACTGTTCAGGAATGAATGAATCTAGATCTATATGACCAAAAGCTGTCCAATGTTTCCTTTCCTTTCCCTTTCTAGATCTCTCTGTTTCTATCTCAGGGGATAGGCCAGCTGCAAACATCCGTTAAGACTACAGACCCATCTAGCTATCAGGAATATATTTCCTTCTAACCTGCTTGCTGTCATGACTCTGTTCTATTCTAACAGTTCTCCTTCCTTCCTGAACTGCGGCTTCTCTTTTATCAGAGTGGACAGAGTCCATGACTGCATCTCATCTATTTCCTGCATCTCCGCTTTCAACCCCTCACTTTATGGAGAGAGAGTTCTCCTTATCTTTGCCTCCCATTACCCTAGCATTTACGTTCAAGGTTCAACTTTATTCTCTGTGGTGTGTTGCTCAAAGAATGACATGCAACAAAAAGCAACAAAACTCAAAATTATGAAGAATCAAGAATTATATAAAAAGTTAGAGGTTAAAATATGGATATAGAATAAAATATGCATAAATACACTGTAAACACCGGTATGTATTTACAATGTAAACAGCATGATTAAAGATGGTTTCAAGTGTCTGCAGTGTAGTATAGTGATGGGGTTAATAGATAGAGGGGGTGAGGGCTAACTAAAAGTTAATCAAATTATCTGCCAGTTGGAAGAAAGTTTTTTGTTGTCATCATTTTTATTTTAGTAGCCCTTTAGCACCTTCCAGAAGGGGACTTTTGGGAAAAGGCCGTTTGCAGGGTGGGTAGTGTCCTCAATGATTTTTTTCTGCCTGCTTCTTTGTCCTGGACTCACACGTCCTGCAGTAATGGTAGACTGTTGCCAATTACCTTTTCTGCTGACTCGACAGCTTGCTTTAGTTTTTGTATATTGTGAGAGGATGCTGTACCAAACCAGACAGTAATTGCTGATGTGAGGACACTCTCTATGATGGCAGCGTAGAATTAATTGCACAAGAATGTTACAAGATTTCAAGATTGCTTCATATCATTTCAAATACACAAGAGTAAATGAGAATAAAATAATTGTTTCCCCAGATCTGATGCAGCACAAAAAAACACAGTAAGATAAAGAATATGATAATAAAAGCACAATAAATATAAATACATAAGATAACTGATGCACATAGACTGTTTGCATGTACATAAAGTGATGCTAGGCACAGGAGTGTCTATACATAAGGTGACTCTGTCAGGTAATGATAAAGTAGTGGTGATAGTGAGGTGGTTTGGTGTGTGGAGGTGTGGATCAGACTTACTGCTTGGGGAAAGTGTCTGTTTTTGAGTCTGGTGGTCCTGGGTGTGGATGCTATGTTGCTTCCTCTCTGATGGGAGTGGGACACACAGTCCATAAGCAGGGTGAGTGATATTGCTGGCATTTCTATATACACAATCTTTATGGTGGGTAGGTTGGAGCCTGTGATATGCTTTATTAAAGCAGGGGAGATGGTTCTGCCACATGAGGTTCATTATTTAATCCTTTGCAGTTTCTGCCAATTCCATGATTTTGCCAGCAGACACACATTTTCCCCCCTTCCCTTCAATCATTTCAAAGGGATTGCTCTCTTCATCACTCTCTGATTTGCTCTTCTGTCCTCTCCAGCCACTCCCCTATGTCTCATCTCCTTGTAACCAGAGGAGAAGCTGAACTCATCCTTTCAGCTCTTCCCTTCCTATCCTCCAGAGACCCAGAGAGTCCTTAACTGAAGCAGTTGCACTGCTTCCTGTTGAGTGTACGGGATTCAATGTTCATGCTGTGGATTTCTTTACATTGAAGAAACAATTTACTCATTCCTTGAGGAGCATCTGTGTTCACTCCCTAGGGACAAATGTGAACCTTTGGGTTATCTGACACTTTAATTCTCTTTCAGTCTCACTCCGGCCTATTGATCAGTGGCCTTTTGCACTGTTACAATGAGGGCCAGAGCAAGTTTGTGTAACAATGCCTTATTTGGACATGTTGCAGTCCCCTGGACTCAGTACTAAATCCTGCAACATTAGGTAACTTGCTTTTCTTGTCAATACTAGAATTGTTCAGTCTGCCATTCATCCATCTGTGACATTGGCTCAGCTTTTCTGTCTCAGTTGGTACAATGTGAACTGCTGGACATATCCCACATCTATTAGTAACATATAATGTAGACAAAGAAGCATAATTACCATTTAACTTCCACGATTAACCCATTTTGCCCAGCTTCACCCTATCACAGATATCCCCAATGGCTATCAATTCCTCCCCCACCTCCTTTGTGACTTAAAGCCAGCTTATGTTTCGCTCTCAGATTCTGATTTTACCTCAACAGACACTGTTTGACACTCTGCATGTTTCCAACATTTTGCTTTTTGTTTCAGCTGTCTAACATTTGGTGGCTAAACTCGTAAGAACAACTTTACTGGAAATAGAGCCATGTAGCCAATGCAGTAACTACGAACTGTGACTTACTGTTCAGCCCATTCTCCACTGAAACACACTCTTATCTTCACAGCTTTCCAGGGCTTCAATATTTACACTCTGTGAAATGCACTGTGGCAATTTGCCAAGGTATCTTTCATAACCCTCAACCTGGAGTTACCATCACCTAGAATTTGGTTCGGAATTACATCAGAACTCCATTAACTCAAAGTGCAAGTATGGAAAAGTATTTTCCTTCATTATCACAGAATGACTGGAAATCTCTCCTATAACCCAGTGAGTATTTCCATCAGGAAAATGAACTTGGTTTAACAAGTTAACATAAGAAATGGGTGTAGAGCAATTAGCTCTGTGTGTCTTCTCTGCAATTTAATATCATTGCCGATGTTTTACCTCAATACTACTTTCCTACAAAGATCTCATTTAGACACATAAAGTATCCTCATAAAGTTAGCTCACTACTTTTTCCTCAAGGAAAACAAGGAAGGGATAATAAACAAGGAAGGCCATATTAACAACTCTTAAATTCCAATAGCAAATTGATACCAGCACTTGTTTCCCTTGAGGCAGTGAATCAGTTGAGAAATATATATTCCAAACTAAAAACAACCAAATATTCTTCTGATTGATAAACACAAGAGCTTCTGCAAATGCAGGAAATTCGGAGAAATACACACAAAATGCTGGAGAAATTCAAAATGTCAGGCAATGTCTGTGGAGTGGAAAAAGCAGTTGATGTTTTAGGCTGAGACCCTTCATCAGGACTTCATTCTTTGAATTGATCTCCTTAACTCTTTCATGTCCATTTGTTGTATTTTAGATGTTGCTTTAATCTGCTCACTCTTTCCTCAGAGAATACAATGAATAGGATAACAAACAGAATGCTGAGCCTCAGTATGAACATCATAACTACATTTTTACTGAAGAGAACTCATATCTTTGGCCTTATTGAATTTAAAACCTTTATGGGTTTCTATAGCTTGTAAGATGAGGAAGTTGATTCCTTAAAGTTGGTATAGCCAGGTGGTAGTGAAGTTAAGCTCCCACTACGCACTAAATGCTCCAAATGGTGTGCGGCTCAAATAGACTCTGACAACCAAGTCCAGCTCCTGGCCTTCACAGGTGGCTTAGCCACTAAGCCCAGCAAAACCGTTTCTACTGACAGGAGAAGGGGTGGGTTACTGGCACCTTAAAACCAGTCACGTTGGACAGATGGAGTTCATTAGCTGTGGTTGGCAGCTCACCTAGGAGTAGGAAAGCTCTGATCTCAAACCTCTGCTGTCTTACGACTATACCCACTCATAGGGAAGGCCTCAGGAATAAACCCCAAGAAAAAATCCAGTACTGGAGTTCCTAAGGCAGTCCTGCATTGAGTTCAGTACTGACTGTCAGCTCCTGAAATGCCACTGGTGCCAAACTGTATTGGTCTCTGCCATTCCTTTAGATTAATCAATTGCATGGAGAGGGAGAGCCTGCTACATGGGCAACAGCCCACTCTCCATATTTTACTGCCCTGTCCTGCGTACTGGCTCATGTATCGTATACACAGCTGGGACACAACATTCATTGTTGACCCTGACCAATGGAGGGCCTCAAGACGAGAAAGATCACCAGACAGGATTAACTACCTGAATATCAAGAAGAAGTCAATCCAGGATTCCAGTTCCTGCTTGTTGGGGTTGAAGACACGTAAGTCTGCTGGTCCTGGAATCTGGAGCAAAAGATTAAGCTGCTGGGGGAGCTTAGTGGGTCAGGCTGTATTGACAGAGGGAAATGGCAAGTTCACATCTCAGGTCGAGGCCCTTTATCTGGACTGATTGCATATTTGCAGTCCAGATGAAGGGTCTTGACCCAGAACATTAACTAGCTCTTTCCCTCTGGATGATTTTTCTCTGGTGGGTCATTTCTTGCCTTTTGGATTTGTGTGGAGTTGGTTTCAAATGCTGTGCTTTCCAGCTCTGAGGTGAGTATATGATCACAGTATCAAAAGTTCACTTTCTTCAGCAACTCGAGATAAAAACTGTTTACATCTGACATTTCACCCGAAGAATATTAATTGGAAATTTTGAAATGCTTTAAATCTCTGGAAGTTTGTTAGTGGAAACAAACTATCTGCAATAGAAGAAAAGAATTTTCAGAGATCCTGATAAGGACAAATTTCTGGAATGTACGATCCAACAACAAAAGAGATTTTCTAGGCTAATTCCTAAGATGAGTTTGTTGTCCAAAAAGCTACAGAAATTAGATTTACTGTATATGCTATTGCAATTAGAAGTATGAATTGTGATCTTACTGAAACATGTAAATTCTTAAAGGGGTATGACCGGGTGTAGATGTTGAAATGATTCCTCCAGTGGGAGAATAACGAACAAGAGGACAGGGATTAGGAGGCAGTCACTTAAACCTGAGATGCTTAGGAACAAATTCTCAAGCATCTAGGATTAACCTCTTCATCATATACATTTACATTTTGCTGTGGTGTGCTGGTCAGGGTGTGACATACAACACAAACTATTATGTTTTGTAACTCTACAAATTAGTAGAAAGAAAAACACGGGAGCCCAGGCTAATGTGTCCACTTAGTTGCCATGTAGGCCTGAGAAAGTGTGTTTTTGTTCTGGTTTCCCTATAGATCATCTCTGCCATAATAGTAATACTTTAGATTTGCATTAGCGAGAATATATAAATAGAAGTGTCCTCTTCTGTAAACTTCTCAGTAACTTCCAAGGGCAGACAGGACAATCCATCAGCATTTCCATGATTAATCATCCTCTTGAATTTGATCTTGTAGTTGTGTCCTCCATGAAACAGAGCCCATCTCTGCGTTCGTACTGCTGCTGTGAGTGGAACACCCTTCTGTGGATCGAAAATGGACACTAGTGGTTGATGAACAGTAAAGGGGGTAAACTCTCTCCTGTACAAATACTGGCTGAAATGTTTAAACCCCAAATCAGACTCAAGGCTTCTCTGTTAATCTGTGCATAATTGCTCTCTGCAGCAGTAAGGGAACATGATGCAAAGTCTGCAGAGCAGTCACTGTTACTGCTCTTCATATGTGACAGGACTGTACCTATACCATAAGGTGAGACATCACAGACAAGCTTCACTGAACGATGTTGGTCATAGTGTGTGAGTACAGTGTCTGACATCACCATTTCCTTTGTCTTTTGGAAAGCAACCTCACACTGCTTTGTCCAGTGCCATTTCTTCCCCATCTGTTAGTAACAAGTTCAAGGGGTGAAGCACATTAGCCAGGCTTGGCAGTAACCTGTTATAGTAATTGACAAATCCTAAAATGGACTGATACTGTGACATGTCCTTTGGCCTTGGGGCATCCACCACCGCTTGAATTTTCTCAACACACTTGTGTAATGCCTGTGTGTCAAATGGGTGACCACAGTAACTGATGCTTGGTGTAAAAAATTCACACTTGTCACGTTGTGCTCTGAGCTCGTAATCATCTTTTTAACACTGTCTTGATATTTTGTAGATGTACCTTGTCATTCTTACTAGTAACAATCATGTCATCCAGGTAACCCTGAGTGCCTGGGCAGCCTTGCAACACCTGTTCCATAGCTTTTTGCCAGAGTGCAGATGCAGATGCACCTCCAAAAATAAGCTTATTATAGTGATAAAGCCCTTTGTGAGTGTTTATGGTGAGAAGCACTTTGGACTTTTCCTCCATCTTCATCTATAGGTAGGGTTCAACTGTCCACTTTGCGACGTGTTTCCCTCCAATAAGGCTTGCAAAGATGTCCTCTATCCTGGGCAGAGGATATTGATCTATTTTCAGTACTGGTTTATAATGACATTAAAATCACCACAGACCATGACCGACCCATCTTTCTTTGCTGCTGGGACCACTGGCAATGCTCATGGGCTCCAATCAACCTTAGAAAACATTTTTTTCGGCCTCCATTTGATCTAGCCTCCATTTGATCTACTTTATAATGATAGTATAAGAAAATGGACAGGCTTTATCAAAGTTTGGTGTGGCATTTTGATTTAACACTGTCTTACCCTTGATATGTTTGAGTTTTCCAGTTGCATTCTTGGTACTGGCATCATTCAGTACCTTTCAGTTGACTCCATTGCAGGGGATGTGACATGCAACTGGTGGATAGATCTCCCATCAAGCTGCTGATCCTTTTGTTTCTACCACATATAAGCCCAATATGGCTTGTTAGTTGTGGTATTTCACTGTGACAAATGCCATTCCCACAGGAATAATCTTTTTCCAATATAAGTTTTTAGTTGGATATCTGCTGGCTTCGGCTCAATGTCTTTGAAGTGCCTTTCAAACTCATTTTGTGGAATGACTGAAACAGCCAAGCCGGTGTCCAATTCCATTTTAATGAATTTGCCAGTTACTTCGGGGTGTAAGCCATATTACTTGTCTCTTGCTAGCTTTCACATCGAAAGTCTCAAGGCATCCCAGTCCTGTGTTACAAACAAGAGAAAATCTGCAGATGCTGGAAATCTGAGCAACATACACAAAATGCAGGAGGAACTCAGCAGGCCAGGCAGCATCTGTGGAAATAAGTACACTCGGCATGTTGACTGTACTTTTTTCCACAGATGCTGCCTGGCCTGCTGAGTTCCTCCAGCATTTTGTGTGTGTTGCCCAGTACTGCATAACTCTCATCATTATCAGATTTTTCATCAACAGCATGTAGATTAGTGGTCTTTTTGAAACAGCAACTTGACTTTTTTTTTTATCTTTATCTTTTTCCTGTGCAACCCATATACCTTTGTCTGCCTGACATGCTCTTGGTATGTGTTTTACTTTGTTGCATTTTCTGCAACTTTTGCCTTTAAACCTGCGTTGGGCTGTTGTATGTGAACACTGCCACAACGCTAACACAATCTGTTTGACCAGGTAGATGTCTGCTAAAATTGCAATTTTAATCATGCTCACTTTCATTCCCAACTGCAATTTAGTTGTGTCTCTGGCTGCTGTTTCAATTGATACGGCAATTTCAATAACTCCTTTAAATATGAGTTGTGTTTCATTTAGGAGATATTTCTGAATGCTCTCTTGTAAGATTGTTAGAAAAAACTTCTAATTTAAGTTTAAGTTAGCATACAACCAAAATTGATCCCACACGTCTTGCACTTTTCCCTCACTGCTAATTCATACTGCTTGTTATGCTTGGCCATTTTCTGCATTTTTGTTAACTCAACGGTCTCTCTCCTCTCCCGAAGAAATAATGCTGTGCTTCAATAGGTAGACAGTCATCTTGGGTTTGTTTTAAAATTTACTTGGCGCCTTTGTTAGAGTATGTTTTGTAACACTGGAAGCTAACCAAAAGAAAAACATGGCTGTCCAGCATTATATGTCTACTTAGTCTCTTTTTTTAGGTGAGGTGCCCATATATGATGTGGTGATGTAATGTCTTATGCCACTCACATACGTCTTATACATAACCCATAATGAATTATGTAAACAAACAAAAAATGTCTAATTAAACAATATATTTACAATGTTACTCAAATATTTCTGAAACATTAAATACACTACAAAAGCAACATTCAACAATGATTAAGAGTAAAGAATTATATTTAAAAATAAAGAATTATATACAAAAAAGATAAAAAGTTAGTGTTTAAAGGATGGATATGGACTAAATTGTGTATAAATAAATAAATACCAGAATGTATTTACAGTGTAAACAGCTTTATATACAAGTTTCTGCAGTGCAGTGATGGGAGGTGGGGATGGGTTCTAACTAGAATAGTTGATCAGATTCACTGTCTGGGGGAAGAAACTTTTAAGGTGGCATGAGGTTTTTGTTTTAATAACTCTATAGCACTTTCCAGAAGTGAGCTTTCAGAAAAGGTTGTTTGCAGGGTGAATAGTGTTTGCAATATTTTTTTCTGCCCACTTGTTCATCCTGCACTCATACAAGTCCTACAGTGATGGGAGACTACAGCCAATGACCTTTTCAGCTCACTTGACTGTTTCCTGCAGCTTTCATCTGTTAAGAGAGGATGTGCACCAAACTAGACTGTAACAGCTGAAGTCAGGTTGCTCTCTGTGTAGAATTGTACCAGTATGTTCTGGGCAAGATGGAATTTTACCATTTGCCATAAGATGCACATCCTGTGTTGAGCCTTTTTATTAATGAAGGAGATATGGTTCTCACCCTTGGGGTCCTGCAAAATAATAATGCCCAGGAACCTGAATGTTGAAATCTAGAGATGTTGATAGTGAATGGGTGGAGAAGATACACATCTCCCCTGAAGCTGTTATATGTATCTTCACGGTTTGATGGCATTCAGTTCCAAGTTGTTGTCATTGCGCCAGGACACTAGCGTGTAACTGCCTGGCAATTCTTGGATTCACACTGAGGATTGTGAATCTTGGAAGTTCGTTCTCCCTGAGGGTTGTGGAGGATTTATCATAAGGAGTCCTTATAAAATGAAGAAGATAAATTTTTGAAAGAATGGGGAAATTGAGGGCTACAGGAAGAAGAGCCGAAATTATCTTATGGAATTTTATTGAATGCAGATTTGATGGGTTGGTGGCTTACTCCTGTCCCTGTATTATTGTGCTCTCAACACTATATTAGTTTTTTTTTCATTTGAAATTGCAGGTATCTGGATGGAACAATCTAGGCATCTGGTTTTGTATATTTAAGTATATCAAAATGTTTTCCAAGCACTGCATATTAACAATAGCTTGAAGCAGAATTATTTATGATTGTTTTATTGGTAGAAAGTATTTGTTTTAAGTAACCCCCCCCCCTTCCCCCAATCTTATTAATTTTCCACTTACAACTCAGATGGAGGGTGGTAACTTTGTTGATTTAGAAGATTCTAAAGTTTTTTTTCAGTAGAAGAAATTTATTTAACATGACAGTGTTTGCATAAATAGAGCCAGCAGGCTGCATAAATATTATCCAAGCAAGTTAGTTAAGCAGGTTTATTCTGACATGTGGTGCTTTTGGTATCTTGGCTTCAGCCTGTGTGGGTATTGGGAGTATAGTTAAAATTAGAGGAATAAGTGTAGTCCATTATTGGCAAAATGCAAATCAACTATGCTTTAGGGTGCATAATTTGGATTAGTCTCTACTTTCTGCGAAGGCTGAGGCAAGTCCGTCTCACACCCCCCGTCATCATCACATTCTACAGGGGTTGTATTGAGAGTATCCTGAGCAACTGCATCACTGCCTGGTTCGGAAATTGCACCATCTCGGATCACAAGACCCTGCAGCAGATAGTGAGGTCAGCTGAGAAGATCATCGGGGTCTCTCTTCCTGCCATTACGGACATCTACACTACACACTGCATCCGCAAAGCAAACAGCATTATGAAGGACCCTACGTACCCCTCATACAAACTCTTCTCCCTCCTGCCATCTGGGAAAAGGTTCCAAAGCATTCGGGCTCTCACGACCAGACTATGCAACAGTTTATTCCCCCAAGCCATCAGACTCCTTAATACCCAGAGTCTGGACTGACACCTGTTACGTATCCCGTAACTGGATAACTTACCAGCAAAGATAGAGAGGTCCGTTGAAGTCTGATGTCACTATTTTCAAACGTTTTTATTTATGAAGGGGCACAAAAGTAAGGTTAATGCAAACATTCAGATAATGCACGTCGTCAATACTCAATCTAAAGCGCGGGTATAGTAATGTTCATCATTAAGAAGTAATCTTGACTGTTGTCTAGGGGATAATATATTGTCCGTTGGAAATATAAAAGTCACTCAGAAGTCTGCAGACTTTAGCCTTTCAGGGAATCGCTGGGTTTCACGAGTTTTAGAGGGATCGGTGAGAAACGGAAAAACTTGCCCAGGTCTTTATGAAGCCACTCCGTTAAATCAGGGGAGCGTTGTTTCCCCGTTGTTAGTTCGAAGTCCTTCTCGGTATTATCAGCCCCCACTAGAGAATGTTTTCAGCTCAATGGCAATGGATGACATGCCCGTCAGATAATTTAAAGTGTCCTCTTTCTGATGGCTGGAAGCCTTTCAAAGTTACAGCTTGGCTTTTGCAACTAAGTTTTAACCTCATACATAAGTTTAAAATTATGAGGGGCATAGAAAAGTTGGTAACAGTCTTTCCTCGGGGTAGAGAAGAACAAAACTAAGGGACATAGATTTAAGGTGAAAGGAGTAAGATTTAAAGAGGACAGCTCTGGGGCAACTTTTTCACACAGTGATAAGTGTATGGTATGGGCTGCCAGAGGAAGTGGTTGAGGCAGATACAATAGTGTTATTCAGGAAGCACTTGTATAGATATATGGAGGGGTCAGACCTAGAGGGATTTGGGCAGAACGCAGGAAATTGGGACTAGTTGAGTGGGCACCATGTTTGGCGTGGACCGATGGGGCCAAAGGGCTCGTAACCGCACTGTACTGCACATAATAGAATCTTAACACAATGAAGATTCTTAATTTGTGCTGTGGGCAATGGGATTATCCATACTCTAAATGGTAAGATGCTTGATGGAGAAATAACAAACAACATCATAAATCTGACTTCCTGGCCATTAACACATTACTGAGTTTGGAATTTAGCTATCCTCAAATTGACTTCTGTTCTTTCCAACAATGCAATTGTAAATCCATTTCAAAAATACTTCATTAGCTGTGAAAGCTTTATTCAGCCCTTGGATCAGTCAGGTGCCATAGTCATCCACACTTTCTGAGTTATTTTTGACCTGAAAACTGCGGCTGTCACTTTGCACAAGACATAATAGTTTGTTATTGCGTTGACTACTAGATGACAGGCTGTCTGAAATGCTGTATGATTTATTCATTCCTTGTTATTAGCATGTGGATTTGTTTCAGAAGTGAGAATGTACATTGAGACTTTTTAATCTGAAGAGATCTATATAATGAATTGAACCAGGAGTGTCATAAGGCATTTAAATCTATGTTTAATTTGGCACTGGTTGGCATTAGATCAGCCGCATAAGTCCAAACGGCCAAAAAGGAAATTTCACATTAGCCCAGTAGAGGGTGTGTGAATGAAGTCAAGCATGATCAGTGGTGATAAACACAAGAGATTCTACAGATGCTGGAAATCCAGAGCAATGCACATAAAGTGCTGGAGGAACTCAGTAGGTCAGGCAGTGTCAATGGAGAGGAAAAAAACAGCTGATGTTTTGCACTGACCCCTTTCATCAGGAGGTCAGTGAGTGTACTTTAATCTCACCTACCTTGTCATATCTTTTCCTGACTGCGAGTTAAAGCAGGGAGACCAGATTCCATTTCCAAAACCTGATTCTCCTTACGTTCAAAATCAAGTCTATGTTCGTAATGTAATTAATCCCATTTTGCTGCCTCTTGTTTTTTAAGTCCTTCTTAGAAACAGAACACTGGTTATGCTGCTTCCTCACAACTTCAGTGATCTGAGTTCAATCCTGACCTCTGGCACTGTCTGTGTGGAGTTCATAAGTTCTGTCTATGACCAAGTGGCCATTTCCTCCAAAAGCATGTGAGTTAGCAGGTCAAAAAGTCTCTATAAATTTCTCCTAGTTTATTGGTCAGTTGTAGAATCTGGCAGAGTGATATGAAAGTGGGGAGGATAAGTCAGATCATTGCTGGATTGGTGTAAATAGGTGTTTGATGGCGGGCATAGGTTTGATGGGCTAAAAGGCCTGTTTCCATGTTGCATGGATTCAAGATACTGAAATCAAATTGACTTGGAATGTTAACTGTTTCCTTTCATCTTGGGAGTTGCCTGACTTGCTGAGTGTTCTCCTGCATTTTCTGCATTGAAATTTACAGCATTTGTACTTGTTTTGCATTGGTCTTTGACATATTAATCTGAGGTCCTCCATCTGCCATTGCAGTGAAGGTATTACAATTATTTTAAACAAGTTAGTTCCCATGCTAAAATGAGAAGGAGAAGGTCTTTGAATGAACGAGTTAAGCCTCCAATTGATAATGTCTGTGCTGTGATTTCAGAGCCCAAAGTATGCAAAAGGGATGGTTGAGACACAGCTGTAAGCGCCAGGGAGGTGGAAAATATTTTGGAAGATTGTCAAATGGTTTAGTACATTTTGCACAACTATATCTGGACACTATAACTTTCCCAAAGATAAATGGTAATTGGTAAAGAAATATTATGTGCAGTGTATCATGTTTTTGAACATATCTGCATTCAGTTCCTGCCTGTGGGGCAAAACAAATCTGTGCCTTGAGAAAGCAACCTTGTACTCCAGCTGTAAGAAAAGGTGGACATTGGCCAAACACCCATAATACACATGGGCTTCTCAACGTGGTGCAAACAGGGCAATTGACCCATAAGCCTAAGATCCCTGGGACTGAATTCTCATCATAGCCAGTAGATGGCGCGGTTTTGTACCATTTTATAACCCATCTCCCGACCCGAAACACTTCTATTCCCCACTCCTCCTCCCACTAATGCAACTTAAATCTTCTTAAATAACTCTGGGGATGTTGGAGAAAAAGAATTGGCCAGCACAGGAAATCTGTGGAAAATTCCTCTCTGGTTCTCAGCAGTACAGCAACAATGACGTCAAAGAGCATTCTAATTTGTGTGGCTTCAGTTAGATGCAGATGCGCACAGTAAGTGGTATGAACTTTGGCATAATGGGAGGTACTTCGTCGATTCTGCCTTCTTGAATCATATTCCTTTGCAAAGAGCTTCAGCACAGTCAGTTACCCTGAGCTCTTTAATCTTTCTCTTTTCTGTAATATTTGTTAAAATGTAATATCCACTTAAAATATATACAGTACATATATTTTCAAATATTTCCCCTTTTATTTATTTTGGTGGAGGTTTGCAATCATCTGTTTCACCTTTGTAGAGTAAGCCTTCAGGCTGAATTTGAGGGGCTTAACATGCTTCACACATGAAACATCAAACGCTGTGTTACAGATGAGAGTCGGGACTAAATATGAGTTTCTGTTAGCAAATTTCTCAGTCAGTATGTATCTGAGAAATACTGACTGCAGTGGTTCTAATAACAGTAGATCACAAACACAAGAAACACTGCAGATGCTGGAAATCTAGAGCAACACACTCAGAATGCCGGAAGAACTCTGCAGGCTGAGACCATTCTACAGGACTGAATGAGAGTCCTGAAGAAGGGTCTTGGCCTGAAACATCAACTGTTTATTTATTCCCTTCGATGCTGCCTGACCTGCTGAGCTCCTCCAGAGTCTTGTGTGTTACTCTAATAACTGTAGATCAATGAACTTAAATGCATCTGCGATAGAAATCCCCCGTTCTGGGGATTGGAATGGTTGGAGCCTTCTGCATGTTTTAAATAATACTTTGTTTTAAAGTCTAGCAGTACATGTATAAAACTACAGTTGTAGAATAGGGCAGAAAAGGAAGCTTTTGGTCCATCATATGTGGTCTGGATTTTAGAAAGAGCTGTCCTGTTCCCTGCAATTGAACTGCTTTTCAAGTTGATATTCAGTTATCTTTTTTTACAACTCTGATTGAACCTGCTTCCACCACCTTTTCAAGCAGGGTATTCTGAATTATAATGACTTGCAGCATTAAGAAATTCTTATTTCTCTGTTTTTTTTTGTCAACTACCTGAATAACCTCAAGTCTCACTGTTTTAACAAGTCTTGAACATTGAAAGAGAGAAAAAAATCAATTTAGAATGATACTCCTTTGGGAGCTGCCAATTTAAAAAGCCACAAGCAAACCCAGAAGCTAATTTCAGTCCAAAATGAAAAATAACGGCCGAATCCATTTTACACCTTAGTAATAAGGAGACTGGCCAGATTTACTTATATCAGGGCTTTGAACCAGACTACTTCTGTTGGAAAACAACTTCCATTAAGCATGAGAGAGAACCAGAGAATCTGGGGTGATGAACAGGAAACATATGTAAACCAGCAGATATGAAGACCAGGAAATATAAAGAGGAAGATTGGAGAAAGAATGAACATGAAGGTTGTTGACTTGATGGCAAATCAAGTACAGAAGAGGCAATAAAAAGCGGGAAAGAAAGCCTAGATTAAGAGACAGTAAAGAAAACTAAATTAAAATGTAAACCAACATCATAAAACAATCCACAAAACAAACCAAATAGAGTCTTAAATTTAATTCATTTTCTCCATCTGTCATTTACTCTTTGCTTCTGATTACTAACTCTATACATCTCAGCAGGTCAGGGAGCATCGATGGAAAGAGAAACAGTTAATGTTTCAAACTAATGTACTTTCATCAGAATTGGAGTGCATGCAGAGAAGAGGAGAGGTGCTTAACATGCGTAATACCTTATGACAATTCATGCACCCTCTTGGCATCTGTCTCCAAAATTAGGCTCACTCAATACCACTGTAAAAGAAAAACATCCTGAAGGTTATAAGTGGTTAGTTTCTTTTGTAAGTTTATTAAAATCACTCACAAGGAAGTGAAGGGGCACTGGAACATACATATAACATGACAATTGTAAAATCATAGATTCACCCGGCAAAAAGGAATAATTGAATTTCAAAATTGTCCGAGCCTCTGCTTTGCAGACATTAAAGACTGCAAATTTCAATCATTCATGAATTCTGATCGTCCCCTGGATTTTTCTTCTCTGACTCCATCTCTTTGCCTTGTTTTCACTGCTCCTCCAATCTTCCCCTCACAAAAAGAACAAACCTCACCTTCATCCCTGTGTTCACCTGAATAATTATTTATATATTTACTCAGAGATACAGCACGGTAATAAGCCCTTCCGACTCAATGAGCCTGTGCCACCCAATTACGCATGTGTGACCAATTAACCTACTAACCCATATGTCTTTGGAATGTGGGAGGAAACCCACGCCAACAGGGGGAGAACATAAAGACTCCTTAAGACAGTAGCAGAATTGAGTGCTGGTCACTGGCACTGTAGTAGTTTTATACTAACCACTAAACTAAATGCCGTCCCAGGAACACTAGAGATTGTGGGCTCAGTCATGTTGCGCTCTTCTGCTGCCTTCGCCCCTGTGACAGCACCTTGGACTATCACTCAAGACTATGGATCCTCTCGCTGTTCTTCAGCTTTATACTCTATTTAGACGCTCTAATGACATTAATGGATCTACTTATTGCTGTTGTGACACTTATCCTATCAATTCATTCCTGCCCTAGGTCATTCTAACCTACTTACCTCTGAACTTGCAGCATTCCTCTCATGAGAGACTGATACCAGTAGCTGATAAAGGTTGTGGCACTGTGGTTTTGTGAGCTGACCTCTATCTTAGGGGGCTGAACACCAGCTCTCTTAGACCTCCTTCTGCCTTCATCTGGTCCACAATCACACTTCTGAATTTTGATATTGGTTCCTCTGGTGATCATTCCTGTATGGCACCCATCTTCCCAGTGCCCCATTCCTGGACTTCTTCCTTGCCAAGTTCCACAGGCAGGGCTGTTCCAGTAAGGCCATCATTTCAAACTGTTTTTGTGCCATGGAACTCAACTCTTCCCATTCTTTCTTCCATTGTTCAGCCTCTTCCTACTTACATTCATGACATCTCTTCCAATTTCCTGCTCACTTTCATCATGGACATCCAATTCTTCTACATCTCTACTCCACACAAAACTGATTTCAGAATCATTCCCCATTCAGCACCATCACCCTCATTCAGCTGGCTTAACTTGTTCTCACATTGAACAACTTTTCTTTTAACTCCACTCTCTTCCTTAAAAACAAATATAGCTATGAGAAGCTATGGTTTAATGGAACCATTCTTGCTTCCTACCCCATTCCTCACCCCTTGACTGGTTTATTGAGCATTGTTGTTGCTTCCTGCACTAGTACAGAATTCACTTTTGTGTCAGCTTTGCTATCAGTTTCCATCAAGCTCTCAATTACACCTGGGCCATCTCTGTCTCTTCCCTCTCCTCAGCTTCTCCGTCTCCATCTTGGAGTAGGGGTGGAGGAGAGGTTGAATTAGGATGTTCAGAGGCCAATATGTGTATTATATACTCACGGGCTCCCTTTGCTGTCCTGACTACACCACTTCCCATCCTGCTTTGTGAGGACTCCATTTCAATGTATAACTTCCCTAGGTAGAGTGGACATGGAGAGGATGTTTCTTATCATGTGGGAGCCTGGGAACAGCAGGCACAGCCTCAGAATAGAAGGACGTCCTGTTAGAACTGAAAGATTTTTAGCCGGGGGTGATGAATCTGGGGAATTCATTGCCACTGATAACTATGGAGACCAAGTCATTGGGTATATTTAAAGCAGAGGTTTGATAGTCCTTGATGAGTAAGGGCATCAAAAGTTACAGGGAGGACATAAGAAAATGAAGCCATGGAGGAACGGTGGAGCAGACTTGACAGGCTGAATGGCCAAATTCTACTTCAATGTCTTGTGGTCTGAATTCCACTTGTTTGCTCATTTCTCTACTTCCTTCACATCTCTTTTGATGATGATATCACTAATGCTTCTCAGATGCTGTCTTTTTTACATTATGATTTTCCTCCATAATCACTTCAATTCCAACTATTGTAATCCACTTCTTCCACCCACAATCCTTCTCCCTCTCTTGAGTGAAGATAAGCTCCCCTTTTGCCTCATCTCTCTCCTTGAAAGAGTCTAAAACCTTCTCTCCCCTGTTATTGTTCCATGGGAAATCATTCCCTCTAAAGCACCCTGATTCACTTGTTCATCTCCACCTAAACCATACAACTGTAGGCACATGTGCAATTGGTAGAACTGTTACCATACAGGTTTAATTCTGACCTCTGGTACTATATTTGTGGAGTTTTCACATCTATGTTCAGCAGTTCCCTTACACATCACAAAGCCATACAGGTCAATAGGTTAAGTGGCCTCTGTGAGAAGCCACAGTGTATAGGGGAGAGGTGAAGATGTGGGGCGAATTATTTAAAAAATAAATTTAAAGCATTATTTGAGTACATGAGTGGTTGATGTTTGGTGTAGATTCATTGGGCTGAAGAGTCTGTTTTTGAGCTGCATCTCTGACTCTGAAATGAAATACCTTATTTTTTATCTCTTCCCACTCCACCATACAAAGAAACAAATATCTGTTCCAGATGAATTCACTTGTACTGTATTTAGTGTTCACAATGTGGTTTGCCATTTCAATGCAGAAACCAAATGCAGATTGGACATGCTGTTTTGCAGAACAACCTCATTTAATTCGCAAGGGAATCTCTGAGCTTCCAGGTGCTAGTCAACTTTAAATCTTATTCCCATTCCAACACTGATCTTTCTGTCTCCTTCCTCTAACAGCTCCAATGAAACAACGTTTCATCTTCCCATTAGGTATGTACAAACTTTAGGACTCAATGTCAAATTAATCAATTTCAGATAACAGCCTTTCCAGTTTGTGTCAGAATGGTCGTTTGTCTGTAATATTGAATCCATTTCTTTCTCTCCACGGATTGTGCTGAACTACTGAATATTTTCAGCATTTTCTGATTTTGTTTCAGACTTCTAATCACTTCTCTTTTGTTTTATTTTGCCAGAACGGGATATCTGCTGTGGATTTAGTTTGTAACCATATGTTTTTTTTTCTCTCTAACAACTGTGGGGCAGATAGGTGAAATGCATTTGCAGGGCATGACTGGTCTATACATTGGCACATGCAGCTCTTGCCCTTTCTGTGCAACAGCACTGACTTGCGCCATTTCAAAGTTGTTCCGTTGCATCATTCTAACATTCCTCACTGCTTTCAGTGCTGCAAGAAAAGAATTATTTCATCAATGATGAAGAAACCTCAAAAAGTTTTACATTTGAATACACCTGCTTTCTCTGCTTTCCCTAGGCTCTATCTTTTATCCTTTGCTTCATTTTCACATCTTGACCAAGGGCTGTCATCCTCAAATGTTGATCATCATTTCTCTCTCCACGTGCTGCCCACCCTACTGAGTGTTTAAGAATCAGGTGTATTATCATTGTCTTATATGATGTGAAATGTGTTGTTTGGTGGCAACAGTACAGAGTAAAGATATAAAGTTACCATAAATTACAAAATAAATTAATAGTGCATAGAAAAGGAATGATATCGGGTTCTTGGACCGTTGGTAAATCTGCTGATGGACGGGGAAGCAGCTGTTTCAGGATTGTTTTGTGTGGGTCTCTGAGCTGCTGTATCTCCTCCCCGATGGTAGTAATGAGAAGACGACAACATGTCCTGGATGATGATGGTCCTTAATGATGGATGCTGCCTTCTTGAAGCACCGCCTCTTGAAAGTATTCTCGGTGGTGGGGAGGGTTGTGCCCACAATGGAGCTAGCTGAGTCTACGACCTTGCTTTATATCAGAAACTGCACTTTTTAAAAGTTACTGACTTTATTTTCTTTTAGGACTGTAACACTTTGAACGTGCTGCTGATACTTTTACAACAAATTATGGTCCTGAAAGACGGAGACGTCTGTCTTCAACACCTGAGAGAAAGTGATACTGCCAACACAAGAACATTCCCTGACAAACAGCTGACAGCACGCACTGTACCACCCTGATCAGTGAAGAGAAAGAGCATCTTTTCCTCAGCCCACTGACACTCGGCGGCAGACTGTTCTGTGGGATGGCATTTTTTGGGAGCTCCTCACGGGGAGGGAGGTGCTTGGTGGAGTTTATACAGGTGGCCAGCGGTGAACAAGCTACCACGGCCACGTTTGCTCTGATGTTTGGAGACCCGGCTCAATCTGCCCTCCGCTGTTGACTGCGACGCTCAGTACTAAATGAACGCCAGCATGTTAACGCTCTTCTAAGTTGGAGCCTGAAAGCTCTGCTCGGTGTTACCTCGTTTAGTATCGCTGGTCTTTCCGGAGCACGGGAGAAAGAAGGGGATTGAGGTGGGCTGGGAGCAAGAGAGGGAGGAGAGTGGGGGAGGGAAAGAGGGGAGAGAGAGAGAGGAGGAGGAGGAAAGGATAAGGATAGGGGGTCAGTGGTCCAACAGAAGAAGATGAAGGCAGCGGCAGCTCTCCTCGTGTTTTCTGCATGGGGCAAGGAGTGAAGGGTGGGGGGGAGAGGAGGAGGAGTAGGGAAGTGGAGCCGTTCGCAATGCTCAGCACGGCCTAGATCGGCCAGCGTCAAGGACCCGGCTTGTCAGTCGGCTCCCGGTGTCATGTCGTTCGGGAGCTTTGGCGCCATGAGCGAGCGGCGGGCCGGCTTCACGCTGAGGGGTTAGAGAGAAAGTGTGAGGGGGAGGTGGGAGGTTTCGTCACCAAAGTGGCCAAGCATCCTCCACAGTCCCCTCACCCACCTCGGAACTTTGTGTCTGTGTGGAAAGACAGCGAGAGAGAGAGAGGGAGAGAGCTGTTTGTTTGACCAAGTATTCAATAGAGGAAGGGGTGGAGGAGAGAGGAGGGTGGGGGGAAGGGAGAGAGAGAAAAAAACTTTCTACCAACATACTAGAGGAGACGATGGCATCACGGCTGCAGCCCGCTTCGCCCCGGAGTAAAGCAAGCACTGATCCCGACAGGGGAGGAGGGGAACGCAATGGTTACGTGCGGGGCTGTGTGAGCCCTCTGCGCCGGGACCGGGGCTGCCCGGTGGCGTGGGGCGGACTGGCGGGCAGCGGCCGCCTGCTGTCTTCGGCCGCCGGGGTCGCCTCGCTGTCCGTGCTGCTGGGCGCTCTGCTGCGCTGGCTGGATGCCGGCGGCGGGCTGCTGACCCTGCTGCACTCCGCGCTGCCCCTCTTCAGCCTGATGAGCGCTTTCTTCTGGCTGACCCTCTACCTGACCGGCTGCGGCAGGGGTGAACTCGCCCCCCGGCTGCTGGCCGCCTGCTCGCTGGCCGAGACTCTGCTGCAGGCGCTGCTGGTGGGCGAGGAGCAGCTGCTGTCGTTCGGAGCCACCGCCGTGCTGCTGAGCTGCCTGGCCGCTGCCACCCTCATGGTCTTGCGGGTGAGCCAGGGTGTGTGCACCATCCTCTTCACCAGCCTGTTGAGGACCGTGTCGTTGCTCTCCCTGGAGCGAGTGCGGGCCAGTTGGAGACCCTTCCTGGCTTACTTGATGGGCATACTGGGAGTGATGCTGGCCAGGTACGCCGTGCGCATCTTGCCCCAGGGAGTGCCGCCGGCAGCCGCCGAGGACAAAGTTCCCATCATCAAGCGAAGGAGGAGATCCAGTTCGGTTATTGCTGCCGAAATGCCTAATACTCAACTGGGCTCTAAGCCGCACCGCAGGACATCGCTACCATGCATTCAAAGGGACCAGGTAAGGGCACTCTGTTGACAAGCCAAACTGTTGATGACATTCATGTTGGTCTATTCGCTACCGAGCCCTAGGACGTATTGTATATTTCATTTGGTCGCTGATGTATTTCCTTCAGAAGCCAAGCTGCTAACAAAATTGCTGTTGGACCATTCACTTCAATCATTACTGAGCTTTGTAAAGGACGCTTTGTAAATTTCATTTGGTCACCGCTGTATTTCCGATGGAGCGTGGATTTAGAAAGTGTGATCTTATCGCAGCTGAACTGACTTGTGGCTTTTGCTGGTTTAGTGACCCTGCTTTTTCTATCAAGACCTGTTCAAGACTTGTCGTCTGGCATTATATATAAAAGTGCCTTTCGTAAAGTGGTCTTTCTCCGACACGTTTCACACTTCTTTTCCAACATTTTGTAGTAAGGTTTGTGTTTTATAACTGTGACAATCACAAGAGTTACAAGAACGAAAACGGAAAATTATAGAAATATGTTATTGTGTTTTGGTCTAAAATCTCCTTCATCTGAAATACCAATTAGAGAAACATTAGCCAAATCTACAGCTGTGAGATATCAAAAAGCTGTGGCACACCTGACAGGGAAAATAAATATTTTCCTAGGCAGCAGAGGAAATTCTTTATAAAGCGCAATTTTAAGTAATGAATGGTATGCAAACCCACAAACCATTTCCCAGAGACCCGTAAACATCTAAAAGAACGTGGTTTAATAAATAATAAATTACATATTTACTTTCTACGTTCCTTGATATGGGAAGGAACTAGTGTTTTCGCAATTGCTAAATAATAACTTAAGTATGTGATTGAAATGCGTTTTTAAGAATATCTGAAGCAAGACTTTTGTGAATATTAGGAGACTGGGAAGGAAATATTTTGTATCAAAAGATAGATATCATTTAGAATGAAAAGCACAACAGGAATCAAATCAGTAATTACTGTTTGTACCTATTGTGAAGGGATTATCTCTGTCATACCACTATTAAACACACTAACCTTGGGCAAAATAATTAGCTATGAGGTTTTGCCAACTTGTATTCATTCTATTTTTGACTAAATAGGTTAGAAAAGTGCTTTGATTTAATATGGATTAATTTTCTTATCACATGAGGTGACCAGTATTTAGAAATACATAGGAAAAGTTTACCAAGTCTTTACAGGTCATGGAGCGGTTGTTAAGTTTGCATATTGGAACATTCAAACATATTTTTATTGTCCCTTGATTTTTAAAGCTTCTAAAATGAACAGCCTTAAGTCTGAGCAATTGAATTCTTGTGCAGACTCAAGTTAGCTGTGAGTATGTACTGTATGTCACTGTAAAGTTTGGCTTATTATTGAATGTGGTTGAAGTGTTGTGATGCTTTGGTTAGTTTTTGTATTTTGTCATTTAAAGCAGAAAATATACATGAAGAACTATGTTTAATGTCACTGAAGGAAAGCCCTCTGCTGCACTATGCATGGTACAGGATAATCTACATTCAGACTTCAGGAGGTTAATCAAAAGAAATGTTTTTGAGCATAACAAGGCAGCATAGAAATGCAGACTGGTTTGATAATGTTGATTCCACCCGCTCCACTATTTATAACAAGTATGGTATTGTTTGCTAGTGGATATTTTCTCATTACTTGTAGCTTTAGTGCTGTGTGCTGTGTCTGACCTTTATTGTTCTGCCATTAACATACTGATACTAAAGCACCGGACTTGGGTTTTTTTTTATCTAACCTGGCAATTCTATTGAATACAGACATTTAATGGAACAATTTAAGTGACATTTATAAATATGAAAACAAAAGGATCTGCGCATTTGTAGAATCAAGATAGAACCTATGCCATACTTGACTATCAGACACTTAATATTCATTATTCTATGTTTCCAATAGAAGCAGTGTTAGAGGGGGTTTGATGAACAGTTAATAGGTGACCTGCCCTACCTGACAGACCAATGAAACAGACTCTGACGTAGGAACTAAAAAGTTATAGTGTCCCGTGATTTGTATTGTCACATTGCCATTTCTGTTTTTTTTTGTGTGGAGTACTAAGATAGAAGTCAGAAAATCAAATAACTAGTTCACCTGCCATTCAATCCAGTTCTCTGGATCACTACCTGCTATTCTCTTGCATCTGCCTTGTGGTATACTAATGAAAACTTTGTTTGGTTTTCAAGCTTCCATTGCTGCTTTACTTTTACAGTTGATGAAATAAAAAAAAAGTGAGAACCCTAACACTCTGATATGTTGTGAGATCTGCAGAGTTTCAAATAGAAACAAAGGAGCTTAAGAGTTCAGACAGAGTGGAGAGAGTTCCTTTGTTTTCTTTATGTGGCAGCCTTTTCAATGTATCCCCTTCTCTGTTTTTCCATCCAAGCCAATAGAAGTATAGACAAGAAATACTTCTTCACAGAAACACTAACAGCAGTGATTGATCGAGTGAATTCCCATCTCTTGCACCTTCTTCTCCAACAGCCTTTCATCTTTCAACTGATGAATTACCAAGGAACACAATCTCTTTTCCAAACAGCATTTTCAGAACTATATGTCACTGTTAAATAAAAGTTCTAAATAAATTTCAAAAAATCCAGTTAGCATTTCTGTACTAGTATTGGACTTTACAGTTTCAAACATCAAAGCCATATTAACTACCTGTCACATTCACTAATTTGTTTTGATGTAGATATAATTGTCTGGCACCCTGTCTAAATTTAATAGAATCTAATAAATAGATTCTCTCATCATATTCTCTCATCAAAACCACATCTTTAAGCTTTGCGATTGAGAAACTAGTTTTCTGAGACTGTATCTTTTGCGAAGGATACACCGATATAATTAAAAGCCAAATGAAATTAAAAAGCAAAATTTGACTGACGTCACTCAACTGATACATCAGCCATTTCCCAAAACAGCATGTGAAATGTGCAAGTTCACATTGCCATTGGTCAAGGGAGAATGCCAATGAGAACAATGAGAAAATCCTTGCACTTGTTAGTAAACATTAGTTAACATGCAGCTATGCAGAGAAATAGGGTGTCATCTGAAGTATGGGCTAATCTCTTTCACTGTTACTAAGAAATATTGGTCTGTGTTAGGTTCTTAACTTGAGTTTAGGTCTTGAACTCAGAATCTGTGACTCAGAAGTCCAAGTGCTGTCAACAAACAAGATTGTCCAAATGGTACTTTATACAGTCCATAGAGTAACTTTAATAACAGTAATTAATTGCACTTGGCTGTAAGACAAATATTGTTGGCATGAATTGGAAGTTGACATTTTCTGAAACCAAAGCTTGGATTCTGGTTTGTTCACAGTTTTGTAAAGCAACATTTATATTATGTGTCTATGAGTTCACTTACATTTGGTATGCTAAACTAGCACTGTGTTTAGACTAATCAGCAAACTCACAAAGATAAGATGACTTGCAGAAATATACCTTTAAGAATAGCTAAGGTGCCTGGCTCCTTTTTTTAAAACAATCTTGTGCATTTCATGGTGGTGTCTGTAGACAGATCGTGGTGTCACCCCGAACAGACAGCTGGGCAGTGAGTCATGGCATTAAAGCTCTCTATGGCAATAATTCTGCACAGAATAAGCCTGCCATCTCGATCAGGGAAAAACGAGTAGTGCCTGAGAGCAAAAGTGGGGGACGTGATTTATTTTAATATCTTTAGCTACAATCCACTCTTTCCCCCGACTGTCTCCCAGTGACTGATCGCACAGATTGCAAGGCACAGGCTCACAGTCTGGGCAGGGATCACAGCATGTAATCACTTGCAGTGAGAAACAATCTCTAATACAAGCAGGACAGTGACTAGTCAGGCCAACACAAGCAGCAAGCAACATATCAATGCTCCATCAGAAGTACTATAGTTGTTGTTGTTGGAGAATATGCCTTTGCTTTTCGTTTTTTTGGGTGGGAAACACAGGTAGTAGGTTGCACTGTTAAAAGGCTTAAATGAGTGTGCACACATAAATGACATCATCACACGAGGGAATGAGACTGGTTAAGGTGACATGTACCCAAGGGTGAATCATATCTAGAATTGCCAGGTTCACCAGAAGTTGCTTTGATACTGTGGCTCAGAGCTGAGAGGGTGATAACCAAACTAGACAGATAAACTGGTACTTTAAGTAGTTCATTACACAACTTTAATAACCAGAATTAATTGCTGGGAAGTAAGCATTATGTTGTGAATTGAAATTTTGATGTATTTTATGTGTAGTTTACCAATAATAGTAGGAACAAATACATTCAACATTTAGCCTTCAGTTTTGCTTAGTTTTGACATGCTGAAACTACTTTCAAAGAACCCGTTGTTGCATGTGTCTGAGCAGACAAAGTGGCATTTAAAGCCCAAAGTGAAAAGATGAAAGCAAATTTGGACGGACAAAAACAGGCTGAATTATTATGTCTGACATATAAAAAATATACACACAATGAGGTACACTTGTACACTTGCTTGTTGATGCAAATATCCCATTGGCCAATCATGTGGCAGCAACTCAATGCATAAATGCATGCAGACATGGTCAAGAGGTTCAGTTGTTCTTCAGACCAAACAACAGAATGGGGAACACATGTGATCTCAGTGACTTTGACTGAGGAATGATTTTTGCTGCCAGGTGGGGTGGTTTGAGTATCTCAGAAACTGCTGATTCCCTGTGCACACAGGAGCAGAGTTAAGGACTAGCCACTCTACTGCTGCAGACAGTCAGCATGTATACATGAGGCCGAACGATCTCTGTCTTGCTGGCATTGTCTCTCCATTTCCATCAAGATATTGGTGAGAGGAAAATGGTGCCAACCCTTTCAGACTTTGCATAAAGGCTTCGTTAATCAGAACTTTTATCTTTTTCTGCAGGTTATGGGTTGGCCAAGTGTAAAATGTACAGGTGCGGAATAAGCTTGCTTAATCTACATACCTTAATGTGAACACTTAGAAGGTTATCCCTATTGTAACAGAGTGATCCTTTCTGATTTCTGTATGAAGGAACCTTTGTGATCTCCCTGACAAGATGACTCTACCTTTGTACAGGCTTATGACGAATTGTAGATGGTTTGGTACTTTTGTTCTGTGTAACTCTCCATATTGCTTGTATTCACTGCACATTTGAATCCTCATAAATAAAACTATTGCGAGGAAACATAATCTTCACCTCAGTTCTGTTTGATTCCAGGTCCATTTCAATCATTAAGATCTGAGTTTTGTAAGTCCCACTTACATAAATTTTGAGAAACTAAGGAAAATAATTAAGGTAGAAGATCTAATGCAAGAGGATGCGATCTACATTTGTCTGGTTGGATGCTCGTATGCATGTAACATTAGTGCAGGGTTGGGAAAAATATAATGGTAGTGCTGGCTGGTCTTGTGGTGTGCTTTTAATATTGAAGGGTGAGGACAACTTTCAGAGTGCTAATATTAAGCATCTATTTTGAAGCATGACTTCATTGATAACACCATAAGTACCCTTTTTCCTTGTTAATATCTAATCAGCCAATCATGTGGCAGCAAGCCAATGCATAAATACATGCAGATATTGTGAAAATGTTCAGTTGTCTTCAGAACAAACGTCAGCGTGGGGAAGAAATGTGGTCTAAATGATTTTGATCGTAGAATGATTGGTTGTGCTAGATGGTGTGGTTGAGTATATATCAAAACTGCGAATCTACTAGAATTCTTCCACGTAGCTGTCTCTAGAGTTTACAGAAAATGGTGTGAGAAACAAAAAAAATCACTTGAGTGGCAGTTCTGTGGGCAATTCGTCTTGTTAATGTAGAGGTCAGAGCAGAATGGCCAGAAGGACAGGAAGGGAACAGCAACTGAAATAAGCATTCATTACAACAGTGGCATGCAGAAGAACATCTTAAAATGCACAACACTGAACCTTGAAGTGGATAGGGACGGTAGCAGAAGACCGTGAATGTACACTCAGTGGATACTGTGTTAGGCACAGGAGTATCCTGATGTGAGAGTAGATGGCTGGCGAATGGAGGTGGATGGGGCATGTAGGTGGACAGAAGAGAAGGCACTTCACAAGTTGAAATGATTCTTGAGAAGAAACTTGTAAATATGATTCTAGACTTTAGAGCACACTAGTCCACCTGCTCTTCACAGGGCAAATGTAGGGCCTGATTAAGTATCGAATAAAGTCTAACCAGGAGCAGATCAGATATGGCGGATCTTGCAAACTAACGTTCCCAATGGAAAATCAGAAGTGCAGTGAGGGGTGATCCATTCGTTTCAGCAAGGCTGTCATCATTAAAGCTAATGCTGGAGAAGAGTGGATACAAAACTTGCATTAATTTTCTCTGAGTCAGGGTCTCCATCCCTTTCTCTCCATGGATGCTGAGTTCCTCCAGCAGCTTATTTCTTTTTCCTTCAGCTATTCTAGCATTTGCAGTCTTTGTGTCTCCATTTTTTTGATCAGAATTGAGTTCGGTGTCAAAGAATTACTGGCAACCTCCACTGCCAAAATCTTGACTCTCAAGGTGAACACACTGGCCAGGGTCTTGTGAAATCTACCCAAGTAATTTGTGAGTGAAAGAGCCATGGCATTACCTTTGAGTGCAAATTCTGTTAAGGGATGGAGGCATTGTGCCCAGAGTGTGCAGAGACTAAGGCAGTGCAAATACTAACTTGTAAAATTTATCACTTTGATAACTAATGAGAAATCTGAAATTATCTTGAAAGACAGTAAGTGATGTTCTTTGAGTTTTAGACATTACCAGGTATAAAACATCAATCAAAAATGAATTACTTCTAAAAAAAATGCAAAAACTCAGTACATTTGCAAGAATCATTGGTGGTTTTTCTTTTGAGAGGTACTCCCTGCAAATTTAATTACTGATTTATCATGCCACTTGTGAGTGTCTCTTGTACTTAAGAATTCAAACCGATATCAGAAGGATGTATTTTGTGTTGCTTTGGAATAGAGAGGTGTAATTAACTATTTCAGCATTCAAAATTTATAAAATCTTCACATGAGGAGAGCCAAACTTTAGTTTGTAAAGATCAAGTTTTGGGAGCCAAGCTCAATCGATTTCTTTTAATGTAGATCTGACAATTTTAAAATTAAAATATTTCATGGAGTAACAAATGTGAAGAGCACAGTTAGACCAACAAAAGATAAGAGTATGATAGAATTTCCTCCACTTGCCTCAATTAGTTCAGTTCCAGAAGACCTCAAGAGGCTCGGTATCAGTCGAAGTATCCTGATTGACTGGTATTCCATTGCACGAGCTGAACATTCATGTCCTCAGCAGCCAGATGTATAGTACCATCGACAAAGTGCCCTGCAGGTACTTGCATGTTACTCTGACTACGCTTCTCAACTTTTCCTCCAAGAAGGACTTGATAGGACCGGTGTTTGGTGATCAGTGGGTTTTCTGGTCAATGTCATGACTGAGGCCAGAGGGCTGAATTGGAAGTCCAGAAGCCAAGGCCCATTGGTCAGCTCCTCAGGTCTGCGAATCTCTGTGAGTACTCTCAGGAGCTCAAAGTCTCAATGTCTGTGAGTCTACTGGAGTCTGAAGGTGGCATGTCTCAGGGTTTGAAGACTGTGTTTGTGCATGGGTGGGAGGGAGCAATGGGGCGAGGTTTGCTGTTGATTGTTTTGTTGCTTGTTATCCTCTTTTTGTGTTCTGTGTTGTCCTGCCAAGCATAGTAGGCATGCTGTGTTGGCAATGGAATGTGTGGCGACATTTGGGGGCTGTGCCCCCACCCCCTCCGCACACTCCCAGACGTGTTGGTTGTTCATGCAAATGGTGCATTTCACTGGATGCTTTGAAGTACACATGATAAATAAACTTGAATCTTGAATGGCACAGTTGGAGCAACTTCACCTGTAGGAATGCAGTGATTCTAGAAGTGTTTCACTCCCATACAGGATTTGTGAGTCATGAAATATTTTATGGAATCATTGCCATCACTGCTTAAAAGTCCCACACCTGACAGTAAGAAAGGCATTCGTAATCATCACAAGGAGAGAAGGGACAAATCTATAAAAAGAACAGACGGATCTGGATCAGCTATCAAACTGAGTCTGTCCCATTCTGAAGCAGAATAACATTACCTCACCCAGCTCTCTGTCCACCACAATAATTGGACTGTCTACCAGAGATGAGAAATGGTGTGAGGTAAAGAAATGGCAGAATTCCTCTCCAGCACATGGGCATTGCTTGTTCATTTTCCCATTGGCTTCTTTCAAAGAGGCTTGCTTGGTAAACCTCCCCTGGATTTGTTTCCTCCAGGCCAGAGTTTTCATGAAAGTGTGAATGTATTCTGGAATACTGTCAGTATTCAGAAATATGAATTACCTCTCTATAAACTGAACTACTCTTTGGGAATGAATAGCAAGCTATGTTTCGTCTAAGTACAGTAACCACTGCCTCATTTGGACCTTGCATTGTGTTAGGAAGGGTATCAAAGGTTATGGGGAGAAGGCTGGAAAATGTGTTGAGAGGAATAAGAAATCAGTCCTGATGGAACGGAGGAGCCGACACAATGGGCCAAATGGCCCAATTCTGTTCCTGTGTCTTATGGTA
Source organism: Hypanus sabinus (assembly GCF_030144855.1). Taxonomy (NCBI): domain Eukaryota; kingdom Metazoa; phylum Chordata; class Chondrichthyes; order Myliobatiformes; family Dasyatidae; genus Hypanus; species Hypanus sabinus. The sequence goes on from NC_082718.1 coordinate 53,854,388, forward strand.
TAATCTGAAAATTTCCAAGCAGTCAAGATTATGGTTCTTGCAGACTTGTTCAGACCATTGACATACGCCCAAAAAAGTATTTTATATGATCAGAAGACCATTAGCTATAGCAGCAGAATTAGGCCATTTGGGCCATCGTTTTTCAATAATGACCTATTATTCCTCTCAGCCCCAATCTCCTGCTTTCTCCCTGTATCCCTTCATGCCCTGACCAATCAAGAATCTAACAATCTATGCCTTAACTATTCATGAAGACTTGGTCTCCTCAGCTGCCTGTGGCAAAGTATTCCACAGATTCACCACTCTCTGGCTAAAGAAATTCCTCCTCATCTCTGTTCTAAAAGGACGCCCCTCTACACTGAGTCTGTTTGCTGTGGTCTTAGACTCACACACCACAGGAAACATCCACGCTATCAAGACCTTTCAGCATTCTATAGGTTCTAATTAGGTCACCCCTCATTCTACTGAATTCTAGTGAATACAGGCCCTGAGCCATCAAATGCTCTTTAGATGACATGTTTTAATGGGGGCGGGGTGAAAAGTGGAAAGAGGTGTTATTTTTAAGAAGTTCTTTTGTTACCAGGCTTTTGAACAAAGTTTGTAGATGCTTTTTATTAATCAAAGAAGTAGCCAGGAAATTTATACTTCTCTGCTCTCCTGATAGTGCTCATTAGTTCATCACATACTCAACTCCTTTTCCCATGACTTAGCTTTGGAATATATTGGAAGCTATTCCTGTCAAATGCTTTTTTGCTTTATGAAAATGTACATTGTTGTGTCATTGCTTCAGGGGATAGACTTTTAGGTATTAAAAGAATCGAGGAATATGCAGTTAGTGGTAAACGATTAACTATGTCATAGTCATACCGTGCGAAAGGAGACCTTTTCGCTCACAGAGTCTATACTGACTATCAGGAACACATTTACACTAATCTAATTTTATTTTCCTCACATACCACCAAGTTCCCACAGATTTTGCCACTCTCTTGCATACTGGAGGAAAATTACAGTGGCCGGTCGCCATCCACCCCTTACACATTTGGGGTGTGGGAGGAACGTCTCCCCTCTCTCATCAGGTTTGAAAGCACATACCACCAAGCTCAAGGACAACATCCACCCCACTAAAATAAGACTACTAAGTGTTTCCCTTCTACAGTAAGATGGACTCTTGGTCTCACAATCTATCTCGTTATGATCTTGTAGTTTAGAATGAGGATCAGAATCAGGGTTTTGATCACCGGCATGTGTCGTGAAGTTTGTTAATTGTTTCTTTTTTTTTCTTTTTGTTTCATTTTTTCCGTAACTGTTATGCTTTATTCTGCATTCTTCTCTTTTACTCTGTTCTACCTCAATGCAGTGTTTACTGATTTGATCTTGTGAAGGACAAGGGTAAGCATAAAACTGGCAGAGCAGGTAAAGGTGAAAAAATAGGGGTTTTATTTACCCAAAATGTTTACAAACTCAACAGAACTGTTCTAGAGTTCAAACTTGAATCAGCTTAACAGAACAGACCTTATATTGCTATATTTCTTCACTATTCTTGGTTGGTGCAGCTGTAACAAAACCCAATTTCCCTTGGGATTAATAAAGTATGTCTGTCTGTCTGTTACAACAATGTAGTAAATACACCTCAAACAAAGAGACCCCACTCATCTTCTAGATGTGGATTTATATTTGACGCTGGCCAGTCCATAGTAAATTGCGGGGCAGAGAAAACATTCCTCTCCTTAAAAAGATACGGCATAAATGAAGCCGCTCCAGAGCACACCCCTCTGGCTGTAGCAGAATAGCACAAACCAGTTATCCAGCCCATCTACTTAGGCTGGTGTAAAGGAACAGCTCAGTCGTTTGCCAGATTATCAGGAGGATGGTCGGCTACAGGACACTTTAATATGCCCAGTCGATGGTGCGGCTGGTAATTGCAGCTGTCACAGATCTCTATAGACAGTACATAAAACAAGCTTTTCACTGCATTTTGGTACATGTAACAATAGTAAACCAACACCAATATCCCCATTAGGGGAAACTCAATGGGCAGTGGGAGAACATGCAAACTCCACACAGACAGCACCCGAGATCAGGATTGAACTTGTGCTATTGGAGCTATGTAGCAGCAGATCTACTTGTGATGCCAGTGTTTCATCAATGATCTTAATGAATGGCAGGACAGACACAAGGTGCTTAACGGTCTACTCCTGCCTCTGTTTCTAATGCAAAATACTTTGGGATGTGTGGACAATCTGAGAGGTGCTTTAGGAATACAGCGTTAAACAAAACTATGCAATTTATTGTCTACAACTTCTTAAGCCCCATTTACTGAATCCGCCATCCTCAAACAGCTGGATAATGACATGGTGGCTAACTTTCAATAGCCTGTATAAGAAAGGCTATTTCTGGAACTTGGTGAGTAATTTGCCTTGCTGGAGACTTGCTGTGGACGTGGCGATTTCGTAAAATGTTCAAAATGCTATTATTCCAATGGTTTTTCATTCCAAGCACCCCTATGCTCTCCAGAAAGAACCGCACACTGCTTATTAATACTGAGCTGTCACCTTTATAGCCTTGTGCTCATATCGCTACACATAAACCAGCAAAAAGGTAACACAATTAATTTTGATGGAGTTTGTGCTTCTCAGTAAATCATTACCACCATCAGAAATGCACAATAATTTACATTCAATCATTAGTTAACGTCAATAAAACATCTCAGTGGACTTAATAGCAACAAACACAGCAGAATCTGGGTCAGAAAAGTCTACAGAACATGGAGGATACAGCCCAGTCCATCACAGGCAAAGCCCTCTCCACTACTGAGCCCATTTATGATGAGCACTGTGAGAAGGAAGCTGTATCTGTTATCAAGGATCACCACCATCCAGGCCATGCTGCCATTGGGCAGGAAAAACAAGAGCCATTGATCTTATACCACCAGGTTCAGGAGTAGTTATTTACCTTCAACCGTCAGGCTTCTGAACCAGGGTGGATAACTTAATTTCCCTCAAAAATACCTGCAGGTTCATTTTCAAGAATTCTATAACTCATGTTCTCAGTATTATGCATTTATTTTTTATTTGCATAAATTTGTCTTTTTTTGTACATTTGTTGTTTGTCTTAGTTTACGTAGAATTTTTCATAAATTGTATTATATTTCTTTATGGTTTTGTAATCACTTGCAAGAAAATGTATCTCAAAGTAGTGTATGGTGACATGTTGATAAGAAATCTGCTTTGACTTTGAATCTCGCAGCTAAAGTGACTCAGTTTCAATACTGACCTCTGGTGCTAACTATATTGAGCCTGTGTGCTCTCTCTGGGACCTCATGGCTTCCCACATCCCAAAGCCATGAAATATCCACTGTAAACAGTTTGAATATGTAGGTGAGTGGTAAATTGTGGTGTTAGGGAGGGGCATAAAAGCTAAGTGCGTAGGTACTTGATGGCCATGTTGCTGGTTGGCCTGTTTCTATGATCCTCTGAACGTTATGAAGCTCTTAGATTTCTATGGAAATATTAGTTAGGTAAGCAAAAGCTTGCTTAAAAGGTAGGGTTTCAGTGGCATGTTAAAATTAGTGGAGTAAAATATTTATGTAAATAAGACCACTCGATTCTCATTAGAAAGTTTTTGCCATTTCGGTCTTTTTACAAATTACTGTCACCTTCAACTTTCCCTGGTTGAACAACGTTGCAGTCATAACTCGATCCAGATTATGGCTCTCCTTCCCATCTACCCAAACTTTCAGAGTTGGCAAAAATCTGCCTCATAATTTTGTGGATAATATTTATTGTTAATGTAGTCTGCCTGTGTGACTGTACTTTATAACATTTGTGCTGATGAAATACTCCTTGTATCCTGTGGGTATAGAAGGCTATTTTTATGAAATTTCTTAAAAATTAGATATAAATTTGGTTTTGCAGTATTCTGAAAATACAAATCTTGTATCTTTGCTATTTAGTTAATTCACAAACATCCAACAGCATTTAGTCTGTTCTGTTCAGATCCCTATGTGTTGACTCCATTTTATTGTTTTCATAATGCTATTTCACTTCTTCCTGCAAATATAAATCTCTGTCTTTGTGGGAATTTCTATGATACACTTAACAGAGACACTATGCTCAATGGACAAAAATAATTAAATAACAACATGAATCCCAAAGCCAAAATTCAGTGTTTATAAGGAGAACAGAAGGAAGATGAAGAGGGCTTTGGCCATGGTGATAACAACAAAAGGAGAATTACTGAAAAATGTGTTTTCGGTCACAAACAGAAAAGATGAAAGAAGAGTAAGAAATGAGAAGAGGGGGAACTATTTGGCAACAAGGCAATAACTTTTCCTACAACACACACAAAATGCTGGTGGAACACAGCAGGCCAGACAGCATCTATAGAAAGAAGCACTGTCGACGTTTCGGGCCGAGACCCTTCATCAGGACTAGCGAAGGGTCTCGGCCCAAAACGTCAACAGTGCTTCTCCCTATGGATGCTGCCTGGCCTGCTGTGTTCCACCAGCATTTTGTGTGTGTTGTTTGAATTTACAGCATCTGCAGATTTCCTCGTATTTGCTCTTAAAATAACTTTTGCTAACTCAGCTGTGGATGGTCTCAAGCCCAGCTGTGAAAGGAGGAGGGTTGGGCATGGACCTAACAACCCCATCCTGTAAAAACCCAGAGCTACTGAAACATCAACAGAAACTCCAAAGATCTTTGCTTAGAAGGCTTACAGAGGACTGCAACTGGACTTGAAAGACTGGCCCAGAACAGAGGACTCTGGCGAGTGGCTGCAGGCAGCATATACACCAGCAGGGATGATGGGCTGAAGGAGAAGCTGTTTGTAGGTAGTTGAAAGCTACCAGATGTGGGCAGAGTACTCATGGCTGGGCAAGACTTTAAGAGGCAGAAAAGTTGCATTGAACCATGTGGGTTAAGGATACTTGAAGGACAAATCTGAATCAGCATTGTACACACCATCCAATTTTGGAGATCAGCCGCTTTGATCTGAGTTTACAAATGAATTGAGTTGACATCAGAAATTCTGTGCTTTAATATGTGACTGTGCCATGGTACAGATTATTAACATTTATAATGATTCCTTTATAATATTTAAAGGAGCCATTAATTAGTTAAAATGCATTCTAAAACATCTGAATGTGGTCCAGAGTGGATGTTGGATTTGATAGTGACTAAAACATTTCTGATGTATGTTACAAGCCATGAACATTTTTTTAAATGGCCTCTGCCCAAATTTCAAAGTGTTCATAGTATTAGACTCTTCCATAAACTTGTCTGTAAATGACACATAGGATCTACTCAGTCTTGATATTTTCTGGAAAAGCAAAAGCTCTGTCCTTTCGTGGCAATATAATTTTTATTGCTTTTTTCCACATCAATGGTCTTGTGCCTTAATGAATTGTACTGTGCAATTTGTGGGTGTTCAAATGCTGAGGGTGTGGGTTTGATTCCAGATACTTCTCACTTGAATAGGCCTGCAACAGTAACAGAGAGGAGAAACTCTCAAATCACCTACCTAACCTGGAGTTAACATTTCAATTGTGCTTTTTTTCTTGCTCATTTGGGAGATGGAACTCCTATTGTAAGGCTGCTGTTTTGAGTTTGCATGCCATTTGCTTGCTCTGGCTTCTTGTCACTTTTTTTTATATGCTTGCACATACATTTTGTAATAGGTTGTGTGTATGGGCCATTTGAAAGGAAATCAATATGATTCCAACAGAGTTCTGGGTTAAATGGAAGATACCAGTTGAATGGATCCAAGGGTAGGCAGTTGTATGCTTGTATGTTTATAAGTATACAAGCTTGGATGTTTGTTCCATGCAAATATACTATAGTTGTACATTCAAGAAACTCAAGGGTAATATCAATTTTAATCGGTGTATTCCACTAACTTCCAATATGAAAAGAAAACTGAGATGAAAGGCTGGCAGGTGATTTCTGTGCTCAACTGTGTGTGCACTACCATCTGTGCTGATATTACCCTATATTCCCTATGGCTGTACTGTACTCTTCTTGTAGACCTACTGCTTACTGCAGTGCATGGGGAATGGAGACTAACAACTTCCTGAAAGGAATGTTTTGGATGTTGTTGTAATGTGGAATAGAGTTCCAATCAAAGATCTCAGCCTGAATCGTTGACTGTTCTTTTCCTTCGATAGATGCAGCCTGACCTGCTGAGTTCCACCAGCATTTTATGTGCATTGCTCAAGATTTCCAGTATCTGCAGAATCTCTTGTGTCTTTGACTTTTCCAGCAACTATAACTTGCAAGGAAGAGCTCAGAATTACTCAACCTGACTACATTCTGTGTATGTACATATTATAGAAAGATATACTATTCATATTGATGGAAGTCAGAAAAAATAATTAATGCCCTATTAGCACGGGTGAGATCACTTAGACAATGGTTCTGCAGAACATTTTAGACAGGACTTTTTCAAAGTGAAACAGGGCAGTATATATAGGAGTGTTTACGAACTTGATAAGGGAGAGAGTGGAGCTCTGTGGTTGTGGCACAGAGGGACATGGAGTCTCAATTCAGCCTTAAACAGGAGGAGAGTTTGGAAAATCATGGAATAGATTAGGACAGGATGCTTGCAATAGTAGAATATCAAAACCCAGGGATGGAGAGTTAACATAGAAAGATAAAGGGAGTAGATCAGTTCAATAGCTTTTCCAAATAGCCAGCAGAGGAAAGGTGGAATAATTGGCCTCTCTGCAGGCATGAAGAGCGAGTGATCCATTCTAGATTTGTGTGTGAATGGTCCAATGATATGCTGCAGTTGCAAAGTCAGTCAGACTGTCACAACTCTAATTTTAAAGTACATTTTTCCTCTGCCATTGTGTAAACAATTATATTGTAACTATGCATACTCTAGACTGACTTTTATTGTTCAGGAAATCAAATGATCTACAGTTCACTGTGTACAGTGACTTTATCCCCAATTTAGTATGAACCGATGGAAGAAATCTATGTAGTTGATTGAAATGCAAGTCATGTAACATAGCTGAAGGGATGGTGATAGCTTGGAAGAGATGGCATTCATATTCTATATGAACATGGAAAGCAAGATTTTCCAGTACGTTGAGATACATTTCAGAAGTTTAGTTATTTTTCATGGCTGTCCTCCAATATCTTAACTATTTTCTTTTTTGAGTTGATAACAAATCATTTTTTTTTTATTTTATTGCAATAAATTAGAGATACCCACTTTTTTTTTTGCCAGTTTGGGCCAAGTGATAATTCTAGTTGTTATCCTGTTTGTACACATCTGAAATTGCTTACATTAACAAATTGAGCTATTCTGATTTGTGATCTGCCTATCAATGCAATAGCAGTCATACATGCAGCTCACTCAAAGGTACCAATTATAATTCTTCAAAAATGGCCAGCTGGCTGTTAGGGCTATGTGTCCTATAGTTTATAAGCAGAAGCACTGCAGTGCTATTAAAACAAGAACTTCACACCAGCTTAAAAGGTCCTTCCCTCTGGCAGCTCATCTGATCAACCATTCAAAGTTCACAAAGTTCAATGTAAATTTTATTATCAAAGTACATATATGTCAACATATACAACCCTGAGATTCATTTTCCTATGGGCATACTCAATAAATCTATAGAACAGTAATTATAACAGGATCAATGAAAGATCAGTCATAGTGCAAAATATAACAAACTGTTCAAATGCAAGTATAAATAAATAGCAATAAATAATGAGAACATGAGATAATGAGATACAGTCCTTAAAGTGAGATCATTTGTTGTGGGAACATCTCAATGGATGGGCAAGAGAATGGAGTTATCCCCTTTTGATCAAGAGCCTGATGGTTGAGGGGCGGGATCTATTCTTGAACCTGGTCCGCAAGTACTAAGGCTCTTGTACCTTCTACCTGATGGCAGCAGCATGAAAAGAGCATGGCCTGGGTGGTGAGGATCTCTGATTATGGATGCTGCTTTCCTACGGCAATGTTTCATATAGATGTGCTCAAGGTAATTCCCCCATCCTTCTGTCTATTACACCCCCATCACAGCTCTGCACTGTGAACACTTAAAACCACTTTTTATGTTGCTGTTCATATTGTAAATACATTCTGGTATTTATATATTTATGCACATTTTATTTCATATCTGTACTTTCACCTCCAACTATATTTTTATACAATTCTTTGTTAGTTTTAGTTAGTGCATGTTGTCTTTGTTGCATATAGTGCTCTGATCAACACAGCACAACAAATTTCTCAAACACATAAATGTATATGGTGTATAAATTTGATGAAGTTTCAAAGTTACTGGAGGACAGGCACCTCTCCTATAAGTAATTCCATTTTAATTAAGCTTGTGTCCTACCTAATTATATTTTCTAAGATGTTCGGGAAATTGTTTGCTAGTGGCTCAAATACACCTTTATCAATGGGTGGAAGGGGATCTAGAGTGGGAAAGGCATATTTATGCTGGAGTCTAATCATGCGAGATAGGCTGAGGTAAATTCATTGCTGTGACCCTTTTGGAGCACTTGTGACGTTGCGAATAATTTCATTCTGAGTGATTACATGGCACTTGTCCTTGCTTTGGGATTGTTCTGCCTGCTGGAATTGAAATTGCACACTGGGTTTTCTTATGTGAATTGGCCACTGGAGTTATTCTCAATGCTGAGATCTCTGAAGCAATTTCTTTCTCCAAAATACAACTACTTAACACTGCTAGTTGGGTATTGACAACATAGTTGCTGTTTCCATCCTGTTCCCTGTCCTTTCTCCCACAAAGCATTACCAGTGCCACGGAAGACCAACTGAATAAACTAAAAACAATCTTTGTCCACTTCTGAACCAGGTCATCACATGAATGGCTGTAAAATTAGTGTTTTCAGTTACCTAGGAGAGAGTTTCTGGAGGAAGACTGTGGAGAGCCTTCTGACTGCACCACTGGCTGGTATGGAGGGGTCACTGCACAGGATTGCAAAAAACTGCCTAAAGTTATGAACTCAGCCAGCTCTGTTGGGCACTAGACTCCTCAGCATCAAGAGGCAATTCCTCAAAAAGGCAGCATCAGTCATTAAAGACCCAGGACATACCCTCTTCTCATTGCTACCATCAAGGAGGAAGCACAGGAGCCTGATATGTATATATAGTAATTTATGTTTTTTTTTATTATGTGCTGCTGCTGTAAATCAACATATTTCATGACATACACCAATGATATTAAATCTGATTCTGATTCTGAAGCGGTTTGATCATTTTCAGCAGGTTCCCTGGTAGTTTAGAGTGGAATGATCACCATCCATATTCTGCGAATAAAAAAGCCCAGCAAATACTGGAAGCATCCAGCAAATCAGACAGCATCTGTGGGAGGAGAAACAGAGATGATGTTTCAGATCAAAGTCCTTTCTTCTGAATGGATGAGAGACTCTGATGAAGGGTCTCAGATTTGAAACATTAACTGTTTCTCTTTCCACAGATGCCACCCGATCTGCTGAGATTTTCCTGCATCTTCTATTTTTATTTCACTGATTTCTAGCATCTACATTTGTTCATAATTTTCCCCGTAAGCCTTGAGTTGTTCCTGCCTGGAAACAATGTGGTTCAGTGTGCTGTTTTCTGTAGGCTGTTTGACTCCCAGCTTTCTGGAGAGTCCCAGGGCATCACTGAATTACTCCCAGGACAAGAAGCTGGCAGCTCTCCTAAAACAGCCCTTGTAGCCAGTGAAGCCTCTTCCTGGAGCAGACAGCAAATAAAAATAATGAAAAATGATTAATTAAAATTAAAGTCGCTAAGTTAAATGTCTGGGTAAATAAACACACATGCATTTGAATAGAATTGAATTGAGTTAGATTAAAAATAAAACTTCACATTTCTTTCTCCAGCAGCTGATTTCTCCTATTCTATTAGTATTTGAGAGAGGCCAATGTGGGCATTTCCACTTCCTCAGAAGGGGAAATTGGGAGAGGTTCTGGTTGCCCTGAGGAGTCCAGGAGGAATGGTGTGGAAACTCCATGCCAATGCTCTGTCAGAAAAGACTGTGCATTTCTGGGCATCTCTGCCAAAGATTCCCAGAGATCTCCACAGGAGATCAATGAAGTACCTTTGTGCTGAGTGTAAGGGGAGGGACAGAAACATAAAATTTCCTCGTTTTTGGAGGAAAAAAACCTTAATGTGCTTGGAGTTTGTTCTGTGTTCTGCTGCCCACACAGTCTATCTTGCTGCCTGCAGGCCTTACTTCTATTCTAGTGAATACAGTCAGAAACTGCATATGGAATTGAAAGGCAAGAGTTGCAAGATTATTCCTCCTGTCACTGGCCAATTTGCCTGTGATTCTTACAGGTTGCTGCCATCGGGACTGTTTATTGAATTCAACAATTTCAGTTAACTCGCTTTTACAGTTGTGTCAAGATGGGGCTGTCTTGATAAGAAGTTCTTCACCTTTAACATTAAGCTATTTCCCTCTCTCTCTATAAATGCTGGCTGGCTTGCAGAGGATTTCAAGCATTGTCTTTTATTTTGGATTTATTTATTCTATTTTGCATCTTGTGTTGTAGTGAGGTTTTTATTCTCTCTCTCTATGTCCCTTGTTTATGTTCCTCTATTTATGCTCCTTCAGACAGATTTGTTGTGGTCTACAGGCATCAAGATGCCTCTTAGATGGCATCAACAGCACGTGGACCCTGGATTCTCTTGGTCACCACCATATAACAGACATTGCCTGTGTTCACTCCCCTTCTCCATAACTTGAAACACTCCTTTGGGAGACTCTGGAAGGAAGGGGACATGGTTACAAGATGGGGATGGGGAATGAATTGGTGGTGGTGGGGGGGGGGGGGGGAGGTAGCTCTGGTTTAAAACTGAGGAACTGAGGGGAGTTGGAATTTCTTGCAGATTGTGTGGAATGTTTGGAATTCTCTCTCTTAGCGGACTGTAAAGGCTCTCTCATTGGAGGCATTTAGAGTGAAGGTACAGTTTTGAAAGTTCAAGAAATCAGGACAAATGGGGAACTAGCATAGAAAAGGAAATAAGACCTAGGGCAGAGTAGTAGATTGTACTGTATGGCAAAGCAGGCTTGAGGGGCTCAGTGGTCTATTTCTGCTCCTACTTTATGTTCTTTAGTTTTCTCCATTTATGAGGAAAAATCATCAACTTGATCTAATTTTGTTATTTTGACTATGGATGCTGCTTGACTCATTAAATATACCTCTGCCTTCAGTTTTGATCTCAGATTTCCAGCAGACTTTTATTTCTATTATGCTTGGGATTTTTTTTTGCCCATCCCCATAGAGAGCTCAGCTGTCCAAATGAAGCAAGAATCAAGTTTTCTGAAGGCCACATGGAGATCTGAATTAATATTCATCTAGTGTAGAGGATCAATATCAGCGCATATCCAATTCATAATATATAGAGCACTGTATCATATTAATCATTGCAAGTTGTACACAAAATGTGAAGTTATCCCAACTAGTTCTATCATGGTCTGGCACTGCAGTTCAACTGTGCAGGGAACGTAAGAAGCTTCATGTTACCTCATGAAGACAATCTTTATCATCAAGGATCTGCAGTGTCTGGGTCATGCCATCTTCTCGCACTATCAAGCAGGAGGCAGAGAAGCCTGAAGTTCACCACCACCAGATTCAAGAAAAGCTACTCCTGTCAGCCATTCAGTTCTTGATCCAAACTGCACAACCTCAATCACTACCTCTGTATGGCAAGATTGACTATTTTACACTAAAATGAACTTTTTTTGTGTGTTCTAGTTCTGTGCTTTCTTGTATAATTGTGTTTAATGTATATTTTTCTTGTGAATGTTTTGCATCTGATGTGATATGCCTTTGATATGGCTGCAGATAAGTTTTATCAGTGCACCTTTGAATATATGTATTTGTGAATATGACCATAAAGTCAACTTTGAGAATATGTATAATATAGTCTATGAAGCTCATTGCGAAGTCAATCTATGAGGAGAATATGATTGGTGTTTCATTATTGGGCTAATAATACAGCTGTGCCAAAGGAGATCTGACAATATATAAACTGGATTTCCTTTAAAATTTAAGAAAAAATGCAGTGAACTAGTATTAAAACACTGCATACACACTCATATTTTAATTATGTACTTGGGGAGGGTGGGGGAGGTTCTGATAAAACTTTCCGTCATAAATCTTAGTTTGTCAGTTAGCATAATTTGATCCCTTTGACTGAAACTCTTGGCGAGCCTTTAGAGCTAAGTTTGTTAGTTTCTTACCCTTGTGTACATATTTGAGCCAACTATATTTGAGTGAAGCAGCTGCACTGAAATAATCTTTTATATTTATTACTACTAGTCTTACTTTGATATTACATCAGAGAACTGCAGACTATCCCATTAAAGTCACACAAATTACAAACTTACTTGTAGTCTTCACAAGTTCTGTGAACTGGACAGGTTGGATTTGTCGCAAATGAATTTTGAGGAAAATGCTTTATTTTTGGCACGTGGAAAATAGGGATGTTGCTCAAATGCATCATGTCAGCATTTTCACATGAGAATAATTCTGGTTTTGCAAAACATTGTCTTACTGAAGCAAACAGACCAGAATGAACCAAAGCATGAACAACTTGCATTTAAATCTCAAGGATGTTACTGTGAACAAAAAACTTTTGAAGTATAGTCACTGATGCATGGTGTGAAATGTGGCGGCCAATTAAAGGTAGCACAAACTGGAAGGTGATAATAAGTAGCCAATTTGATTTTGTTTAGTGATGTTCAGCTGTGCAACAGTTTTTGATCAGAACACCGAAGGGGAACACCTTTGTTGTCGAGTTATATAGCATAAAAACTTCACTTGGCTCATCGGCTGCTACACCTTAAGTGCCCGCCCAAGTAGTTCATAACTTTGGTAAAAGTTTGCAGCGAGACTGACATTCGCCCATGAGGAAAGATGGAGCCTTTACATCTTTGAGTGCAGTACAAATCTCAGCTATTGATTCGCACCTGAAGAAATACAGTGATAGTTTGGAGTTGTGTTGGGTGCACATGCTGATAGATCATTTAGATTTAGATTGCCACAGAAATCTGCCGTGCCAACTAGTGCAAGGCAGGACAGAAATCAAAGAGGGCGATGAACACAGAACTGAAGATGTTATAATCAAATACACGCAGTAATGGAATAAGTTCAATGATCTTGTACCACAGTTAGAGATTGGCAAGTATGATGTTGTGGGCCTCACCTGAGTCATGGCTGAAAGAAGATCATAGTTGAGAACATACATCCAAGTTTGCAGTAAGGTTGACAGAGGGTGCAGGGTGCCTCTGTTGGTAAAAAATCAAATAAAATCCTTAGAAAGAGTCATACAATAGCAAATGTCACTCTACTGTTTCAGAAGGGAAGGAGGGAGAAGAAAGAAAATTATAATCTAGTTAGCCTGACTTCAGTGGTTGGGAAGATGTTGGAGTCCATTATTAGGTTTGAGGTTTTGGGTTACTTTGAGGCACATGATAAAGTAGTCCAAATTTAGAATGATTTTCTTAAGGAGAAATCTTGCCTAACAAATCATTCAGAATTCTTTGAGGAAATAATAGGCAGGAAAGACAGTCAGCGGATGTTGTGTACTTGTATTTTCAGAAGACCTTTGACAAGGTGCCACAAATGAGGCTGCTTAACGAGATAAGAACCCATGGTATTACAGGAAAGATAATAGTATGGATAAAAATTTGGCTGACTGTCAGGAGGCAAAGAGTGGGAATTAAAGAGGCTTTTTCTGGTTGGGTGCCAGTGACTCATTCGCATGGGTCAGTGTTGGGACCGCTTCTTTTCATGTTATATGGCAGTGATTTGGATGATGGAATTGATGGCTTGGTGCCAAGTCTATGGATGATACAAAGATATGTAGAGAGGCAGATAGTTTTGAGGAAACAGGTTCTGCAGAAGGACTTAGACAGTTTGGGAGAATGGGAAAAGAAGAGGTAGATGAAGTATAGTGTAGGGAAACATTTGGTCATGCATTCTGGTGGAGGGAATAAGGGTGTAGACTATTTTGTAAATGGGGAGAAAATAAAAAAAATTATTAGTGCAAAGGGACATTGGAGTTTTTGCGCAGCATTCCCGAAAGGTCAACTTGCAGGTTACGTGGGTGGTAAGGAAAGCAAATGCAATGTTAGCATTCATTTTGAGAGGACTAGAATATAAGAACTGGAATGTAATGTTGAAACTTTATAAGACATTGGTCAAACTGCACGTGGAGTGTTGTGAGCATTTTTGCTCCCATTCTTTAGAAAAGATGTGCTGGCATTGGGGAGGGTCAGGAGGATGTTCACAACAAGGACTTCGGGAATGAAAAGGTTAACATACAGCATGTGGAGCATTTGATGACTCTGGTGACTCTGGGCCTGTAGTTTAGAAGAATGAGGGGGAATCTAATTGAAACATATTGAGTGTTGAAAACCCAAGATGGAGTGGCTGTTGAGGGAATGCTTCCTATATTGAGGGAGTCCAAGACCAGAGGGCACAGACTCAGAATAGAGGGACGTCCAATTCAAACAGAGATGAGGAGGATTTTGTTTTTAGCCCGAGGGTAGTGAATCTGTGGAATTCACTGCCAGAGTTGGCGGTGCAGGCCAAGCTATTGACTATATATAAAGCAGAGGTGGATAGGTTCGTGATTTGTCACGACTGCTGGGAGGAGGCAGAAGAATGGAGTTAAGAGGGATAGTAAATCCAAACATGATGGAAAAATGTATCTGGCTGAATGAGCTGAATGGCTTAATATTATCACATACAAACAGTACATTTGCGATTCTCGCATTTCTAGGAATGGATAAATCCACTCAGGCTGGTTCAGGAACATTAGATGTAATTGTGCCCAGGTTGTGTTTGAATTGACAATAGTTACATTGGGCTTGAATTGTAATTCTGAATAGTAGACTTGCAGACCTGCACCCCCTCAGTCTGCTGGGTTTCTGAGGGTTCTCGATATCATTCCCCATCTTCCTCCAGAGATTTGACCAAGTCATTGGGGGTGTCACACATTTCAAGAAGGCTTTACAAACTGCCTTGATTCTTACCTCTCCCCTCAAACTAATCTCTCTCTAAAATGCTCTGTGTAAGGTGTCTGTTTTGTGAATATGAAAGCAGTCTCATAAATGCCTGAGGGACTAGGATCTCAACACTGGCTCAATTGGCATGGGAGAGAACTCCAAGATCTGCTTGTCCTTTCAATGGATTTGGAGGATTTTGCAGGGTCAGCATTAATGGTGTCTCTTCAGTGCTTTGAGGAACCTGGTATAGGTATTTCATGTCTCAAAGGCATTATAGCAGCACAGAGATTACTACCTTGTAGATCTTTGTGTCAAGTTTGAGATCTTGATCTGTAAGCACTTCCCTCCTCTGATAGCCAAAATGTAAGTATACTGAAGGCAACTGTGTATTTAATTATGTATTCGTGCCTTGACTAAAGTTGGCTCCTGAGAAGTCTGTATACAGCAACTCACTGTGGACCTTTACTGTCAGAGAATGGTGTGGTAGGTAGTCTGGTTGTGGACTATTGATTTTGAGGTCCATTTTCCTGCTTGCATTTGTGTGTGTGTGTGTGTGTGTGTGTGTGTGTGTGTGTGTGTGTGTGTGTGTGTGTGTGTGTGTGTGTGTGTGTGTGTGTGTGTGTGTGTGTGTGTGTGTGTGTGTGTGTATGCTTAAACATTGAGTTTGAAGATGTCATCGTCTTATTCACTGAAGCACACAGGGCCTTACACTCAGTATCTAAAAGGAGAACATATTACTTGGGATGATTAGGTCCATTCTTAGATACTTTGGAAAATCAAGGTCCTTAAATGCTTACCCTGTCAGTGCATCAGAATCAAAATCAGGTTTATTATCACCAGGATATGCTGTGAAATGTGTTATCTTAGCAGCAGCAGTTCAATGCAAAACATGATAATATAGAAAGAAAATAAATAAATAAATTACAGTAAGAGTGTGCGTGTGCGCGCGCAAAAACAGTAATAAATATCTTTAAAAAATGAGTTAGTGTTCATGGATTCAATGTCCATTTAGGAATCGTATGGCAGAAGGGAAGAAGCTGTTCCGGAATCACTGAGTGTGTGCCTTCAGGCCTCCTGTACCTCCTACCTGATGGTAACAATGAGAAGAGGGCATGCCCTGGGTGACAGGGGCCCTTAATAATGGATGCTGCCTTTCTGAGGCACTGCTCCCTGAAGATGTGTTGGATACTGTGGAGTCTAGTACCCAAGATGGAGCTGGCTAATTTTACAGCTTTCTGTAGCTTATTTTGGTCCTGTGCAGTAGCTCTTCCACACCTCCCATACCAGACAGTGATGCAACCGGTCATCATGTTCTCCATGGTACATCTATAGAAGTTTTTGAGTGTTTAAGTTGACAAACCAAATCTCTTTAAAATCCTAATGTAATATAACCACCATCTTGCCTTCCTTATAGCTGCATCAAAATGTTGGAGCCATGTTAGATCACAGAGATCTTGGCATCCATGAATTGCATTGTCTGAATTATCCAGATCACAGTGATAAAGAACAATTAATTATGGTAAGGTGAAACTTTACCAGAATGTATTCAAATGGCTATAGAGCCCAATTCACTCTGTACAAAAATAAAACAACTCCTTTTAAAATCCAGTTTATACACTTAGTAGCCAGTTTATTAGGTACACCTGTATACCTGCTGGTTAATGAACAGCCAATCATGTGGCAGCAACTCAATGCATGAAAGCATGCAGACTTGGTCAAGAGGTTCAGCTGCTGTTCAGGCCAAACGTCAGTGTAGGGAAGTAATATGATCTTAGGGACCTTGACCATGGAATGATTGCTGGTAGCGGAAGGGGTTGTTTTAGTATCTCAGAAACTGCTGATCTCCAGGAATTTTCCACACACAACAGTCCCTAGAATTTACAGAGAGTGGTGTGAAAAATGAAAAAAAACATCCAATGAGCTGCGGCTCTGTGGATGAAAATGCCTTGCTAATGAGAGAGGTCAGAAAATAATGACCAGACTGGTTCAAGCTAACAGGAACGTGACAATAAACCAAATAACTACACATTACAACAATAGTATGTAGAAGAGCATCTCTGTATTTGCAGTAGGTCGAACACATGGAGTGGATGGGCTAGGGCAGCAGGAGACCACACTGGATTCCACTTCTGTACCTAATAAAGTGGCTACTATGTGTAAGTGAACCCAACATTTTGAAACAACTGTGTATTTCATACATTTATTATTCTGTGTGTGAGAGGGAGTCCTTATGATATTATGTACCTGATATGAATCAAATCTTGAGTATTACAATTTAAATGAATGGTATTTTCTAGCATATAACAATCAACTCCAATTTCTCAGCCAGCCATAATGCATTAAGGAATCTATTGCATCTCACCCATTCTGTCATTTAATCCCCCTCCCACTCTGAGTTTTTTCCCCTTCCTCTCCAGCCTGAAATGTAGACTCCTATTCCTTTCCATAAATACTGCCTGACCTCCTGAGTTCTTCCAGCATTTGTGTATGTTACCCTGGATTTCCAGCATCTGCAGAATTTCTTGTGTTTGTATTTAATTCCTTCTGCTGTTCGTCAGGTCATCTGCCCTCCCCTTGATTTTTCATTCCATTACTTCTTTTCTACAAGTTTGTAGTTACTCAAACCTATTAAAGCTTTAATTTCTTCTGTCTGATTTAAAGTGATCAACCTGAAATATTAGCCCTGGTTTGTTTTTATTTTTTGCACAGTTCTTGCCTAGTCCATTGAATAATTCTATCTATTTATTTCATTTAGTTTTTCTTTAAATCCAGATTTACTTTTTGATTCTGTTAAGTATGTAATATCACCTAATAGCAATAAGCCCAAGTCCCTCCTTATACCGGAGATTTTTATGCATTTAACAGCGAGAAATTGCATTCACACAGCTCCTTTAATGTGGAAAATCTTCGTTTCTCTTTCTGTTCTTTTATACATCTTAATTTTGATTTTAATTTTAAGGTAGTTTTACCATTATAATTTATATAGAGAGTTAAATTATCCAGTTTTAATTTCATTGCTATTATCCAGTGCTTAATTTCAGGGCCAAACTATTGTTTCTTGAATGATTCTATCACTAAGAAAGTCAAAGATATCATTAAATGCACTTTTCATTTCTACCTCAGTCAATTTTGCTCCTTCATTTGATATTGATTGGTATTGATCATTGATCACTTACCCAGTTTGTGCACCAGGTGGTGCTGTGGTGGGCAACTAAATATAAAAATCTCCTTGCTTGTTGCCTCTGGCATGGCAAGAGACCTTGGCTCCAACTGCTTGGATGATCACCTCTGAGGAAGTGGACATTTCCCACTTTTTGTTGCCATTAACACAGAACCACCCCTGGTCAGGCATAAAGCAGCACTGCAAGACTGAATGCTTTGAGTGTTCAGTGACCCATCTGTTCCAAACCTCAAAAGCAACATCTACCATGTGAATATAGATTTGCCCCCTTTTCAAAAATGGTCTATGTCAAAAACCAAGGCAAGCAAGTGATCATCTGACTTCTTTCATGGTGAAGTCTTTCATAGAGCATTGGTTTGGGATGTACCAATTTAATTTCACAATAGATCCATGAGAGGAAAGAAAGAAGCTTGATTATCTAAAAGAGATACTGGAAATTGGGAAAACAAAACAGAAAATGTTGGAGCCAGTCAAACTGCTGACAGCATTTGTGGAAGAAAAAATAGAGATAATGTTTTTCAGGTTAAAGATTCTTCATCAGAACCAAACAACGTTTCAAGTTCAAGACTATCTCCTTTTTATCCCAAGGAAGTTGTATTGCTGAATCTTTCAACATCAACAACATTGAGGAGTAATTCCCTTCTGTCAGATCATCATGAAGTGTATTCTATATACTGTGGGATGCAACAAACAGTAGTGAGTTGAGTGATTAATTACTTTCTAGTAATGCAGAGGGAAGGAACAGTATTAGCCAGGAAATCAGATTACATCTGTTAGGCTGTTATGATGTTTTCAAAGTGTGTTGCAGATTTGAACAAGAACAAAGTGTAATTTAGAAATCAGCAACTCCCTGTAATGTTGCATTCCTGTGGTACTGGCTATTAGTTGAGATTCTGTACTTCAGTCATGTGACGAGACATTGCACCCATAGCCTTCTGACTTTCATGTGAGATACTAAGTACAGAACCAAAATTTGAGGGAAAAGAAAGATTTCTACCAAAAACAAAGGAACAAAAAACCTGTAGTTGAAATAAAACCTATTGGAAATGCTTGGCAGGTCAGGCAGCATCTGGGAAGAGAAGAATCATGTTAATAGTTCTGACTTTCATCAGAACTAATGCACTTTGCATTGACACTGTTGAAAATCAGACCGGAGCTTTGCAAATAGCGAGTACATCTATTTAACTGCTTATCATTTAAATACCTTCCAGGAACCATCAAGAATCAAATTTTGCACTGCTTCTATTGAATATTTATGTGAGTTGAATCAACATTGTTTTTGCTAAAGGACCCAGACACAATTAGCTTCCTAAACGCAGTGATGGTGAGAGTCTGCAGACGTTTGAGATCCAGACGAACAAACACAAATGCTGGTGGAACTCAGGAGGTCAGGTATCATCTAAGGAGAGGAATGAATAGTTGACATTTCAGGGCAAGACTTTTCATTAGGTCCTCTCTCATAATACCTCATCCTCAGAAGCCAGCAGGATAGCACCCAATGTTTTAGAGACCAACCTTGGCAACTGATGGGACAGCAGGCTGTCTAATTTTATAGGGAAAGGCTCAGGTGTAACATACAGAAGTGAATGAAGAATGTCAAAATTGAGTTGGACTATATTCTTCTTCCTCTTGCTCCAAGATAACACGCAAGATGGAATTGAACTCATTGCTATATGACACAGAGTCCTACATCACTGCATTCCCTACAGTGGGAGTTTCCTCCTCTTGTTTGCTGCTATGTGGGTAATCCTGAGCCACACCCATTGCTTTTGCAACTAATACACAAATATTGGCAAGTCTGGAAATCAAGTCCTGATGGACAAAGCTGTGGATCTGTGAATCCACGAGTCCATTGGTAAAGTTATCGTTGTTATTGCTTGTGTTGTTCTGCTGAATTTTTTTGTGACCATGTTATGTTGACTCCAGAGTGCATGGTGACACTTGAGGGCTGCCCTTAGGTTGTGTCTGTTGTTGACGCGAATAACCCATTGCACTGAATGTTTCAACATACATGTGATAAATAAATGAATCTGAAATCTGAAATGTAAAGACAAATCTGAACAGGTGAATTTCAGCCAGCATATATCTGATGATGAACTGCTGGGATGTATGGTCAACAAGTCAGCCTGAGAAACAACCAGTACAATTATACTGGTGGGTCTTTGTATTATTAATAATGGGTTGTTTCTGCCCCAGATAGTTAAGGTTCACAGTAATATTTGTGAGGGAATGAAAAAAAAATCAGCCCTTTACAATTTGCTTTTGTTTACATTGTAGGGTTTATATTCCCCTTTCTCACCAAGGTTGCCTCAACACATTTAATAGCAACAGCAGTTCATGTGTGCAATCTTTGTAACGAAACTAGTTTAAGCAGAGTTATCAACCTTCCTCAATTTTTTTCTGCTTATTTTGAAAGGTTCACATCATGCTTCCTTTTAGATCATTTGCATAATTAGAGTTTGCCCTTTCTTGAGTAACACACAAAATGCTGGAGGAACTCTATAGGTCAGGCAGCATCTATGAGCAGTTGAAGTTTTAGGCTGAGACCCTTTATTAGAATTCATAACATACTTCATTTTTAGAGTTTTTTGAGGAATTTACCAGGAAAGTGGATGAAGGCAAGGCAGTGGACGTTGTGCACATGGACTTTAGCAAGGCATCTGATAAGGTTCCTCATGGGAGGCTGGTCAAGAAGGTTCAGTCGCTCAGCATCCAAGTTGAGGTAGTAAATTGGATTGGACATTGGGTTTGAGGGAGAAGCCAGAGAGTGGTTGAAGATGGTTGTCTGTCTGACTGGAAGCCTGTGACTAATGGAGTACCACAGGGATTGGTGTTGGGTCCTTTGTTGCTTGTCATCTATTAATGTGATTATATTAAAGGTGATAATGTGGTTAACTGGATCAGCAAATTTGAGGATGACATCAAGATGGAGGGTGTATTGGATAGCAAGGAAGGCTATCATGGCTTTCACTGTGATTTGGACCAGCTGAAAAATGGCTGATGGAATTTAATGCAGACAACTGCGAGGTGTTGCACTTCAGTAGGACTAAACAGGGTAGGTCTTACACAGTGAATGGTAGAGCTCTGAGGAGTGTGGGAGAACAAAGGTATCTGGGAATACAGGTCCATTATTCATTAAAAATGGTGTAACAGGCAGACAGAGTTGTAAAGAGAGCTTTCGGCACATGGGCCTTCATAAATCAAAGTACTGAGTACAGGAGATGGGATGTTATATTGAGGTTGCATGAGATATTGGTGAGGTTTAATTTGTAGTACTGTGCATTTTTGGTCACCTAACTACTGAAAAGTAGTAATTAAGATTGAAAGAGTACAAAGAAAATTTACAAGGATGTTGCTGTGTCTGGAGGACCTGAGTTATAAGGAAAGATTAAATAAGTTAGGACTGTATCCCTTGTAATGTAGAAGACTGAGAGGAGATTTGAGAGAGGAATACAAAATAATGAGGAGTATTGAAAGGGTAAATACAAGCAGGATTTTCCCACTGAGATTGGGTGGGACTACATAAAGAGATCATGTGCTAAGAGTGAAAGACAGTAAGTTTAAGGGGAACACAAGGGAAGCTTTCTTCACTCAGAGTGTCAAGTGAATGAACTGCCAGCACAAGTGGTGTATGTGAGCTCGATTTCAACGTTCAAGAGAAGTTTGGATCGGTACGCAGATGGTAGGGGTATGGAGGGCTATGGTCCCAGTGCAGGTCGGTGGGAGTAGGCAGTTTAAACGGTTTGGCATGGACTAGGTGGGCCAAAGGGCCTGTTTCTGTGCTGTACTTTTCTGTGACTCTATGTTACTCTGGATTTCCAACATCTGCAGAATTATTTTGTGCTTAAGTTTGCCATTTCTTGGTTTGCTAAAGCAAGTTGGCAACCAGTTAGGATGACCAGCAGAAAGATAGGAAACTGACTAAAAATCCAGTCAAAGAATAAGCAGGTTGGCTTTCACTCTGGCTCATCGATTAAATCGTTCTGACTGGCAGTTCCCTGTCAGGATGGTAGTTGCGGTGCCCTTACACTGTGATGCCAGAGCAGTTACCTCCTACCCATGGAGCTGCTGTGATGGAAGGTATGAGGAGTATTGTAGAGGGGCAACAGTTGTCTTCAGTGTGTCTTGACACTCAGCTCCCACTTGGGAGCAGACTCCATGTATCAGGCCCCATGCTGTGTGTGTGAGACCTTTTTGTGTGACCATTTTGTGTCATAGGCCCTTCACATTGATGAAGATTGGAGCATGTGTCTACAGGGAATTATCGAGGAGGACTCCTATATGATAAAGCACCCATAATGTGGGGAGAAATAGTCTGATCAGTTAAACTAAGGTTGCTGATACAAGCAGCAAGTACATCATTGGAACTATAGGGGCTATTTAAATTGGGGTCCTTACCTAACTTGCTCCAGAATATGTCTCTTGTTTATTATGAGTAATAAACGCATGTTATAGGTTGCACCTTTGACATTTAATTATTGTAGATCAAAATGGAAATGGCTGATTCACATTGAATGATGTCATTAGATATACATATGATGCCCTGTACAGGTCATTGCTCAGAAATACCTGGCCAATTTTCCCATAATTATTACATGCAGGAAGTTACTGCATTCTGGAGAAACATTCTCTGTGTGATTTGCACATAAAAAATCATATCCAAATAGTCCAATTTCTAGTCACATCTCTCATTAATTTGCTCAATAGGGCACTGTGATGACACCTCAATTCATGCATTAAAATATAATATTTAATGTGTTTAAACATGGTAACCTAGTTACTTTTTACATTTTCCATGTTGCATTAACTCATCAGAAAATAGGATTATCACAAAGCATAAGTGATTTAATTAAATTATGTAGGACATCACTTGTGAAGAACTAAAATAAATTTAAAATTTAGCTGAATAAGTTGCAAATTCCATTGTCTTGATTAATTCCTTCATTTGGTTTGGCAATTTCTTTTCTACCATTTAAAGCATAGCTTTAAGACTATCTTTGGGCAGTACAATGAGCAGAAACTGGTCTTATTTATAGTTATTATTTATTTATAGATACAGCAGGGTAACAGGCCCATCTGCTTCAATTAGCCCACTGCACCCAATTACACCCGTGTAAACTATAAACTTACTAACATGTGCATCTTTAGAATGCGAACTTCAAAACTGATTGCGGACTTCAGGAAGGGTAAGACGAGGGAACACACACCAATCCTCATGAAGGGATCAGAATTGGAATGCGTGAGCAATTTTCAGTTTTTGGGTGTTAATTAACCTGCATCCAACAAATTGATGCAGCTACAAGGAAGGGACAACAGTGGCTATATCTCATTAGGAGTTTGAGGAGATTTGGTATGACTCCAAAGACACTTGCAAATTTCTACAGATACACCGTGGAGAGAATTCTAACTGGCTGCATCGAATTCTGGTAGGGGGGTTTTGGGAGGGGGTGGCGGCTACTGCACAAGATCGAAATAAGCTGAAGAGAGTTTAAAATTAGTCATCTTGGGCACTACCCTTCAAAGTGTCCAGAACATCTTTAAGGAGCAATGCCTCCATCTTTATGGATCCCCATCACCCAGGCCATGCCTTGTTCTCATTGATCTCATCAGGAAGGAGTTACAGAAGTCTGAAGCATACACTCAATGATTCAGCAACAGCTGCTTCTCCTCTGCCATCTGATTTCTGAATGGACATTGAGCCCATAAACACCAGCTCGCTGCACTTTAATTCCTATTTTTGCACTACTTGTTTAACCATTTAATATCTATACGTACTGCACTTAGGACTGTAACTCAGTTTTTAAATATTATTATGTATTGCATTGTAGTGCTACCACAAAGACAACAAATTTCACAACATATGGCAGTGATATTTAACCTGATTCTGATTCTGATGTTGGGGAAACAGGCGCAACTGGGAGGAAACCCACGCGGTAACAGACTCCTTACAGACAGCGGTGGGAATTGACCATGGTCATTAGCACTGTCAAGCTACATTACCATGCCGCCATATCATCCTGCCCATTATTTTCACCTGGTAGAATGGGCAGATTTAAACTGGCGACAACTTGTTGCACTTCATTTCTTTGAGGCTGAAAGCTCACGGAAACTCAACTTAAATTCCAACATCATATAATTGAAATTCCTTGATATTTTATAATGGTTTGGATGATTTTTACACAGATTGCATTAATAAAAGCAGAACAAACCAGCGGGAACTTAAGGTCATAATTTATTCTTTTTAATAAACTACCCTTCATGAACACAGCACTATTTTTTGCATGGAAACAGACCATTTGGTTAAGCTGGTATTTATGTTCCATGTATGCCTCCCATTTGACTTCATTGCACTCTCTTGTTTTTTAAAACATTTTAAAGCCAATTTAGCTGAATAAAATTTCAAATAATCAGCAAACATTTTGAAGTTATTTTAAATTTATCAAGATCACAAATTAAATTTCTCATTTTAGTGCTTCACAGTAGAATAGTGGTTAGTGTAACACTGTTACAATGCCCGCAACCCGGGTTCAACTGGGCCGCTGTGGGTTTCCTCTGGGTGCTCCAGTTTCCTCCCAAGTTCCAAACACACATAGGTTGGTAGGTTAGTTTGTCATCGGTATAATTGGGCTTGTTGGGCAGGGAGGGACTGTTACTATAATGTATCTGTAAATATAATTTTTAAAAATCAGGTTTTTCACAAGTGATTTCTGAGATACCTAACGTATTACATTTGTTTTAACCCTATTTTCTATGTTCGTCCCTCATGAAAATTTTTGGTTCAGAGAGTTTTTCTATAAACCTGCACAGTGTTTCTTGAGATTGCCCCATGACTGTGATGATGAGTTTTTTTTTTCTCATTTGCTAAGTGCATTTCAAGAAGTGAATGTGTTAGAATAAGCATTTCCTTTGGAAGTAAGGATACATCAATTGCAATTTTGTTGCTGCAGTAGCTTATAACATTTAGGACAGTTTGTGTGTGTGTGTGTTAATGCAGACTATCACTTATACATCATCCCTTATGTGTCAAGGAAGGGGAGATAAAAAAGCTGTTCAGGAAACAAAATTTCAAGAAGGCTGCTGGCCCTGATGCTGTCATTTCATTTGTCAAATCCATAACTGAACATTTTCTAGATCTACTTCAATTTGTCTACATGGCCAACAGATCTGTAAATGACGTAGTTATTATTGGTTTGGACTTCGTACTTCGTCAAACTGTAAGATCAGCAGGAAAGGTCATAGGCTGCTGTCCACTGTCACTGAATGCATCCAAGACAAAGAAATGGACAGAGAGAGATCATTGAGAACACTTTAGACCCTGCAAACTGCCTTTTCCAGAAGCTTCTTTTGGAATGTCCTTTTGGGTTATTAAAACAAAAGCTTAATGCCATTTTAAAAGTTTCTTCCTCCAGGCAGTTAATCTTATCAACCATTCTAGTTCGATTGCCGTTCACTCCCCTTTTTCATTTCATTCACTGCACTTCACTGTAAACACTTTAAATCACTCTGTATAATGCTGTTTAGATTGTAAATGCATGCTGGTATTTTTATATATTCACATTTTATTCCATATCCATATATTAACTTTTTTTTATGTAATTGTTTATAATTGTTGATTTTTTTTTTGCTTTTTGTTGCCAAAGTACCACAGCAACTTCATAATGCATGGTGAATAAAGTTGATTTTTGATCCTCAAGAATATGATTAGCTTCATTCCTGGCTATGTGACTAACACAAGAATAAACAGTTTGTGGCCCTTTAGTACTTAGCTATTATAGTTCAGAAAATTATCAACACAACTTTGCAACAGACTACTTGATGAGGGAAGGTTGGTCGTTAGGTAAATTAGTTGACCCATAATTTCCTTTCACTGATATCTTCAGCAGGTTCATTTCATTCTTGTGTTTACTATGACAAAGTCTAGCCAGAATTATCTGTTAAATGCCACATTTGATAACAGCTTTTAATGCCCCATCCAGAACATCTGTATATGGGAGACAATTATGTAGATTGCAGTATTACCTCATTTTCTTTACCATTTATTTTCTTCTTAGGCAAAGGACATTAGAAAAATTCATAGATGTAATTTAATTGAGGTATATAGATTTTTGAGGGGCCTGGAAAGAGTGGATAGCAAGGAACTAATTCCTTCCACAGAGCATTAATAAATGAAAAGAGTGTACATTTAAGCTTATTATCCTGTAATGATGCTGAAAAACTAATTCACTCCTTTACTGGAATGCACCTTTTACTGGTCTTCCAAAACAATCTGTTAACAAAATTCAACTCATTCAGAATGCCACTGCTGGACTTTTAACTTAAATCAGGATGAGGAAGGATATCACACCCATCCTAGCTACTCCACATTGGCTTCCTGTATCTTTTAGAACTGATTTGAAAGTTCTCTTACTTGATTTTAAAGCCCTGAATGATCTTGGACTGGAGAACATCACAGAATTGTTTTCATTTTATATTCCTGCTCGAGCTCTCAGGTCTTCTTCCAACGCTCTCTGAAATTTAAAGAATCTTCTTAAAAGATAATTAGCAGGTCAGCTTTTCTGAATTAAACTCCTAAACAATGGAATTCAATACCTAAAACCAAGGGATGCAGACTCAGTTGACATCAGCTCAAAGCCTATTTAACCTTGACTATTTTCATGTTTACACTTTATCCATTGTAAAGCATTTTGAACTATATTATCTGTATGGAAAATGCTCTATAAATAAGTTATTATTATTGGTGGGGGGTGGTTAGAGGCATACTGCTTGAAGGTAGCAAACTCTCATTTCTGCAGGCTAGTAACAGTATGACGATTTTGAACACTTCACGCTAACACCGACATCATTTATTTTTGTTCTAATTGATTTCTTTTTTGCAAAATGTGTATAATTTATGCTTAATTTACTTTTTCTTGTGAATGTCTCTTATATGGTTCTATCTGCCTGTGATGCTTCTGCAAGCACCCGTGCATATGTGTACTTGTGCAGGTGACAGTAAACTTGACTTTGAATTTGATATGGCATTGGAGGGGGAGTTTAAAAAGTACCAAGATGAGCATGTGATACACCACATCACTCGAATTAGAATGTATCCAAAATAGCTTTTATCAGCGGAGCTGTATTTCCTATTTACATAATAAGGGCAAAGGCAGGTGACATCCTCGTGCTGTGATGTAATGCTGTTGCAGGGTGGGATGCCAGATGATGGTGTCACGGTGAGCGAGGCGATGAAATAATTAAGCCATGCAGTGACATCTTAATGATGGTGTGATGACTTTATAATAAGCTCGTTTAATTATTTTGCTTATTTATTGCATTTGAATTGTGTATGCCCAGTATTGACTCCATCGTGATATCAAGGATAGGAATACATAAAATCCATTGGAATTTCCTTTCTTGAATTGTCCTAAGTTAATAACTCAGCTGAAATTGCAGTGAGAGGAATTTCAGACCAATATGTTTATACTTAATATCTTGTTGTGAAATACCATGGACTAGGATCTGCTGTAATTTCCAAATGTGAGCATTTTATTGGTGTATTTAACAAGTGGAACCCACTTCCAGCCGGGGATAAAGTGAAAACTCAAAAGTCCCAATGAAATACAGACTGTTTCTGGCCAGAAATACAGACTGTTTATTCCTCTCTATAAATCCTCCCTGACCTGCTGAGTTCCTGCAGCTTTTTGTATGTATTTCTTGAAGTACCATGTGTTAAAGAACTGGAAGACGGTGTAGACTTCTGATATGCCAGGATACTGCTCTACCTTTGCCTTTCAAACCTTATCCATGTCACCTTCAGCTGTTTTGATGGAGATCTCTGTGGGCACATGTAGAGATTTTTTCCAGAGTTCTCTGATTGTTCTGCCTGAGGTGCTTTAGATGGTTCTATCCCATCTTCTTCAGGAGGCTGAGGGCTGAAGACGATGGCCTGTCTTGGGGTTAGAAGTCTGTGCATGGGTGTGGGTCAGAGGGAGGAATGAGGCAGCATGTTCTGCTGTGGTTGTTTCATTGCATTCTGCATTCTGCTGAGTATTGTGAACGTGCAATGTTGGTGCTGGAATGTGTGGAGTCACTTGCCCCAGTATACACAGGTGTGTTGGCTGTAGCACAAATGACACATTTCACTGTATATTTTGATATACACATGACAAATAAACTTGAATCTTGAATCAGAAAGTGCGTTGGGTCCTCTGTGGATCAAGAGATGTCCTAAAGTAAGACCATTTGCTTCTGCAAAGGGTCAGCCCATTTATGTCTGTCCCAAATGTTATTTTGATTGAAGAGAGTCTACCTTATCGTGCCTGCTTCAGGAGATAATTCAGCCGTAAAAAGATTCATGTTAAGTAAAAGAGCAGCACTAAAAAAAGGCAAAAGGTGATTTTAATGAGAGCTGTGCATTTAGCTAAACCAAGTCTGTTACACTAAAATCACAACCTGTATCAGAGCCACAATTGTATGTGTGAGTCTAATAATTATTGAAAGAAAGGTTTTGATTTTGTACTGCGATGCCTTGCTTTTCCAAGAATGCTTTCTGTTTATTGCACCAGGTTTTTCATAAATGTAGGTATCATTAGACTTTATTATTTTAACCTTTATCAGGCAACTTTACTGGCAGCTTAAGTGGATGCAGACTGTTGTGTATCCACATGAATTTGGAGCCTTAAACAAGCCTCCCTTGTTGTAAACTGTTGAGGATGGTTCCTATCAATATGGTGGACAGATGGGAGACACATCAGAAGTGGCAGAGGAGATGAAAGAAAACCATACTAGCAATATAGGCTTACCATGGAAGCTATAAAATGACTGTTTAGCAAAAAGTTGACTTCTATGGGATTTTTGATTGCTACCTTTCATTCAGCTCTGGATCTGTGTTTCGATACAAGAGCTCTGAATGGATACAACGTCTGACTTGAGTCCAACAGTGGAACTAGCAGCTCAGTGCAAGAAACCCACTGACCGTCATTTTAAGGCCTACTGCAAGGAAAGGGGAAACCTTCCACTTATTCCCCCCTCCCTCCTCCCAATACCCCAGTGGCTCCTGCACTCAGTGAGAAGGTTCTGTACAATCTATTTCAGTGAGGAATAAGCAGTCTGTACTTGTTACTTTACCATAAGAACTTCCATGCAGTGGTGAGCTGGTCCCCAAAGCCAGATCCTAGTCAGCTGAAAATCATACGTTCTGTCTCTTCCCAGAAATGCTTTGACAGATGGTTTAGCCACATCTGTACTCTTTGCAACAGTCAAGGCCATCTAAAGACTTTGATTGCCAATGTTTCTCTTTCATTCTCACAATAATTTAAAAAAAAATTTGTGACCATAATATGAAAAAACTGTATTAACTAGTTCTTGTTATATTAAGTGAAACCAAATACTATATAAATAGATTTAAATTAATACATCAATATTTTAATGTAAATTAACAATCATATACATCTATTTTGCATAATTCAGAAAATGTAATTGAACAGTAAATGTAAAGCTTATCCATCTCCCATGGACTATTCCATTGAAATGCAAGGTGTCATTGGGTTTACACAGTGTCAGAGGACCTAGGTTTCTGCATAGTACCTAAGGACATAAGAGAAAGAAGCATGAATTGGCCATTTGGCTCCTTACCCAGTTTACTATTCACTAAGATCATGACTGATTGTTTACCTCAGTGCCACTTTCCTCCATAAAGCCAGGATTTTGGGGGATATG
Source organism: Hypanus sabinus (assembly GCF_030144855.1). Classification (NCBI taxonomy): domain Eukaryota; kingdom Metazoa; phylum Chordata; class Chondrichthyes; order Myliobatiformes; family Dasyatidae; genus Hypanus; species Hypanus sabinus. Next base: position 53,884,267 of record NC_082718.1, read on the forward strand.
TAGAAATGTGAGCTTGAGGAGCTTATGTTGGAGTGTCATTGGATAACTGCAGGAGGACTTTTCTGGCAACATGGTCATTGTGGGGGGGGGGGGGGGCGGGAGTCACTGAGTAGCGTTTTGGTTTGTGATTCTGTCTGTGCCCAAATGAACAAAGTGAAATGTACCTGTGGTAGTCTTGCTACACTCACCTCTCGGCACACTTCTTGCTTACTCCATTAGACCTCTATGCAAATTTTCTTTAGGTATCAAGAGGGGCTTTGCTTCACTGAGTGATGTTGCAAGTCCCACCGTCTGGATCATGGGGCATCATCCATTTAGGATTCTTGGGAGTCCTTACTTAAATGGAATAATGAGCAATGACCTATAGTCCACTCTCTTCCACATATTCAACGCCCCCCCCCCCCAAACCCTGTCTTTAGTTGGGCTAGTGACTTGGTCAGGGGAAAATTAGGTTCCCAGAAAGTGCTAAACATAAGAAATTCTGCAGATGCTGGAAATCTAGAGTAACACATACAAAATGCTGGAGGAACTCACCAAATCAGACAGCATCTATGGAAAGGAATAAACGTCCAGCATTTTGGGCTGAGACCCTTCATCAGGACCGGAAAGGGAAGGGGTGGGGGTGTGGAAGGAGCTAGAATATGATAGAGAGAGGGGAAAAAGTACAAGCAAGAAGGAGATAAGGGAAGCCAGGTGAGGGGGAAAGGTGGGAGAGGGGGATGAGGTGAGAAGTTGGGAGATGATAGGTGGAAAAGGTAAGGGGTTGAAGAAGAAGGAATATGATAGGAGAAGGAAGGTGGTGGAAGAAATTCCCAGAAGAATACCTCAGAGACCCACCAGCTGGATGGTATCTCACCAGGCAAGGAAGAGAACAACAAAGTTCACCCAACAGGGTGGGGAATTTCCAAATAGTGTGAGTTCCCATAAGAACCCCTGATACTCATCCAAATGTTCCCACTGATACCGACTCTAACTGCTGCTACAAACATCTTCCCATGCTCTCCACCAAAGGGCTATAAGAAGTTTTCACAGAGGTGTGAACACAACAGATACATCTGCATCACCAAAAGGAAAATAAACAGAGGGGCTAGAGTTATTTTTCCCTACCACACAAAGTGAATGCAAAGTCATTGAGGTGTGCAAGAGGCCAAGTTTTGCTTCATTACTGGATGGCTCTGGTTTGTTTTCTTTGGAATAGAGGGCAGCAGAACCTGTTTGAAGTACGCATTATTATAAGGGTTACATATAGGGTGGATAGGAGGTAAACTTGCATCATAGTAGTTGTGTCTAAAACCAGAGGGCTGAGATGTGAGGTAAGGCAAAAAGAAGGAGATGGAATCTAGGATACACCTTAGAGGAGACTGACTCCTGCTGCTTTTAAAAGTAGCCAAATGAGCACCTCTAGCATTAAAATTTCGAAGGCTGTGGACCAAATGCTGATAAATGGGAATAGTTTTAATGTGCACTTGAGAATCAGCACATGCACGATGGACTGAAGGGCCTATTTCTGTATTCTATGTCCGTATTTTAGTCTAGAATTTTGGTCAGATCTCTTCTGGAGGACTGGGTTCAGTTTTTGAAACTACACCTTGGTTTCTCATGTTAATCTTTCCCTCAATGTCAGCAAAACAGATGAACTCAGTCATTGACTTCAGAAAGGGTCGGTGAAAAGCTGCTGCCTACATCGATGGTGCTGAGGTAGAGAAGGTTGACAGCTTCAAATTCCTTAGGGTGAACAGCACCAATAACCTGTCCCAGTTCAACTATGCGGACCTCATGGCCAAGATAGTTGACCGACACTGCTATTTTCTGAGGAAGGTAAAGAAATTTGTAATGTCCTCTAGGACCCTTGTGGTCAGCAGATCAAGGAAATCAGTCTCACTTTATGGATTCAGTTTAAACCTTTTGCTTCTTCAGTAAAGCAAAGACCTCACCCGCCCCAAACAATCGCTCTTCTTAACTCTCATCAAGCAGAAGATGCAAAGGCCCGAAATGATGTACCACCAGGCTCAAGGACAGCTTTTACTCCACTGTTAAAAGACTATTAAATGGTTTCCTAGTACAATAAGTTGGACTCATGATCTCATTATCTACCTCATTGTGATCTTTCATTTTATTTACCTGCACTTCAGTGGATACATCTATAAAATGGATACATCTATATATAAAATTCACCATGCAGATGTTGTTGCCCTTGGGCAAAAAATTGCATAGCACAAGATTTTTTTGCGCACACGGGTCATTACAAATTAAGGGAATATTTGACATAAATTGAGCTTTTTAAAAGTTTTTAAAAGTTCAAAGTAAATTTATTATTAAAGTATATGTATGTCACCATATGCTACACTGAGATTCATTTTCTTGTGGGCATTTGCAGTAAATCAAAAGGAACACAATAGAATAAATGAAAAAACACGCAAAACAAAGACGGAAAAACACCCAGTGAGCAAAAGGAAATAAACTGCACAAGGACAAAAAAGAAAATAGTAATAATAAGTAACTAAGCAATAAATATTAAGAATGTGAGTTATAGAATCCTTGAAATTAGGTCCATAGGTTGTGCAGTCAATTTAGTGTTGGCGTGAGTGAAGTTATCCCCTCTGGTTCAAAGAACCCAATAGTAGAAGAATAATAACTGTTCCTGAATCTGGTGATGTGGTACCGAGACTCCTGATGACAATAATGAGAATAGAGCACAAACTACCTTCCTGCAACAATTCTCCTTTTAGATGTGCTCAATGGAGGGGAATGCTTTATCCATGATGGACTAGGCTATATCCACGAGATTTCTATTTGCCTTTGCTGTAGTGTTACCCAAAGTGCAGGGAAGCTCTCACATTGACCAAGACTTCATTCCTCCGACAATTAAACCCATTCAGTCCAATTATGTTTTAATTTGAGATTTTGCTACTTGCAGCTTAGCTCCACACTCTTGGTTAGGCACTCATTCAGGGTTAAGGATAATGTGCTTCCAGTCTGATTCCATGGGTTGTAAGAGGGTCAATGTGACCAAAATATAATCTGTAGTTTCAGCCAAGAATCAATGTTTAGTGGATATCAACTGTAAGAGCCATTTGCTAAAGTGGACAAGAGCACTATGACTTGCAGGTGAGACAACAGTAAAAGTCAGTTAATCCAGCATACATGGGAAGTTGAAAGTTGTGGATTAGCAGACTTTCTTGATGATTAGATGTTATTCCAATTAAATTGAAAGCATTTTTATATCCAGTTCTTTTTCCTAGATATAACATAGTATTGCACACCAGCGGCCATGCAGACAGGTGAGGTCTTGGTCCAGTGGTGAAGAGGCTCTTACAGCATCCATCTGGTTGCATTACTGTATGGTACAGAGGGGCCACTACGCAGGGCTAGAAAAAGCTGCAGAAAGTTGTAACCTCAGCCAGCTCCATCATGGGCACTAGTCTCCACACCTTCAAAAGATGATACCTCAAAAAGGCAGCATCTACAACTAAGGAACCCAATCACTCAGGATGTGCTCTCTTCTCATTACTACCATCAGAGATGAGATACAAGAGCCCGGAGACACACACTCCAATGTTTTAGGAACGTTTCAGATTTCTGAATGGGCAATGAACCAAACCACCTCATTATTTTTGCTCACTTTTTGCACTATTTATTTGATTCTGAATACATGTTTATTATTGTATTTTGTAGTTTTTTTTATTATTCTATTGCTCTGCTGCCACAAAGTGACTAATTTCATAACATATGTCAGTGGTATAAAACTTGATTCTGAATTTGACTTGAAATTATGTTTTACCACACACTCATCGGTCATATGCTTAAATTATAGAGCAACACAGTACAGAATGAAGTTTTCCTGCTCATTAAAGACTACACTGGCTAATAAGGGCCCATGTCTACTGGCACCAATTTTCAAATTCTCCTTGGCTCTGTAGGTCTTTGGAAAATGCAAAGGTGACGAAATATATAAATGAATTTTATTTTCATTATAGGAGTTCTGTCAGAGATTGAAATGAAAATGGGTTTACCAAGGAGCTAGCAAATGATCAAGTAACTTTCACTATTTTCAAACAGAGCGGTGCTTCATTGAGACTCTAAGTCAGCTGTTTAAAAGTTTGGGAAGCAGGGTTTACTCTGAATAACTGCACAAATGAGCTTTGTCAACATGATAAGGAGCAAGGCTTGGCACTATTACAGGGCATTATCAGTGAGTACATTTCTGTTTGGTTAATAGATAACATTGCAAGGCTTTTTATGGGCCTGGGCAGAAAAGGTGTAAGTAAAATTCATGTTTCAATAAATGGAACAAAAAGTTACTATAGACACTTTGAAATGGAAAATAAAGTTTGCCAAAATAAAATTCAATAGTATTAGTTTTAATAAAAACTGGTACCAAGAATCGAATCTACTATTTCAACAGTGCAATCTGTTAGATAGATTAACTTAAAGCCATATAGTAAATAGTTTTAAACTTTTACAGTGATTTTGGAATTTTAAGAAGTGATTTTTCCCACCTGGTGCCCCAGTTCTTACAAAAAGCTCTTATTCAGTTTTAAAAGATCTTTTGTTTCTTCCAAACAAACTTAAAGAAGACAAAGGCAGTGTTTATGGCATTAAGTGCAGACTCCATTGCTGTCAAACCTGCATGATACCTGTCCTAGCCACTGTCTTACTTTGAAATCAGTCATGTGGTTTCCATCATTATGTGTGAGTGAGTGAGAGTTTTGCTCCATATCCTTTCTAACACAATGTTTGAAGCTGTCTGATATTATCTCAGTCCTTATGTTTCTGAAACCTTTGTGTGTAGTTTATAGTCAGATTTGACAGTGCTATTTTACTTGGCCTCTTGCTAGGTACAAATTTGCTGCTGCACTGATTTATTAGGAATTACCATAAAATTCATAAGGCATGCAGCACACAGCAAAGTATAAGCCCTTTGGCCCATGATGTTATGCCAACCTTTTAACCTGTTCAAAGATCAATCTAACCCTTCCCACCTAAATAGCCCTCCATTTTTCTATCATACATGTCTAAGAGTTTCTAACATGTCCCGAATCTATCTACAACTACCGCTGGCAGGGTGTTCCATGCACCCACCATTCTGTGTGTAAAAAAAAAGCTTATCTCTGAAATGTCCCAAAATTTTTCTCCTATCATCTTAAATTTATGCTCCTTTATATTAACTTTTTCCATCCTGTACCACTTGAATCAAATGGCCTGTCATCCTCCCTCACTTTAAAGATAGAAGCCCTAGCTAGCATGCTCAATCTATCCTTGTAGGACATACTCTCTAATCCAGGCAGCGTCCAGGTAAATCTCTTCTGCACCCTCTCTAAAGCCTCCAGATTTTTCTTAAAATAGATAGATAGATAGATAGATACTTTATTCATCCCCAAGGGGAAATTCAACATTTTTCCAGTGTCCCATACACTTATTGTAGCAAAACTAATTACATACAGTATTTAACTCAGTATAAATATGATATGCATCTAAAATCACCCTCCCCAAAAGCATTAATAAATAGCTTTTAAAAAGTTCTTAAATAGTTTACTAAAGTGCATTGAGTGGTAACTTAAGCTCAGTCCTAACCCCGGCACTTTAACATGTCTTGCCCCTGGTGGTTGAATTGTAGAGCCGAATGGCGTTGGGGAGTAATGATCTCTTCATCCTGTCTGAGGAGCATTGCATTGACAGCAACCTGCCACTGAAGCTGCTTCTCTGTCTCTGGATGGTGCTGTGCAGAGGATGTTCAGGGTTTTCCATGATTGATGAATGCGGCAAAAGGTACTGAACACAATATTCCATGAGGTCTTAAACTAGGGTTTTATACAGGTACAATATTACCTTGTGGCTCTTGAACTCAATCTTCTAACTAATAAAGGCCATCTTAACAATCCTATGTACTGTGATGGATATTCACTATCCAGGGCCAAGGGGGACTTGTTCCCAAGCCCAGCTTTCTAACAGCTGTGAGCTTCTAAAGATCAAAGTGTTATTTTTGATTAAGTTAAACTTCCAGCTAATATTCTTTGTTTAGCTGCTTATTGCAAATGGGAGCCAGTTTTCATTTCTTAATGTCAATGGAAAGCTGTAATCAGTTTGAAGTTTGCAAGTAAGCTCTGTCTGGAGAACCAGGACGCTGGCCCATAGCACCTGGGCTAACTAATCAAGAGGTGCAGTATAAGGCAAGATAATTTGGCTTGTTTCAAAGTAGACAAGCTGTGGCATTTAGTTCAATGAAGCTTGCAGACCAGAATGATATTATCACTTGCAAATCAATGGCTGATCCATTAATATTTGAAAAATTTGAGTATTTAAGGAGCAAGCTTCACAACATTAATTGTGGCAACCTTGGATCTCTGTCTCCAGAAGATTTTAGACTGTGTGATAAAAGGTATCTGAATTCACCCAAGTGGCAGAGAAATAGTATAAATGCAGAAGAGCAGTCCAGCTTATTGAGAATAGTACAGGAACACCAAGAAGAACAACATCAACATGAGATGCATTAGAATCCATTTCTCAGCCTTTGATTTCTGAGATGGACAGCTTTATTCATCATCCACTTGGGGGTATGTCTTTTTAGCTTATAGGAATTGTATCTGTGTTTTAGAAATCTTTTATGTTGTAGAAATAGTCTGTAATTTGGACATGTTTTATAAGATAGAAATCCTCTGTGAGTTTTAAACATGTTTCAAGTATGTTATCAGGAATTACAGTAATTGTGTATCACTAAAAATAAATGAACTGTGATGAAAGTACATTTTTAGCTGGAAATATCTCCTTCTCGATAGGAAGAGGGATATATCACTCAAATACTAGATACTGGCAGCTAAACTCACCATGGAAGAGAAGCAGAGAAGTGAGCTAGTCTTTGAAGATTGGGTGATTACAGTATAACCTCCTTTTAGTGATGGTACCCATAGATATTTATATCAGATAGAGCTTATGTTCTTCATTTGAGTTTGGAACTTTGCAATCAGCAAACTACAACTTTGGATGTAGACCCCAGATAGTTCTAATCCATTTGTTCACTTCAATTAAAGCACAATCGTATGTATTCTATACTGCAGCCAGTCCTGCTCATCGTCACTCTGTTCTTAATGATCCATGACACTAGCATCCATTATCACTTTGCTTCCAATTCGAGGCTGCAAATTAAATTGCTCATATTTTAAAGTCCTTCCAACATTTGGCGGAGGCTGATAGAACTACATAAAATTATGAGGAGAAAAGTTAGGGTAGAGAGTAGGAAGTATTTTTCCCCAAAGGTAGTGTGTCTAAAACTAGAGAGAATGGGTTCAGGGAAGGGAGTTTGGGAGAAATGGAATACATTGAGGTGTTGGTGCAGGAATCTCAAGCTTTTTTCTGCTATGGAGCCTTACCATTAAATGAGGGGTCCATGGACCCCAGGTTGGGGACCCTTGGGTTAGTGGAAGTGGAGTATCTTGCAACATTTAGGTAGTTTATAAACTTGGAATTGCTAAGGCGTGGAGGGCTGTCGATTAATTGCTGGTAAATGGGATGGACATTCAATGTTTGTCATAGAACAGAGGGCTGATGTCCATGCTGTCCAACTCAAACCTTTCTCCTCTTGTTCATCCCCATCTTTTCTCTTAAAACAAACTTTAATCTTACCAACACGGAGACACTAGAAAATGCTGTAATCTGCAGCAATATTAAAAAAATCTGGAAGATCTCAGTGAGTCAGGCAGTATCTGTGGAGGGAAATGGACAGTCAATGTTTTGGATTGATATGCTTCATCTGATCTAGTTGACCCTGTTACATAGTTATAGAGCAAGAACAGCAACAGAGTAGTAGGATTAAACACTTTTATTGGGTTATTTTAGCCACGTTATGAGCGAGATGCGTTGCAGTGCATCTGTGATGAACCGGGCCTGCAAAGGTGAAAACATGCACTCGAAAGCCCACACAAAAGAGAGAAAGTCTTATATGCATTGAAGGCCCAATCGATTCACTACTTGATCAATCAGCCACATGTGTACTTGCCACATTCTAGCAATCAATCTGATATGATTTATCCCTGAAACGTTGACTGTCCATTTCCCCCAATTAATGCCACTGAGATCCTCCAACATTCTGTGTGTTGCTCAATCTTACCAATGTTATAGCAGCTTTTCCCCTCTTTCTGTGGCTCACCATTCAGCATTTAATGCACCTCTCTGAACAGAGTCCAGGGCTTTGATCCTGATTAGCATTCTCGGTGAGCACAGCTCTAAACTTGGAATGCTCAATGGGAACATGTTGCACCTGGACATGCTGACTGGGAAATGAGTGCGTACACAATAGCTTTGAGGTGGTGTTTGATGGATGTGTGGGATGCTCTTTCGTTGCCAATAGTTTGCCTTTGATCACCAAAAGAGGGCAGAAAAAGGAAAGGTTCCTCCTTTCCATACAATCTATCCATTTTTATCATGCTGCCTTGCAGCAAGAAGCTTTAGTAAAAAGAATAGTTTTAAACGGCCAGCTCAAGCTGTTCTGCACACTAACCAGAGACCTGGCAAAAGTGGAAGAAACAAAACACTTAGTTCTGAACTTGTCTTTTTGCCATGTCAAGATGTGAAGGAGAATGAGGTCACCTGCTTTGTGGTCGAAATCAAACAAAGAATACTTAAACATCAATTAATTTGAATAGAAAGTACAATTCACAACATTGGTTATAAAAATTGGTGTCAAAGCCAGTCCTAGCTTTTGTTTAAGGTTATTCCAAATATTGTGCAGCAAAGGTTGTAAAGCTTGCAGGGAGTGGTTGCTTATCTTTGATGTATGTGGACCTAACAAACAAAGTGCCAGTGCTGTTTACTTTGTGGTGATTGTAGCTGTCATGGTGGAACAAAAAACATAGGTTATCCTGCAAACCTCCATTTGTTTCCTGATATGAAATGCAGAACATAACAACATCCATGCCATGCCATCTTCTTGCAGCTGCTGTCAGGAAAGTGGTACAGAAGTCTGAAGTTTCACATCATGAGGTTCAAGAATGGCTACTTGCCCCACCTCTTTTCAGGAGTCAGCCTGGCATGTCTTCCTTACATTCCCTCCTTCCTTTGGAGAGGGACCTGTAGATAATATCTCACATCTGCCCTCACCAGAGTCCAACATAATTGCAGTCATGTGCCTTTTATTTGTCTGATCACTCAAATGTGGCAATAAGGCCAATACATCATTTGCTTTTCTAATTGCTTGCTTTAACTTCATGTCAATTTTAAGTAATTAGCTTACAAGGACACCCGCTCCTCAGCGTGCCGACAGCTTTCATTTAAAAAATATTCTGCCTTTTTGTTTCTTTTTCTAGCAAAGTGGATGACCTCAATATTTTCTACATTATACTCCATCTATTATATTGTTAGCAATTCACTCCATCCCCTCGAAGCTTCTGTGCATCTTTCTTAAAATCCGCACTGCCAACCAGTTTAGTAATCATATATATTACACTTGATCCTCTCATTCAAGCCTTCAAGTACCCTTCTATTTCTCAGTCCTTTCCACCTGTGACATGGCCTCTCCAATTCCCTTTGAAAGCTTTGCCTCACTGCAGAGCATTGGAGTGCTCTGTCTTGTGAGATGGTGAAGTGATTTGCAGAACTGCTTTTGGGTCTAGTGCTGTCTCATTTTGAGGGTTGTCATGTAAAATAGTTCTGAGGCAGATAAGAGTGATTCAACATAGAACACTAGAGCACAGTACAGTCCCTTCAGCCCATGATGTTGTGCCAACATTATAACCCACTTTAAGGTCAATCTAACCTTTCCCTCTTACATAGTCTTCCATTTCTCTATCATCCATGTGCAATTCAAAGAGTTTTTTAAATGCCTTTACTACCAGCCCTGGAAAAGCATTTACTGCATCTGTCTGTCTCTCTCTGTAAAAACAAATTAACTGTTATATTTCCCCCTATACTTTCTACTAATTACTTTAAAGTTATCCCCCTTGTATTAACCATTTCCACACTGGGAAAAAGTCTCCGGCTATCCACTCAATCTATACCTTTATCAAGTATAATCTATACCTTTATCATCCCCTTTCACTCCAAAGAGAAAAGCCCTAGCTTTCTCAACCTACCTCATAAAACATGCTCTCTAATCCAGGCAGCATCCTGGCAAATCTCTCCTGCACTCTCTCTAAAGCTTCCACATCCTTCCTATAATGAGATGAGCTTGGGCTCTAATTCTGAACCCTGCTGCACCCCAAATGACATGTATATTCCCACATTTCATATTTCTGTCCACTATCCGATACATAATCCATGCCAGTGTGCTATGCCAAATTCCATGAGCTCTAATTGTATGACAACTTCTTGTGTGGCACTTTATCAAAGGCTTCTGAAAGATCAAATATACAACATCATGTTTCCCTTATCTCTTCTGCTAGTTACAAGTTCAAAATAAGTTGCAATAAATTTGTCAAAAATAATTTCCTTTTCATATATCAACATTGATTCTGACCAAGCTGATAGTTTTTGAAATGTTCTCCTATTGCTCACTTAATAACAGAGTCAAAGTCTAAGTTGAATTTATTGTCATTGCTCAAGTGCATGTATGCCTTGGTGCGGTGAAAATCTCACTTACAGCAGCATTGTAAGCACATGGCATCTTATAAGCAGCATTCACAACATAAAATAAGTATTAATTATATTTTAACAGGAAAGACTCCTGTATATTGTCTACTAATCAGAAGTGCGTGCAGGTTAACAATAGGTGAAATGCTTTTATCTGCATCAATGCAAATCAAGTTCCATTTTTCTGTGACATTTTCTAGGAAACATTTTAGCACCTTGTTTACTTTTTTTCCTGCTGCTGTAATGCGGAACAAATTCTTTTATCTTTATGTCACACCATAGCTCTGTAAATGCCTGAACTTCAGGTAGAGTTTGGTGGAGGAGATTATGAGGAAGGCTGCATAATACTGCCTTGCTGACCTGATTGAGAGCAATACATAGGAAATGTTGGAGGAACTCGGCTGGTCAGGCAGCATCTATGGAGGGGAATAACCAGTTGATGCTTCAGGCTGAGGCCTGAAGCAGGAAAAAGCCAGAATAAGAAATTTGGGAGAAAGGAAAGAGTATGAGCTGGTGTGTAATAATTCTAAGACTGAGGCTGATACATTTATTGTGGTAAATATGTCAAGAAACATAGAAGAAAGAAAATTATGAACTTAAATGGTAGATACACAGATGACTACAGATGCTGGAAATCTGAAGCAACACACAAAATGCTGGAGGAATTCAGTGGATCAGCTAGTCTCTATGGAGGGGAATAAACAGTCAATGTTTTGGGCTGAGATCCTGCCTCAGGACTGTGAGGGAAGAGGGGAGAAGCCAGTATATAAGAGTTGGGGAATTGGGTGGAGTGGTTTAAAAGAATATTATGTTCCTCTTGCTGCTTTTTCTTTTAAGTGATACCCACATTAAAGCTACTTGGTTTAAATTGAGGGTTTAGTGAGATTACGTAGTTTCTTACAATCAGAGAATAAAATATATTGAGTACTATTTACAAAGAGATTCATGCAAATAGAGTGCCTATAAAGAGTATTCCTGCCCACCCCTGTAAGTTTTCATGTTTTATCGTTTTACAACATTGAATCACAGTGGATTTAATTTGTCATTTTTTGACACTGATCACCAGAAAAAGACTTTCATGTCAAAGTGAAAACAGACCTCTACAAAGTGATCTGAATTAATTACAAATAAAAAAAACACAAAATAATTGATTGCATAAGAACTCACCCCCTTTAATATGACACAACAAATTATCACTGGTGCAGCCAATTGGTTTTAGAAGTCACATAATTAGTTAAATGAAGATCTGTTTTTGGAGACCTGTATGCAGTTAAGGTGTTTCAATTAATTGTAGTAAAAATACACCTGTGTCTGGAAGGTTCAGCTGCTGGGGAGACAGTACCCTGACAAAAACTACATCATGAAGACAAAAGAACACTCCAAGCAACTTCACAAAAAAGCTAATTGAAAAGCACAAGTCAGGGAGATAGATACAAGAACATTTCCAAGTCACTGAATATCCCTTGGAGTACAGTTAAATCAATCATCAAGAAATGGAAAGAATATGACACAACAGTAAATCTGCCTAGGGCAGGCTGTCCTCAAAAATTGAGTGACCGTGCAAGAAGAGGACTAGTCAGAAGCCGCCAAGAGACCCATGACAACTCTAGAAGAGTTACATACTTCAGTGGCAGAGATGGGAAAGACTGCGCACACAGCCGTTGCCCAGGTCCTTCACCAGTCACAGCTTTATGGGAGAGTGGCAAAGAGAAATTCACTATTGGAAAAAAAGTTTACATAAAATCTTGGCTACAGTTTGCTAGAAGGCAGTTTTGTAACGAAGAATGGGAAAAAAGTTACAGTGCGCAGATGTGCAAAGCTGTAAGAGACCTATCCACATGGACTCAAGGCTGTAATTGCTGCCAAAAGTGCATCTACTAAATACTGATGAAGGGATGAGTAATTATGCAATCAATTATTTTGTGTTTAATAATTGTAATAAACAAACTAATGTGTGGAAATTTGTTTTCACTTTGATGCAAAAGGGTCTTTTCTGTTGATCAGTGTTAAAAAAGCCAAATTAAATCCACTGTGATTCAATGTTTTAAAACAATAAAACATGAAAGCTTCAGGGGAGGGGGGGGGGGTGAGTACTTTTTATAGGTTCTGTAGGTTAAAAAAATGTAACACGATGTCACAGCTTGATTTATTGGATTTATGTATAGAAATATCTCCAGACGACTTTTGCTGTTGGCAGAAACATGCCTTATTTTCATCTCATTTAATACGCAGTCAGGTAGTCATAAACAAAATGAACGAATAGTTTGTTCACTGACAGAACCCTCTTAAGATTTCTTTGTGTGGAGTATTTGGGGGATAGCAGGCCCTTTTGTTTTTGTAGCCTATATACCTGGGTGGACAGAGTTCTTCCTCCCTGGTTTAGATGAGAATATGCTTGGAAATTCAAGAAGGAACTATGCTTTTGTATTTCTGTTTGGGCTTCAGAAAGACCAGAAGTGATTCATAGCCAATTGAATACTTAAGAACTAGCAGTGAATTTTACATACACCTGCCAGGGTGGGTAAGGGCCTATGTTTAACATTTCATCTGACTAGTTCATCGGTATGATGTGAGATTCCTCATGAAGGGATCAGAGGTTGAGAGGATCACCAACTTTAAATTCCTCAGTGTTATCATTTCAGCGGAACTGTGCTGGATCCAGCATTTAAATGCCATCACAAAGAAACTACAACAGCATCTCTACTTTCCCAGAAGTTTGTGAAGGTTCGGCATGACACCTAAAACTATATTTTGATTGGATGCGTCATGGCCTGGTATGGAAACACCTATGCCCTTGATCTGAAAGGCTTACAAAACATAGAAGATCTGGCCAGCCCATTACAGGTAAAGTCCTCCCCGCCATTGAGCACTTCTACACAGAATGCTGCTGCATGAAAGCAATATCCATCATCAAGGACCCCACCACCTCAGCACCCAGGCCATGCTCTCTTCTCACTGCTGACATCAGGAAGAAGTTACAGGAGCCTGAGGACCTACACCACCAGGTTCAGGAACAATTACATTGGACAACAAAGATTTTGCTTCCTGAATATTTTTGGGTGTATTTTATGGATTTTGGGCTGCTAATCATGGAAATCACCATGAAATTTCCTTAGCAGGCATAATTTTTTGGAATTCCCTGTATTTGTTATTTTAATTCATAATTCAAGTCGGAATAACTGTGCCAAGATTAAGGGACGCACACAAAATGCTTGTGGAACACAGCAGCCCAGGCAGCATCTATAGGAAGAAGCACTGTTGACGTTTTGGGCTGAGACCCTTCGTCAGGGCTAACTGAAAGAAGAGATTTGAAAGTGGGAGGGGGAGGGGGAAATCTGAAATGATAGAAGAAGACAGGAGGGGGAGGGATGAAGCTAAGAGCTGGAAAGGTGACTGGCAAAAGGGATACAGAGCTGGAGAAGGGGGAGGGGAGGCCTAGGGAGAAAGAAAGGGGGAGGGGATCACCAGAGGGAGATGGAGAGCAGGCAAGGAGGGACAGAGAGAAAAAAAGGAGAGAAGAAAAAAGGGGGGAAATAACTAAAAGATGGGCTAAGAAGGGGATGAGGGGCATTAACGGAAGTTAGAAAAATCAGTGTTCATGCCATCAGGTTGGAGGCTACTCAGACGGATTATAAGGTGTTGTTCCTCCAACCTGAGTGCGGCTTCATCAGTAGAGGAGGCCATGGAGTGACAAATTAAGGGAGGCATCTTTGTCCACTTATCAAACAGTTCATCAATGATAGGCAATTCGAAAAACTTCTAGTGAGACTGGAGAAAATTACATAGAAGGCATTCAAGGATATTGATGAAAATTTTCTTGATGACAACAGAGCACCAAGCTATGAGCAACTAGTTGGCAAGATACTTCATGGTTGTATATGGTGACATATATGTATGAACCTGCACCTTGATAATATATTTACTTTGAACTTTGATGAGAGTGCCAGTTAGAATTTGCACTCAGCTCTCTGAAGTGTATCTGTGTTATCCCGATCCATGACTCTGCTCGTGGAACTTGAACCTACGGCCTCTTGTGCGAGACTTCTTTCCATGGTAGCAGAACCAGCTGTCCACGGAGAAAACCAATCGGTGTGGCAGAAAAACTGCCCATTGCCTATAATGAGTACAACAAGCAGAATGTTTGCTGCTTATAACTGGCACTGCAGGCAGAATGTGTGTTGCTCCCTTTAAATGGGGTGCTGCTGAGGAAACACCTGCTTTCCATCCATTTCATCCTAAACAAGTTAATGATCTGTCAGTTGGTTGTGGGGTCCAGAGTGACAGAGCAATTGTTCAATTAGCGAAGAATTGAACAATTGACCTGTCATTCTGTACCCTAAGTTTCCAACCTGACCATTGCATTGAATGCACTGTTGTTCTGATGTGATGTGAAAGCTTGTCTCAGCCAGAAGCCTGTTTTTACATCAAAGTAATCTGTCAGCTTTAAGTACAGAACCTCCTCCACCTTGTCTTCTTACTTCACAGATCTGTTACTCAAAACTTTGTTGAGGCAAGTCTATGTCAAGCACTGGGGTTATTAAATGGAATCATAAGAGTTATAAAGTCTTGCCCCTATGGTAGAGCTAATTTCTAGGAAATTTATACAGAAGTG
Organism: Hypanus sabinus; assembly: GCF_030144855.1. Classification (NCBI taxonomy): domain Eukaryota; kingdom Metazoa; phylum Chordata; class Chondrichthyes; order Myliobatiformes; family Dasyatidae; genus Hypanus; species Hypanus sabinus. Next base: position 53,899,439 of record NC_082718.1, read on the forward strand.
CTCCTACCTTGTAACTTGGTAAAATAGGTTTTTCTCCATTTAATCGCACAATACCTTTGCTTCCTTATTTCCTCCATTATGCAATGCAAATCAGTTTGTATTTCTCACCAATATTTTTGTCTTCCCTCACTGTACCTTGTATAACCTAGAGAGTCAATGTTTTGAAAGATTGCACATGTTCTTTGCATGCAGTGGTGTCGGGGACAGGCCTGGAATGAGAGCTTTGCCCCATTCTGGATTTGCTCACATGATTTACCTTGCTGGGAACCTGTGAAGAGTTTCAGAAGGAGTTACTATTGAGGCAGTGAAGAGGTTTCAGATGTACTGTGATGCTAGTTTGTTGTTTTTTGAATTGGCTTTAGAGGAAGTGTTGCATGTGAGGAAATCATTAGATTAGTATTTTTTTAAGTAACTGGCTGTAACAAGGAGAGTTGCTGCCAGTCCTGGGAACTGTCTAACATGGAAGTGTACAAATGCTCAAACACTCTTCTCTTCCTGTATCAGTGCAGTAAGAAAGATGCGTGTTTATAAAATGATTTGTCATATCCTCAGGAGAGCACAAAGTGATTCATGACTAAATAATTACTTTCTTTTGTAGCACAATTGCTGAAATGATGTCAGCAAATATCGCACACTGAGGTTATGTGAGCTGCAGATGAGTGTCCAGGTAAATTGTTGTTGTGATGGAATTTGAAGAAAGAATATTATTCTTCAAAATTTTTAAATTATACTTTAGGATATATTTTGTCTAACAGAACAGTTCAACATTTCAGCTCTTGTCTAACAACAGTTGCAAGCAACTAAACAGTGATGTGGAGTTTTGTGCACATCATTAGTGGCATCAGTTCATCATATCTGTACTTTTATCTTGAGTAATTTTATCATGAAGGTGTATAAGATATTAGTGAGGCTTAATTTGGAGTTTGTATGCCATTTTTACAGGAAAGATGTAAACAAGACCGAAAGAGTACAGAAAAAATACAAGGATGTTGCTGGGTTTGGAGGGCCCAAGTTATAAAGAAAGATTGAATAGGTTAGGACTATATTCTTTAGAATGTAGAAGACTGAGAGGAGATTGGATAGAGATGTGCAAAATTGACGGGTATAAATAACAAATGCAAGCAGGTTTTTTCCACTGAGGTTGGGTGTGACTACAACCAGTGGCCATAGGTTAAGGGTGGAAGGTGAGAAGTTTAAGGGAAACTTCTTCACTGAGAAGGTTGTGAGAGTGTGGAATTGGTGCATACCAGCTCAATTTCAGTATCTAAGAGATGTTTGGATAGGTACATGGATGGTAAGGATATTGAAGGCCATGGTCCCAGTGCAGGTCGATGGGAGTAGGCAGTTTAAATAACTTCAGAATGAACTAGATGGTCTGAAGGGCCTGTTCCTGTGCCGTACTTCCCTATGATCTATAACAGGCATGGGCAAACTACAGCCCGGGGGCCATATTTTTAATCCGGCCCGCAGAACTTGATGAAATTATATTAATAAACCTTGTTAAGTGATGGACTTGAGTAGTGCGCAGGTGCACGTACGTTCTCAAAATAAAAAATGCGCTCCAGATCAAATAACGCGCTCCGCATACTGGCACACTCTCACTGTTGTGTCCTTGTGCTGGTCATTGTTGAGTTTTGGCACAGGGGACAATTGAATAAGAAGGAGCAGGACAAGTAGACCTGCATCTCTTACCGTTTTTGAAATAAAGACAGTCAGGAGGAGAGTGATGATGATAATATCTTGAAGGATAACAGAATTTTCAGTGCTTTAAAATAATAACTGTTACTATTAAAAAAAACTGTATTTTATTCATTTAATTTTCAGTGTTTTAAAAGTCACTTCAATAAATAGCTAAATACCATGGGACTTCAAAGACAGATATTTTTTTGTAATGCATTTGTTCATTTTCAATTGAAATTAAAGCACATGTTTTCTACATATCCCATGATATTTTATTTTCTCTTATGAGGTGTATTACCAAAACACTCTGTCCATCTGCTCCTGGTCTGGCCCCCCTGTCAAATTTTAGAACCCTTTGTGGCCCACAAGTCAAAACGTTTGTCCACCCCTGATCTATAACTTTAATCTACAAATAATCCCTCTCTAAGTTTACTGCCCATCATTTCTTTCCATTTCTAACATCATTCTAATTTTTGTTTGATTCACCAAATCTATCACAGCTTCACAAAGGGAGTATAAAGGCTGTGAGTTGCTTTGTTCTGTGCAGATTTACTTAGAGCTGCAAAATGTCCAGAGTGATTGGGAAAACTGAATTGTGGTATTTGCACTTTACAAATGAGGTTATGACTGACTTGTACTTTCAACAAGCTGTGGTTATTTTAGTGTCATGATGTAGAAGTGTTGTTCTTTCCATGCCTTGATTGTTTTTTCACTTTAAAAGCACACTGAAAACATGCAAAAAGAAAGAAACTTACATTAAGTACAACCAGAGCTGTGTACCTGATATACACAGGTCATTAGCTGTGTCACAAAATGTATTATTCAGGAATCCATTTGTAAAACACATTGGAAGATAGTTCACACTGAATGAAACCACAAGTCTGAAGTTCTTAGAAAACAAACATAGTTTAATGCACGCAAAGCTGAAGGACGTCATTGTGGGGGGACTGAACAAATCCTCTGCTTATTGCACACTGTACTAGAATGTTATTGGCTCTTTTGCATACAAAATACCTGAATACATTTACATGAGCTGAGAAGCAACAAGTCTGGGTGCTGAACTGGTCTAAAATGCAAATCAAAACTAATTTTACTGTGCAACAATGGCTCAATTTAATGGCTCCTGCCCCACCCCAAGTTTGAAAGGGAGTCATTAATTGCTTTGATAATGTTTGCTTGTGTTAATCTGCTAATTTTGTGCTGAAGTGGATTGCTTTTAAATAGCAATTGGACACTGCCTGTTTAAAACAGAAACTGGAAGAGCAACACTTCACGTTCTTTGTGAAGTAGCCTAAAACCCAATGGAATGAACTTTGAATTTTCCAATTTCAGGTAACCCGTACCTCCCATTTTTTTTCCCCTCGCCCACCAGTACATCCAGGTTCTTTCTTCCGTTGTTCACCCACTCTATTTCTCCCCTCCCCCATCCGCCTCCATTTGCTCATCAGTCCAAGTGTTCACCCAACCTCTGTCCAGCTTCTGCCCACCTCTCCCCCAAACTTCTATATAATGGCTATCTTTTCATGACAACACACACCCCATTCCTGATGCATCAATACATTCCTTTTACCTCCATAGCTGCTGCCTAACCTCCTGAGTTCTTTCAGCAGCTTTTTCTTGGGTTCTAGGTTTCAGTATCTCTGGTCTCTTGTCTCCTGTTCAAAAGTTAATTTATTTAAAACCTTGTCATTTTCATTTGGGCCTCAATACCTTGTTCAGGAGTGGAAGAACTGGCAGATAAAAACTTCCAACACAACAGTTTCAATCAATGAAAATTCAAATTGTAAGTCCAGCTTCTGTTAAAGGTTTACAAAAGGCAGAAAGATGCAGTTTTTCCAATTTGTGTTGAATTTTCAATTTGTTTTCTGGATTTGAGGAGAAGTTATGGTTTGGCCACTCTATTAATTCTTTTGGCTGCCATTAATAGTTGAGTGGAGAAACAGCACATGGTCAGCCTAAACCAAATCTCTGGTACCACATTTGAAACTTCATGATAATCATCAATTATTTAAATCAAACTCACCTTTGCCTCAGCTAGAGTTTGCTGGGATGGAAATTAAATTACAATCTGCTGATGTTGGAAATCTGAAATAAAAACTGAAAATGTTGGAAGCATTCTGCAGGTTGGGCAGCATCTGCACAAACAGACACTGAGTTTGTTGAAGGGTCTTTGATCAGCGCATAAACTCAGGTTCTCTTTCCACAGATGCTGCCTGCAGTGCTGAGAGCTTCCAGCATTTTTGTTGTTGTGTCATGTTTGCTTATTTAGGCTTATTCTGGTGGGAAAATGCCAGCTCAGATAACAAATTTCACAATTTATGCTAGCGATATTAAACCTGATTCTGATTTGTGGCAATCCATTGGGAAAATCCAGATGAAGTCAATTGCACTGGCTGATTGCTTCTATTTTGAATCACGTCTCTCCACTTTCCCTAACTTAAGCTTCACCATTCTATCAGCACTCTGAGTTATGGCCTAATTGAGGCTATCCAGAATTGAGGCTGGAATCTGAACTTGGCTGGAGAGTGTATTGACTGGCTGCATCATGATCTGGTACTGGAACACAATGCCTTTGAACAGAAAAACCTACAAAAGGTAGTGGATTCAGTCTAGTACATCATGGGTAAAGCCCTTCCAACCATTGAGCACATCAGCATAAAATGCTGTTGTAGGAAAGCAGCATCTTTCATCAGAGATCCTCATCACCCATGTCATACTCCTTTCTCACTGCTGCCGTCAGGTGGAAGGTACAAGAGAATCAGTACTAGCACAACCAGGTTCAAGAACAGCTACTACCCCTCAACCATTAGGCCCTTGAACAAAAGGGGGTAACTACACTCACTTTCCCCATTATTGAGAAGTTCCCACAACCAATGATCTCACTTCAAAGACTCTTTATCTTGTTATTTAATGTTCTCCATTTTTATCAGGTTTTATTTATATTTGGCTTTGCCCAGTTTGTCATCTTCTGCACTCTACCTGATCTTTCATTGATCCTGTTATACAGTCGGCCCTCCTTATCCATAAGGGATTGGTTCTGGGACCCCTCGCGGATACCAAAATTTGCAGATGCTCAAGTCCCTTATTCAACCTGTATTAATGCGGTGTATCTTAGGACCCAGCGGAACCCCAGATCTTATTTAACCTGTCTCAGTGCGATGGACATTAGGACCCAGCGGCAGAGATCTGAATCTGCAGTGTTTCTGTTCATGAAAATAATCCCGATAACGATTGAAAATAAAGTGGAAATAATAAAGCGATAGGGAAGAGGTGAAATGCCATCGATCATTGGAAAAGCGTTAGGCTCCTTCAGTCAGCGATCGGAACAATTTTAAAAGATAAAGTGAGAAAGGCCCTGCCCCGATGAAAGCTACAATTATTACTAAGCAACACAGTGGTTTAATTTTTGGGGTTTGGGGTTTTTGATCCTCCGCATCAACCCAGCACGGTGGAGAGCGCACTCGATAGCAATCTGTCACTAGATCGAACTCGGGAAATTCTGTTCCTGAGCCTGCCGTGGAACCATATGTTCTTTAGTGTTTTATATACATAGAAAGGTAAGATAATATACTATATACGAATGCAAACGTTGGACTAACTGACACTAAATAATACCGGATGTACCTCTTCTGACTTACTTAGTAAGAGAACTTCTGATTGTTTTTGATCCTGATCCATGATGACCCACGCACATCCTCCCGTATACTTTAAATCATCTCTAGATTAGTTATAATACCTAATACAATGTAAATGCTATTTAAAATAGTTGTTATACTACATTGTTTAGGGAATAATGGCAAAAAAAAGTCTGCACATGCTCGAACAATAAGTGCTGGAAGAGCACTTCTGGGTTTTCGTGATTCGCGGTTGGTTGGATTCGCGGATAAGGAGGGCCAACTATAGTTACTATTCTATAGATATGCTAAGTATGTCAGCAGGAAAATAAATCTCTGGGCTGTATGTGGTGACATATGAACTTTAATAATGCAATTTACTTCAAACTTTGAATTCCACTTTCTCTGAAATATTGGGCTTCTTGCACACTAATCCTCAGAGCACCTATGTTTGCGTAGTATCTCATGAGCAATGCTTCTTGCATTGACAGATCTTGCAGATAATTCTTTATTTCCTGACCACAAGCTTTCCAAGAAAAGGGGCATTTTCTACTGAGATGAGATGCTTTGCAAAGAAGTTATCCATTAGTTTCTGGAGCAAAGTACAGAACAGCAGCCAGAATGCACGGTACAAATTACAATGGGAGATAGAAGAGGAATGTAAAAAGGCAATGTCTGATAGTCACGGGAAATTTCAATGTGCAGGTAAATTGGAAAAATCTGGCTGGTGCTGAATCTCAAGGGAAAGGATTTGTAGAATGCCAGTGAGATGAGATTTAAAAAAAATTAAAAAAAAAGCCAAAAGAAGAGAAAAAGAAAGCATGAAGTTAATGTAGCCAATAATATAAAAGAGGATACGAAAAGTTTTTTTTCAGGTACATAAAGAGTAAAGAGAGACAAGAATGGATATTGGACTACTGGAAAATTACACTGGAGAGATAGTAGTGGGAGACACAGATTTAATAAGTGTTTTGTGTCAGTCAACACTGTGGAGGACTCTAAGAGTATACTGAAAGTTTGAGCGTGTCAAGGGGCAGAAATGAGTGTAGTTGCTATTACAAAGGAGAAGGTGCTTGAGAAGCTGAAAGGTCCAAAATTAAATAAATCACCAAATGGTTACAGGGAAAAGCAGGAAAATAGCATTGAGAGGGATAATAAATCAGCCATGACGGAATGGCAGAGCAGACTCATTAGGCTGAATGGCCTAATTCTGCTCTTATGTCTTATGGTCTTATGGAAAGTAATTTAAAAGTAAATGGATTCTTACATTGGTAATAAACATGCACTATACTAGAATCCAACACAAAAGGTATCAATAATTTTCACCCTATTCACACAAACCTTTTCCTTTTTCTATCTTTATTTAGAGGTTCCATTAAGGGAAGTAGAAGCAACCTGTAACAAGATTTAGTTTTTGTAAAATACTGAGTCTCATAATTCTTAATATATACATACTCCTATTACTGCCATCGTTTAGAAGGTACAGGAACCTTAGGTCCCACAACACTAGGTTCAGGAACTGTTATTACCCTTCAGCTATCAGGTGTTGTACTTTGTTCTAGTCTGCTCCCTTGCAAGAAAGTGAATCTCAGGGTAGTATATGGTGATATATTTAGTCTGTACATTGATAATAAATTTACTTTGAACTTTGAATTTTAAACTATTTGCTCCTTTACCTCACTGCTTTCTGTCTGGAGTCTTAGCATCCTTTGAATGGATCCTCTGAAGGGAATGGTTACTTTCCACAGAGTACTTGGAACTTATGAAAGTTTCAATAGTTTTTGCTACTCCTCCCAGAAGTAACTTGTCATCACAACTTTGGCTAAGGATGAAAACTAAAAGACGCACAAATAAACAAACCAAAATGAGAAATCTGTGACTGAAGATAACTTGGTGACAAGATCGCAATGGTATTGATATTCAATATTACTCACATCATGATGCTTTTTTGAGTTTTATTTTTTAATTGTGAAAGTTTACATGTAGATGTTCACTGGTCACCATTATTACCACAGTCATGTGTTTTAGAATTGCAGCACTAGGAAGCTTTAATGTAATCGGGTGCAATTCGGGTGTGGAGCATTTCCTTCCAGAGTGGCTGCCAGAAAACATCTGAAGTGCAAATTGCATTTTCAAAATTGAAACTGGCTCTTTGGCCCATCTTGTCCATGTTGATCAAGCTGCCATTCTAAACTAATTGCACCTCTCTCTGTACGTTCCCTCGCATGTACCTTCCAAGTGTAAATATTATTGTGTCTATCTTATCTGCTTCCTCTGGCAGCTCATTCCACATATGCACTGCCTCCTGACTGAAGAAGTTGCCCTTTAGATTCCCATAAAATCTTTTCACTCATTGTAAACCTGTGCCCTCTTGTGTTTAATTCCCCAGTCTAGGGTAAAGGGGAAAAGACTACGTGTTCATCTGATCCATGTCCCTCATAATTTTATACATGCACAGGTCACTCTTCAGACTTCTACAAATACATGAAAGCAGTTCCAAAAGTGGCATCTCATTGTGCCACATGAGATGTTAAGTAAATATTTCACCTAGAGTGATACACGCAAAGTGTTAGAGGAACTCAGTAGGTCAGGCAGCATCAATGGAGAGAAATAAGCTGTCGAAGTTTCTTCCTGAGGCACTTCAATAGGACTGGTACTGCATGAAGACTGGATGAAAGGTCTTGGCCCGAAATGTCGACTGTTTATTCTTCTCTGTAAATGCTGTCTGAGTTCCTCCAGCATTGTGTGTGTGTGTGTGTGTACCTCTGCATTATCAGTGTCTGCAGAATCCCTTGCATTAAGGATTTCATCTGCTTTTTTTTAAGCGGATGGAAGAGATCCCAGATCCCAGTGCACTGTGTGGCAACATGGAGTTGTGGCCAATATTTATTCATCAACCCAAACATACTGGTCATTATTTCATTGCTGCATATGGCTCATTACACCCATAATAATAATCCGAACATACGGTTTTAACATCTTTTTTCATATTCAGAGGATGGAACTATATCTGCATGTTTTTTCCCCTTGTTTGAGAAAGGTAATAATGTAAGTTTGTATTTTGGGGGCACTAGCAGCAATAATTTCCCATCATAAAGCATGTGTGGATTGAGTAAACACTGCTAAAATTGTTTTTAATGCTTTGTGTTCTGGGTAGCAGTTGCTGTATATTACATTGCTGGTGCTCTGATCAGTTGGTTCTAAATTTACAGCAGTTCTGGAGGTTGGCTCACAATGGAGCTCAGTGCTAAAGGGGGGGGGGGACATTTCTACATTATCATTCAAGCATGTGGCACTGTTGAATTAAAATCAAAATCAAGATTATTATCATAGACGTATGTCATAAAATTTGTTGCTCATGTGTGGCACTTCAGTGCAAGGCATAAAGGTTTACTTAAAGTTACAATAAAAAATAAATAAGAGAAATAGTGAGGTAGAGTTCATGGACCATTCAAAAATCTGATGGTGGAAGGGAAGAAGCTGTTCCTAAAAAGCTGAGTGTGCATCTTCAGGCTCCTGTACTAATAGGTCTGATGGTTCTTAAACCCAATCTGAATCATGAAAATTGCTGAAGAAATGCATATGTATGCTGTTGAGATGGATGCATGTTTGAAGGGACTCTGGTGGGGAAGCAGAGTCTTGGTACAGTACCACATTCATCACCAGCAGAGGGCTACTTACTTACAAGTGTTTACATTTTAGCTGGCTGTCTTGAGAGGGTTGGATTGTGTCAAGGGCCTGGTTACATATTCAGCACTGTAATGTGTACCACATGTGCATTGGATTTGCCTTTTGCAGGCTGCAGGGATGAAATATGGAAGGCTCCTCGGTTTATTTTTCCAGGTCACACTGTGGGCCCAGTGTGGTTGTGCATGGAAGTCTTTCATCATCCTAAACAGATTTTTCCTGCTGCATAGGCACAGAACAGATGGGACCTTTATTTACTGTTTTTTAGTTGGTGCAAAGTAGCTCAAGCGGTGCTTGTTTATTTTGCCTGGTGCACTAACAAAGTTTATGCTTGCCTTTTTCTGATTTTCCTAGATTAACACTGCCTTGTGTAATTGTTGTTGTCGACTTGTATAGCTTAAAATACCCAAATAACTGGAGTGAGTAAACATCGGTTTCTTGATTAAGGGGTTCCAACTCAAATCTCTGCCTTATTTGGCTTCAGAATTTTGCGGCACTTGCAGCTTTTAACAGTTCAAGCTGTGAACAACAAAAAAAAGTATCATGGCTTACATGTACTTCAAGCTGGTCCCACCCCCCAGAGTGCAGTCGCTCAGGCCATTAACCACTGCCCCACTTGGTTGAAGCCTCCTTCTCTTGAGACAAAGTTAGAAAATCCATAGACTCAATGGGCTATGTTGATGCTTCAGCGAGTAGTGTGAAGGGTACTGCTAACCCCTTTAACTAACCTGCTATCTCTCAGTCCTTTCCACTTAGAGCAACCTGTCCCCTGAAATTCCCTTTGGAAGCCCTGTGTCACTGAAGAGCAATAGAGTGCTCTGTTTTGCAAGAGACAGAAGTAATTTGCAGAACTACTTCCAGATTTAGGGCTGTCTCATTTCAAGGGTTGTCGTGGGAAGTAGTTCTGAGGTAGAGGGAAGAAGCAATTCAAGGATGTCCTTGTGGAAAGGATGCACTTCCCCACTGACCCTTGGGAACCTGTGACAATGACCATTCAAGGCAGAGAAGGAACAATCCAGATGGCATGGAGAACCTTGAGACCATGTATCAGGAAAATACTGAAGTCCTTCATAAGTGGTAGATGGAGAGCATCACCTCTACATACTTTCCTGCCCCACCTGTCGAAGAGCCTGTGCTTGCCCTGAGGCACTATCAATAACTCACTCTGAGACGTAAAGGCGAGATATCGGCTTTTATTGACTGGAAGAAGGAATCAGCAGTGAGTGACCATCATACTACATCCTGGAGACTGAGGCGGAGCATCTGGCCTCAATCGCCTTTATACAGGGGCCTGTGGGAGGAGCCACAGGAGCAGTCAGCAGGGGGCGTGTCCAGACAGGCACACGTAGTTCACCACATGCCCCTTGTCTGCCACCTCAGCACACACTAAACAGGAGAGTCAATAAAGCTCATCAGTCCTGGCAGAGTGCCTGAGTGGACGAACTATCCTGTTTTCGACTTCCCATCATCTGAAAGAACAAGCGCATTGATAGAATGAAGTTTTAATGGAACTGGAAGAAATAATAGTTGTGTGATCACTCGAGTCGGGTATGATGGTCTCTTAAGGGGTTATTCTCATAATGGACAATGCTTGTGTGTAACTTGACTTAAAGTGGGGAGGCTGAGGCATGGGGACCTTGACAGATTGGGGTCAGGATTCAGTGGCTTGGAGTGCAAGATGACTGGAGAATCTTCACTGCTTCAGCCTTCCTCTGCCTTCACTACCATTGTGATGTGACATCATCTTCCACCAGCTCCACCATTGCGGTCTTGGTTGTCTGGAACACCCCTGTTGCCCTTACTACCATGGGGTGACCCCACCAGTAGCTAAGCTCCAAATGCCTAAACTCCTGACAGCATTGCTCTTGGGATCTCAGGAACTCACAAGCCTCTCCACCAAAACAAGGTGATGATGCTCAGAGAAGGAAACATAAGGGTAAAACTATCCTGGGTAGTGAGTGCTCAGGACAGTATGTGCCTCCTTGCATCATACAGTATGTTTCAAACAGAGTGCCTTGATATACCTAAGTAAAACAGATAAGACAAGTCATTCAAATATTTTAATAAGCAGACTCTATAAGGAAAAATAGTCATCTGAAAATTTTTGTAATTATCTTCTCTTCCTAAAAAGTGAAAATGCATTAATATTTATAAGCCAGAGGGGATTAAACCACTAAATAAAATTCTCACATTCAATTGAACAAAGGTTTTGGCAGAAAGAGTACTGAATTTCACTGCCTTTTGGTTGACATAACAATCAGTATAATTCAAAATCTACAGTGCTGTTGTTGGCAAATAACACTGAAGACCTTAAGATGTTTGCACTCCTTGTAAAACGAGAAGACTGAACAGCCATAACAGTCAATATAACCTCAAAGGCTAATTCACTTTTTACAATGCGCTGATGAAGCTCAGTCACTGACCTTCCCAGACAGTGGACAGATGGCAATTTTCTTCCTTCCCTCACTACATTCAGTGTACCAGTGATGCGAAGTGTGTGTTTAAGTCTGTCTCGACAAACTACATCAATGTCAATTACAATGCAGTTAGCTTACAGCCTAGCAATGGTGTTTCTTGGGGAAACTTCAGTCACAGAGCAAATGCCGTCTGAAATCAGAGGGCCTAACTCTGAAACAGAGAGACAGTGAGTGAGGCTGCCAACTCCCAATCCTCGGTAAGCGAGTTCAGCTTTGGTGCAAAGTTGCAACTGTTTAGGCAGTTCTTTGAGATCAAGTACGCATTTTGGGAGTGACTTGTCAGGTAAGAAAATGACGTACGGTTTGCTTTGAGCAGTGAGTGAGTGTAGCTGCAGCCCATTGCTGGTGATTTTAGCCTTCGTAGGGACACAAATGCAGGTCTACTTATCCTGCCGAATCTATGCAACATTGTTTCTGCGTGTATTCTGACACTTCAATGAAATATAGACTGTTTATTCCCCTCCATAGATGCTGCCTGATCTGCTGAGTTCCTTCAGTATTGCTCCTGGCACTTTCTCTGTTACAATGAACTTCAGAAGTACTTCATAGTTTTGTAAGGCACTGTAGGGGACCCTGAGCTTATGGGAAGCGCTTATAAAATGCAAGCCATTGTAAAATCAGTGTTGAAATGATTCTTTTTATCATTCATGCCAGGGAAGCATTTTTAATTTCAGAGTAACTCTTTTATGTTAGTATTAAAACTTTATTTGCAATCACTGGGGCCCAGTTCACTAACAGCAGGGAATATTTTGCTTGGTGTAAATGCTAGGAACTCGGGACTCTTGTCAGCCCAGTGGAAAAGGTTAGGATATTGGGAAGCTCACGTTGACCAGGTCTCTCTCAGGTTACACTGCTCATTCACTACCACCTCTAGTGGCTCTGCTGAACCCTTGGCACATTCACTTTCATCAAAGCCCTGATCACTGGTTGTGTGAGTGCAGATAGTGTGAGAAAAACATCATTTCAGTAACACCCATGAGATAATTTGTGTCCTCACTGCTGAGTACAGTGGAATGAATATCTAGTAACTACTACAAACACTACCTAACCAGTTTGGTTGTGTACCTTCCAGACAGCATCCATGAAAGTCTGTCTACCACATTGCTCTTGTGTAGCTATTTGCTTGGAATGTGGAATTTGAGTACTTTTACAGCACTAAGTGGTTCCAACAGTTTGCATTAATTCAGGTTGGAACTCACCAAAACAATTTTTAAATTGGGACCTCCTTGTCTCACAAAGGTGCAATTGTCATTTACTTGCTTTCAGCTTATTTCTACTCGACCTGCACATTTCCCACACACAAAGCTATTTATCTGACAGACAGCCATGGAGGCTAGATTAGCAGGAGGTACATGGGAGCAGGAGGCATATGGTGGGAAGATTTGTGAAGATAATGTAAAGGACCGTGTGTTTCAGGGGGAGGGGGCATCCATCAACCCTCCTCACAGCACATAGAGTAGGCAGATTGCATCCCATGCCCGTGGGTGGTCCTGAGTTCCTGCATATATTTGTAACATCTGCGCTGCAGATAGAGAGATCTGTGAGTTGTAGTTACTACTTCACAAAAGCCTCAATTTGTTCTGTGGGCCATTGACAATGAGGACTTATAGAAGTAAAAATTACAGTGGATGGCGTTCAACACAAAATAATGAAACCTGGGAAGGACACTCTAAATTACAGAGGCTACGTTATGCTCCATGTTGTCTATATGTATGCCCACCCAGTAGCCAATTTATTAGGTCTCTCCTGTACCTAGTAAAGTGGCCATTCTATCTATTTTCGTGGCCGCCTTCTGCTCAGCCCATCCACTTCAAGGTCTGATGTCACAAACAAGAGAAAATCTGCAGATGCTGGAAATCCGAGCAATATATACAAAATGCTGAAGGAACTCAGCAGGCCAGGCGACACCTATGGACAAGGGTACAGTTGAAGTTTTGTGTCGAAACCCTTCAGCAAGACTTGATGTGTTGTGTGTTCAGAGATGCTCCTCTGCACACCACTGTTGTAATGTGTGGTTATTTGAGTTACTGTCACATTCCTTTTAGGTTGAACTGGTCTGGCCATTCTCCTCTGACCTCTCTCACTAACAAGACATTTTCACCCATGAGCTACTGCTCACTGGATGCTTTTACTTCTTTTGCATGACTTGCTGTAAACCCTGGAGACTATTGTATGTGAAAATCCCAGAAGATCAGTAGTTTCTGATATACTCAAACCGCCCCGTCTGGCACCATCAATCATTCAAAGGTCAAAGTTATTTAGATCATATTTCTTCCTCATTCTGATGTTCGATCTGAACAGCAACTGAAGCTCCGCCCCCCCCCCCCCCCCCCGACCATATCTGCATGCTTTCATGTATTGAGTTGCTGCCACATTATTGGCTGACAGGATATTGCATTCATAAGCAGATGTACGGGAGGACTTAATAAAGTGGCCACTGAGTGTACAAATGAATTTATGTTTATAATACAATTTGTAATTTGCAGCTTTGTACAAGTTCTGCCAAATGATAAATAATGCAGACTGTACACATCTGTGACATAATCTATGTGGCAAATAGGGTGGGAAATTTCCCAATAGGTGGAACTTCATCGAGAAAATGGGCAAAGTCACTTGTTATATACAGTTTACATAAAGATGCAAAATAGATTTTCTACATTACTATTTTCTTATTGTCTCATTTTAAATACAAACGTATTTGTCTCAGTCATATCTGCTCCCAATGAGACGTGAAGTTCTATATATACTCTGGTAGAGTGTTTATCGCGTTCTGTGCTATTTCTAATGTTGGAGACCTGCATGTGATGCCGGATGGAATTTTCTCCTCCACCAATTAATGAGTGGGCTAGTTATGACTGAAGATTAGGGCTTGATGCAAATGCATTGTTAACTGTTGAAATATTGGAGGACCTGAGTTATAGGGAAAATTTGATAGGTTAGAATTTTATTCCCCGAAGTATAGGAGAATGAGGGGAGATTTGATAGAGGTATACAAATTTATGAAGTGTATTGATATGGGTAAATGTAAACAGGCCTTTCCCACTGAGGGGTGAGAATAGATCACAGGTTAAGGGTGAAAGGTGAAATATTTAAAGGGAGCGTGAGGAGGAACTCCTTCACTCAGAATGTGGAGTTAGTATGGAATGAGCAGCCAGCAGAAGTGGTGGATGTGGGTTCTATTTCAACATTTAAGAGAAGTTTGGATAAGTATGTGGATGGGAGAGGTATGGAGGACAATGGTCCATGTGTAGGTTGATGGAACTAGACAGAGTAATAGTATGGTATGGACTAGTTGATCCAAAGAGTCTGTTTCTCTGCTGTAATGCTCTATGACCATGACCCTATGCCTGTTTTTCTTGCAGTGATCTGCTTTCGGCTTGCTGCCTCGTTGGAAGCAGTTCCTATTTCAGATTTTTGTGTATGCATCACAGTGTGTACCCTTTACTCCAAACACAGCAGAAAGATGAGGCATAGTTAAGAAACAGATACAAAATGCAGGACCTGATCTGAATCTGATTAAGTGTTTTGGCCTGAAACATTAACTCTTTATTCCTCTCCTGGGTTCTTCCAGCATTTTTGTTGTGTGTTGCTCTGTACTTCTAGCATCTGCAGAATCTCTTGTGTTTATAAGGCATGGCTAGAACTTTTCACACAATACACAGGATATTAGTGCATTTGGAATTGTTTTTGTCTGAATTTATTTTGAGTTTTAGTCCTTGGGATGTGGGACTCCTGGGGAAACCCAAGCATACTTTCGGCGAAGGAGCAGACACCAGCCCCCGAGGTCAGGATTGTACAGGGCATTTTGGGTCATGAGGCAGCAGCTCTATTAGCTGCATCGTTTTAACTCAGGGCCAGTAATGGTTGATCTGGATTCACTCTGTTTAAGATGGATCCAGACTAACCTGTCAACCTCGGTCATCTGCATCTCAATTAGTGACATGTCACTCTTGATGTTTTGACTCAAGTTCCTTTGATGTTGTGGTACTGCTTCATCATCAGATGAAAGGCTGAACTGGGTCCCTGTCTGTTCGGAGAAACTCAGCCAGGGTTCTCCCTGGCATTGCAGCTAATATGTATCTTTCAACCAACACCAAACATGCAGATTAACTTGTCATTTATTTCTGTTGGATATTAGAACATAGAACATAAAACAATGCAACACATTGCAGGCCCTTTGCCCCACTATGTTGTATCAGCCTTTTAACCAACTCTAAGATCAATCTAATTCTTCTCTTTTACTTTGTCCTCCATTTTTCCATCATCCATGTGCATATCTAAGAGTTTCTTATATGTCCCTAATGCATCTGCCTCTACCACCACCTCTGGTAAGGGCAATCCATGCACCCAGCACTTCCTGTGTTTTTTTAAAAAAAATCCAACCTCTGTCATCGTCCTTTATACTTAACTCCAATCACTTCAAAATCTTGCCCTTTGTATTAGCAATAGTTTGTAGAGAAACCAGAAACAGGAGTAGGAAAGCAACACACACAAAATGCTGGAGGAGCTCAGCAGTTCAGGCTGCATCTATGGAAATGAATAAGCAGTCAACATTTCGGGCCAAGACCCTTCTTCAGGAGTAACAAACCTGTCATATTTCCTTCTGTACAGCAGGGACTTCACTTCAGAAAAAACCCCCAAATATTTCATTGACTATAAAGGATCACTGGACTTGCAAAGTTTATGAAAGGTACTATAAAAATGCACATACTCAGTGTAGCATATGATGACATACATGTACTTTGATTGTAAATTTACTTTGACTATGTATAACAGGAAGTAGCAGAAACTGTTTACGTATTTACATCAGTTCTGTAATTAAGAAGTTCATGTGAGTGGATAATTGTAGGAAGTGAGGGGCTTTTTATAATGTAGAGAATTGGTGGATGCATCTTCATGCACTTTGGAAAATGTAACCCCTGCAGCAAAATACCAATGTCATTTTCAGCTCTCTTGACTTCGATGAAAAAGAAGATTGAACGTAATAGAAAATGGGTTTTCAGCCTTTTGCCCAAGTTTCAAAGACCAGTGGCACTCTCTTCATCTCACTGGTAACTGTTTCTGTTCATGTCCATACACCCCCAATAAAAAGAACAGAATTTCCTTTTTTCATTTCCCTTGAAAATAACTTAAACTCAGTGCCAGCTGTTAGGCCAACCAACCTAATGGAAATCATTAAATTATTCTTTTCACTAATTGAATCCCATCATTTGTCTTTTATATAAAAAGATCTGTTGGTTTAAGATGGTGGTGGAGTGATTATCTTTGTGGATTGGTAACTCAAGGACCAGGACTATAAATCTAGTAACTTATTCCACAGGCAGCTGTCGAAGCCAGGTCATTGGGGGCATTTAAGGCAGAGCTTGATAGGTTTTTGATTGGATGGCATCAAAGGTTATGGGTAGAAGGCTGGAGAGTGGGGCTGAGGAGGGGAAAATGGATCAGCCATGATTAAATGGCAGAGCAGACACTGATGGGCCAAATGGCCTGAGTCTGCTCCTCTGTGTTATGGTCTTATGGAGACTGAGCTCAAATGCTCTCATAGCTACTATGGAATTTAAAACAAGTCAGCTGTAATAATGGATTGTCAGAAAAGCCCATTTGGTTAAATAATGTCCTTGAAGAGAGTAATTCTGCTATCCTTACCCATTTTCTCCTATAC
The DNA here is from genome assembly GCF_030144855.1 of Hypanus sabinus. Taxonomy (NCBI): domain Eukaryota; kingdom Metazoa; phylum Chordata; class Chondrichthyes; order Myliobatiformes; family Dasyatidae; genus Hypanus; species Hypanus sabinus. The sequence continues at coordinate 53,916,559 of NC_082718.1, forward strand.
GTAACTCCAAACCTACAAAATTTCAACTTATTCACCAATTAGTCCTAATTCGGACAGCAGTGGGAAGGGAATAAATGCTGGCATTGTCCATCTCCCAAAATGAATAAATACCAATAAATCAGGTAATGGCAATAATCTGTTCTGTAACCATGAATGGAAGAACTGTACTGTTAGTTTTATCTTGTTAGGGAAAGGAGATCTTGCTTAATTGGTTGTGAACAGTAGCAAGTTCAATATACTACTGTTTACTAAGATCACTCATCGTAATCCTTACCTAGAAAAAGCACTTTACTTTTTTTCTATCTACCTGTATAACCCAGCAGCAATGATTGTTTTCCAGGATTATGTGTAAACAAGTTATTAACCACACAAGGGCTGTTTGTACTACTCAATGTTAATACGTCATTTTTGAGCAGGTAGTCTTCAGAGCTTTGTATAGTTAAGTCAAAACTTGCTGCTGAAAAAGCATAAACCCTGGCACCAAATTTACCAGAAATAAAAGCAGGTGATGACTTTAAGGACTGTGAAATAGTGGCTAACTATTTGCTGCAGCATGCTCTGGTGCTTGGTCTGGGTTAGGGCACCGAGGGGAAACTGAAGATACTGGATTTGAAACCCTGCTTTAGTTTGGTACAGATAGCAGGTTTATGCAGTTCCAATCTCCATTTTGCAATTATTATTGCATTCCTTTGCTCAATTCTAAGCAGAATATGATCTTGTGTTAGATTTGCATCCGTCGTTGGGGAGTTCACATGGAACTCAATACTGTATTTATGTGGAGTTTTGCAATACTGATGAAGATTTAAGTTCTCTCACATTGCTTCATTTCTGTTTTCCTTTATTTTTCAAATTAGTTTATTTTGTTTTAGCTCTGTGTTAGATGTTGGGATGTGTATCTATTAGAAGAGCGTGGTAATTTCTAGGAATGTGCCTTTATCAGCTATTAATTCCTAGTACTGGAAAGTTTAATTTAGAGCTGTAAGATTGAGGTACACCCCTGACAGGAGTACATGAATGACCTCAAGGCAGGAGAGTGGCTTGAGAGTGCTGGTACTGCTACTCTCCTGTGGTTATGTCATACTATTACCACATCTATTTGTATCCATTGACTTTTATTAGAATGTCAGCATAAAGAGCTGGGAGACACAGTTGGTTCAATTCTCATTATGTGGGTTGTAATTGTACTTTCTTATGGCTAATTTATTCTATGTCTCCTCCTTGAAATGGGGCATCTCAAAATGGTGTTATTTCACAGTTCGATGCTCATTGATTTTATTTTTAAGTTTAGTTAAAATGTACCATCCTTTAGAACCGTCCAATTGTTTCAGGGTATTTAAGCTTTTAACAAGCCTCAACAAAAGCTGAATATTTCATAAGTAAATCAGTGAAGATAAAATTAGCAAAAGCTATTAAAATAGATCATAACAGTTTGATATAGGAAAAAAGAAAACATTTGCAAAAGTAAATCTGGCTGCTTACTCATCTCTGCACTGAACTGTGGCTGTGAACTGCAATTATCACAGAGTGGACTCACTTTTGTGAACTTCAGTTCTGAATGCTATTTGCTTACTTTCATATTTTGCACATTTTTTTCTTCCTTTTCTCTGCATGTTGGGTGTTTGATGGTCCTCTTTTGTTTTAATGGGTTCTGTTGAGTTTCTTTGTTTTGTAGTTGCCTGTAAGGAGACGAATCTCAAGGTTGTATAAAGAATACATACTTTTATAATAAATGTACTTTGACTTGACTTAATGGGCAAAGTCTGTGAGCAATTGCTATGTGGATAAATTACTAGCAGAGACATGAAACAAATACATTTCAATTTGTCTTGATGGAAGAAGTCACAGAATTGCTCTGGGACAGTGGCGACCCTAACATTTGTTGTATGTTACCACAGTACAGTGATCACAAGTCGACTATGCTGTTCTCCAAAGGGGTTGTTTATTTGTGGGTACTCAGGTGGCTGTAGAGGCTGAGCCCCAGGATCCACATAACAAGGGTTTTATTGTGAATTCCATTAATGGAGAACATGTGTGTGACACTAATAAGGTGGGGAGGTTGATGTACGGGCAGCCACCACATGGTCCTTTACAGCTTGGGGTTGGAGCCCTGTGTCATGGAGTGCAAGGTGGCTGAGGACTCTTCACTGCTACAGCCTTCATCCGCATTCACCGCCAATGTGATGTGTCACCATGTTCCACCACGTCCACTGTTGATGTTGGGTCCTCATTCATCTTCATCTGCACATCCTAGGTCGCTACTGAAGATCAGAGCCCAGAGGTTGACTGGATGTCCAGACCAATGCCTGAAGTTTGATTGGAGGTCTAGATCGAAGCTCGATTGTTGGAGCCCCAAGCCTGCGAATCTCTGCGAGTCCACCGGAAAGTCGGGGCCAATGAGTCTTTTGGAAGTGGGAAGCCAAAGATGGCCTGTCTTGGATTAGAGGACTATGTCCACAGGGAGGGAGGAACTGGGCATTGTTTTTCTGTTGCTGTTTTGTTGTTTGGCATGTTCTGTTTTGTTATATTCTCTGCTGTTCTTTCGAGCATGGTTAACACCAGAATGGGTGGTAACACTTGCAGGTTGCCCTTAGCCCATCCCAGGGTGTGTTTGTTGTTAATGCAAATAACACTCATCACTGTATGCCATGTATATGAAAACAAAATCTAAATCTGAGCCTGACAATTTTTGCCTTGAGTTTTGCTTTGCCCTAAATTGGGCATCAGATCAGATCAGATTGGTCTGTTGTCATATACACCATGGTCTTTTCTCGTGTGAGGCTCACAGAGCAATAAGTAAACAGAGTAATAATGGATGCAATGATGAGCACAAAGCAGAAGAATGAAGTAGTGCACAACAAAATGCTGAAATGACAATCGCAGAAGGAAGGGATCAGGTTAAGGAGACACGAAGCAGCAGATGCTGGAACCTGGAACAATAAGCAGTTTCCTGGAGGACCTCAGGAAGATGAGCAGCATCAATGGCAGGAAAGGAACTGTTGATGTCCTGGTGCAAGGTTTCAACCCAAAATATCAACTATTCCTTTCCTATTCCAGATGCTGCTTGTCGTGCTGAATGGCTCCAGCAGAATGTGTGTTGAGGTAGAATTAAGACCATGGCATCAACAGTGGGAGAGGGGATGTGAAAGAGATAAGCAATTCAGATATACAGGAGATTCTGCAGATGCTGGAAATCCAGAACAACACACACCGTATGCTGGAGGAACTCAGCAGATCAAGCAGCAGCTGTGGAGAGGAATAAACAGTCAATATTTCAAGTCGAGATCCTTCACTGGTTCATATGCCTGTTAGCAGTGGGGAAGAAGCAGTTCTTAAGTCTGATCATGTGGCCTTTCTAGCTGCTGTATAATTCTCCCAGAAGATAGATGAGGGAAAATGGAAGGGCCAAGGTCCCATTAATTAATTCTCTCATGCAAGGAAAATTATATTAAACGGAGCACTAAAAGATACAAAGATGAGGATTAGATGGACAGCAAAATTATGTTTTGAACGTTAGATGAATTAAGAAATTGGAAAGTCTGGGGTTCACCATCATTATAATACTGTTGGTAAAGCTAAATGGAGCGTCATCAGTGAAGCCAATTCATAAGTCTGAGTGAAGAACTGACACCAAAGCAATGACTGTGAAGGGTGGAATTGGTGACAGAGACAATCCCCCATCTGAAGGAAGAGACACTGCAGAACCTTGGCTACTTCCCCTACTGTGGAAATATAATCTGCAGCAGAAATAAAATTGGAAGATCTATCAGCTAGAGTTGGCAGGCAGTTGCAGGCTTTAATAGAAGAGATAACATTTGAAAAAACACTGCACTATCTCCCTCAACGTAAAGCTCAGATCGTATAATAACCAAGCCTTGCTCTCCCTGTCAATGGCACTGAAACTTGGCCAGTGTCAACAGCCTGAGAGGAAATGTGATTCTTCGGACACATGCATGACTGTTCTTTGTATGATGTTATCACAGGCCCATTATTACAGTCTGAGCCTCTCTTTTATAACCGTAAAACAGCATAGTAATAAACAGAACAGCATGGGCCTAACAAGCTGAATGGCTCCTTCTGTTCACTCTTAGTTCTGTGTTAATGACTGTGACAGACAATCCCTGTGAATGGAAAACTGTTGATCTTCCACCTCTCCAGCAATTTGCCCCACTGTTACTTGCTTTTCGCCAATCTAGATCTGAATTCTTATGCAAGTCACCAGAAGGTGGTGTATCTGTTGCCACGTTCTTTGACCTGACCCTCTCCTTCCCATCACTCAGAACTTCAAGGTACCTGAATCCCTGGCCTGTGGATAGCAACAGGTCTCTCTCCAACAGGGTTTTCCTTCCAGATTTCAGACTTGTGTGTAAATTGTACATAATTGACTTCTTTTAACACAGCATCACCATTGAACATCAGCTACCACACAATCTTGAAGGAGCAAAGTGCTGATCCAGTGATTGGAGATTTCCTGACCGTCAAAATCAAAGTCACAGTTATTGTCAAATGCACAAGAGTACGTATACACAGTTGCATCGCCAAACTTACTTCTAGTAGCATAAGGTATACAACATTCACAAGGAAAACAAACAGCATAAATTATACACAATTCTTACAAGAAAGAACATAATAGAAAAATACACCAAACTTATAACATCTATTATAGTGCAAACTGATCAAAGTGGACATAGGCTGATATACCGAGGCAGTGCTTAGGGTTGTGCAGGCTGGTTCAAGAATCGAATAGTTGAAGGGAAGTAGCTATTCTTGAACTTGGTGATGTGGGACTTCAAATTTGTATACCTGTAAGAAAATGGCATGGTGGGAATCTTTGATGCTGCTGTGCCTCCTGTAGATATTACTGACAGTGTGGAGGGAGGTAACCATTATGTATTGGACTGAGGCTGCTATTCTCTGCAGCTTCTTGTGTTCCTGCACAGTTGAATTGCTGTACCAGACCATGATGCAACCACCGAGGATACTTCCAACAGGACAAATGTAGGTGATTGTTAGAATGATAGCATACCATATCACTTTAACCTTCTGAGAAAGGCAAGATGCTAACAGGCCTTCCTTGTGATTGCATCTATGTGCTGGGTCAAGGAGAGGTCATCCAATATGTCAATACCCAAGAATTTAAAACAGCCGGCACACTCCAGCGCTGATTTTCCCAACGTGGGCCGTAGTGAACCATGCGTATTCACAATGGACGAGTATAGTTCCTCAGGCTGTGAGGCAGTGACTCCATAAACTGCATCAGTGTGCCCCCCAGTCCAGCTTTATTCCTCAAAAGTTCACTAACCCTGGAGTCCTCACCAACAGCTCGGCTGGCATTGGCTTGCTGGCTTATACTGTTGTGCGTCTAAACGGGAAGTCTCTGTGTGAGGTAAGACGAGTTAAATCCCTAAGATCTGGAAATGTTCAATAATGTTCAAAGTTCAAAGAAAATTTATTACCAAAGTATGCTTATGTTACCATGTACTACCTTGAGATTAATTTTCTTGCAGGTGATTACAGGGAAAATAGTAATACAATATATTTTCCTAACAAACAATACATAAACAAAGTTTGACAAACAACCAATGTGCAAAATAAAAAAAGAATAATACTGAAAACAAGAGTTGATGGCCATTAAAATCAAAGAAACAATTACACAATTTAAATAGAATTTAAAAATCAGAAAATATTAAAATATTTAACAATGAAAACCACTTAAAAACTATAAACTGATTAATGGCCCAGTCCCTGTGGGGTGTTCCTCGCCATTGAAATGGAGCTGTTGGCAGGCTTCATCGAGCCGATCTCCCAGGCTAAGTGTTGAAGAAATGTCAGAGGTTCATACTCCTCTATGGATCCTCTGTGGAATGTGACACCTGAGTCCTGTCAGCCAGTCCCCAACGAGTCTGAGATTGATGTGTTTTGTGGGATTCCTGGACTTAGTTGTGGTTACATGGAAACCGGCAGAGGGATTGATGTTGAATTGTTAACATTACCCTGGCAAGCACCGACCTTTCAGAGGGATGAAAGGGGTAGATCTTCTAAGAAGACAAATGCAAGCAATCATGGAGCAACACAGCAAGGAAACAGCCGCTTTGGCCCATCATTGCTGTGCTAACCATCAGGCACCAGTTTACTTATTGAGATACAACATAGAATAGGTCCTTCCTGGAACTTTGAGCCACACTGCTTAGCAGTCCCTGATTTAATCTGAGTCTAATCAGGGGACAATTTACAATGGCCGATTAACCTAGCAACTGGTAAGTCTTTGGGTTTGGACTGTGAGAGGAAACTGGAGCACCTGAAGGAAAACCACGCTATCAGGGGGTGAACATACAAACTCCTTACGGGCAGCAGCAGGAATTAAACCCAGGTCGCCTGTACTGTAAAGCATTGTGCTAACCACTATTACGCTACTGTGCCGCCCCTGACCGTGCTGACCATCAGGCACCAACTTACACCAAACATGCATTAATTTCATCTTTTTTCTTGTATTCTCATCAACTATACAAGGTTCACCTGTACACTAGGAACAATTTACAGTGGCTACTAACACACCAGCCCCTATATCTAAGAGACATTGGAAGAAACTAGAGCACCCAGAGGAAACCCAGATATTCACATACAATCTCAGGGCAGCACCTGAGCCAGGATATCTGGGACTGTAGGCAACGGCTCTTCTAGCTGTGCCACTGTGTCACCCAAGACAGCTTTACTTTTCAGAAGCTTCTCACTCTAGGAATCTCTTTAAGACTTGGCATCCCAGTGCTGCCTTGCTCCTCACATGCTGTTGCAAGCCTATCAGTCCCATTCGGGTTAGCCTATGCAAGCACATCTGAGAGAGCTGGGAGACTGGAAAAGCAGAAAGTGCCAAGGCATTGTGGGTTGTTTGGAGAGAAGATCATGAACACTACCCTGTTATTTGTCTTTTGCACAATTTATTTTTGTAACTTGTAGTAAATTTTTTGTGCCATGCACTGTGCTGGTACCACAAACCGACAAACTTCATTGCATATCTCAATGGTAATAAACTGTTTCAGAGACAGTGGCTGACATTTGAATCTATGCAGAGATAGAAAGGTTAATTAATTATTGCAGGATGCGTGTAAACTATATGGACAGGGCATGAAGGGATTTGAGGAGAAGGTAGGAGATTGGGGCTGAGAGGAAAGTCAGCCATGATTAAATGGTGGAGCAGACTCGATGGGCCAAATGGCCTAATTCTGCTCCTATATCGTATGGTATTATATTAATGATTGAAGTTCACATTGAGAACATTAAGTGTGGATGATGCAAGTTACAAGTAAAGTTATAATAAAAAAAAAATCAACTTCTTGTATAGCAGAGCACTTCAGGTCATCCTAAAATCAGTTCAAATTTATTCTCAAAAGTACATATAATTCACCATGTACTATCTTGAGGTTCATTTTCTTGCAGGCATTCACAGTAGAACAGTGGGGTAATAGTTATCACAACATTTTACAGTATCAGTGACCGGGGTTCAATTCCGTAAGAAGATTCTATGTTCTCCCTGTGACCGTGTGGGTTTTGTCCGGGTGCTGCTGTTTGCTCCCATTACCTCCCACAGTCCAAAGACACACTGGACGGCAGGTTAATTGGTCTTTGTCAATTGTCCCGTGATTGGGCTCATATCAGATCAGGTGATTGCTGGGCTGTGCTGCTCGAAGGGCCAGAAGGACCGATCCTGTGCAGTATCTCAATAATAAATAAATTAAATAAACAGAAATACAATGGACTCAATGTAAAACTACAGCAAGCAACCAATAGACAAACCAATAAATAGATAGATAGGTAGACAAATAGATAGCTAATTAAATGAATGAATGAATGAATGAATCAATCAGTTGTAGAGTCCTTGAAATTGAGTTTATAGGTTGTGATTTAGTTGAGATGAGTGAAGCTATCCACAATGGTTCAGGAGCCTGATGGTTGAGAAGTAACAACTGGTCCTGAACCTAAGGTTCCTGCACCTCCTACCCATAGTGTTTTGGAATTATTATTATAATCTAGATTATTAACTAACACAAAATCTCTTGGTGATGTTTATTTACAACTATCAGATAGAATCCATTTTTCTCAGAGGAGAATCAGTCATGCATACATAGAAGCCACTTTGCCCCCTAAATCTGTGCCAACCATTAAGTACCCTTACACCAGTCCTGCACTGAATTAGCCTCAGGGCTTTGTGTGTCTAGGAGAGTATATTTGGAGAGCTTTACTGCCATCAACAATTTACTTTGAGTGAAGTGGCTGTAATTATGCTGTATTTGCATGTAGTGTTCAAATGTCATTGGTTCCATTCAGATTCCTAAGCTGTCCTTCCCAGGGGCACTCGAGGGGCTGATGCACACGATACAGACTGCAATTCCAAGTGTGGACGCATTGTATGTGAAGGTGCTGCCTTCAGTTATAACATTATACTGAGGTTCTGTCCTCTCCTAATGTGGATATAGAAGATAGAATATTGTGTGTCAAAGTGCTACAGCTAGTACAGCTGCTGCTCCACACCACCACTGACCTGGATTGTATCCTAGCGTCTTGTGCTCTCTTCGTGTAGTTTCTCTGTCTGTGACCAGTGGGTTTTTGTTTCAGGTGCTCCAGTTTCTTCTCACACCCAAGAATGCACAGGCTGGTCATTTAATCGGCCACTGTAAATTTTCCCCAAGTGTGTAAATGAGTGTAGAATCTGAATGGCGCCAATGGGAAAACAGGCAGATGAAGTAACTACTGATCAGCGTGCAGATTAAACACACTCCGTAGTGAGATTATGGTATGGTAGTGAGCAGGACTGAGAAGAGTGTTGGATTGTTTGAGCCTCAGAATAGAACAATGTCACCTTAGAACAGAGATGAGGAGGAATTTCCCTAGCCAGATGGTGGTGGATCTGTTACATTCATTGCTACAATCGGCTGTGCAGGCTAAACCATTAGGTAGTTTTAAGGTGGAGTTTGATATGTTCTTGATTAGTAAGGTTATGGGGAGAAGGCAGGAGATGGGACTGAGAAGGATAATAGATCAGCCTGCAAAGCATACTCATTGGGTGGAATAGCCTAATTCTGTTTCTGTGTCTTATGGTCTTGATCCCAGCTTGCACTGGAAGGATGTATATTGTGAGTGAGTGAATTGTGAGTGAGCTGATGAATGGTCTCAGCCTAAAATGTTGACTGTTAACTCTTTTCCGTAGATGCTGTCAAAATTCCTCCAGCATTTTGTGCGTGATGCTTTGGATTTCCAGTGTTTGCGGATTTTCTCCTGTTAGTGAGTCAATGTAGGATTGAGATAGAGCTCAAGCGAGTCAGTGGTGAATGGAGGAAGTTAGCTGGAATGGTGGGTAGTTTGCAAGTTCGTTAACGCTCCAGTTAAGTAATTCTTTGTACAATCCAAAAAACCTAAAGACAGTGTCACAATATTCTGTTAAACTACTGGCCTTGGCATCTCTCCTCCAGCATGATCCTGGATTTGTCCATAGTATCTCAGGAGCCCAGTGATTAAAAATGTTAAGTAACTCTGATCCTTTTTTTTCCATAAACAGAGTTAAGAAATTATATCACTTATAATTATATCTAAGTTAAGAAATTAAATCTAAACAAGAGCATTACTTCATAGTTCCCCCCCACCCCCATTGAAATTAATCTGTATGCTTTAGGCCTTTCTGCATTCTGGAACTAATTTGATTTACAAATATTGCAATTTAATGCATAAAATTAACCAAGATGTGTAATAATATAAATCATTACATAAAACAGGTTGTAAATCATTTTGCAATTGCAAACAATCCAGATCCAAGAACATAATGGAGTCCTTCTAAGAGAATTTGCTTTATGCTCCATCCGGTTTATATTGCAGATCTTCCAGATTCCTTGTCTGGTAAAACTATCCAAGCAAGTCAGTGACCTCTTGTAGCTTGATGTGAACACTTCGTAAATTCAGCCATACAATGCTTCTTCTAACATCTCACCTGCTCGCTCTCAGATTGGATCCAGGCCCCTGTCTGGCAAAATTGAAAATGCCTTTCAAATCTTTTACTTATTTATTTTAATGGGTCAGCATGGTTTTGAATCTCATTGTTTTAAAAATCTTTTCACGGTACCATAGCAGTTGGCGTCAAGCTATTGCAGTGTCAGCAACCCGTGTTCAGTTCCCACCACAATCTGTAAGGAGTTTGTACATTCTCTCTTTGACTAGGTGCTCCAGTGTCCTCCAACATTCCAAAGACTTATAGTGTTAGCAGGTTAATTGGTCACATGGGTGTAATTGGGTGGTATGGTCTTTTTACCCCAGATGTCTTGTTATCCTGCTGTATCTCTAAATAAATATGAACCATTTATGCCTAGGCCAGTTGGATTTATAGAATATTGAAAAAGCCAAAGGAAAAAATCATCTTTGTCATTCATAATTCATTTAAAGATGGGAAAACATACTGATCAAGTAAGATATTTCCAGGGAAACTTTTCACCCATAGCCAATAGCTAGATTCTGAGCTAAATCTACATTCTTTTAACTGTAATCATTATTGACTGCATTTTGTTTCTAACATGCTTGCAAACTGCTCTACTTCTAATGCAGCCAGAGAATTAAGTCACTGGGTTAATTATAAATAAATTGTAAAACCTTCAGAGTTGGATATTGATGTTGTTAACGTGTTTCACTTCTTTGATGTTGTAAGATAATCTTTTTGTTTATTTCTTGTTCCAATTTTTCCCCTAATTGGTGGAAATACTGGGCTTTATAAAATGGGTATGTGTTGCTTAGTGGCTGATGGACTGTAGTTCAAAGTAAATTTATTATCAAAGTGCAATGTGTCACCCTGAGATTCATTTTCTTGAAGGGATTCACAGTAAGTAGAAGGAAACACAACAGAATCAATGAGAAGTCACATGCGACAGAGATGGACAAACAACCAATGTGCAAAAGACAACAAACTCTCCAAATAGAAATTTAAAAAATAATAAAGTAATCAATAAATATCAAGAACATGAGTTTTAGAGTCTTAAGATGTAAGTCCTTAGGTTGTAGAATCAGTTCAATATTGGGGTTATCTCCTCTGGTTCATTAGCCTGATGCATAAGGGGTATTAACAGTTCCTGAACCTGGTGGTGTTGGACTTGGGGCTCCTGTACCTCCCTTCTGACAGCAACAATGAGAAGAAAGCATGGTCTTGATGGTGGAGCAAAGTGATTTGTTTAGGCAAATAGTCCCCCCTAAGAATTGAGAGTTTTATGATGAAATATAGTGACAAGCCATTCTGATTTGGCAATGTCCCCTAACAAGAGATTGTACACAGTGTACCCGCAAGGTTCAGGCTGTTGTCCTCTAGGGTGCTTAGTCAGTCTTGAGAGAACAGCTATCTACGCATTTTATGAGACCTGTGACCCAGAATTGAAGCCTACATGATTGACTTGACATAACAGGAATAATCTGCTGATATTTTAGTAAAGAGGCTTGACAGTATTTACAGCAGTGATGTTTGCTTCACCCCTATCACTGCTGAAACCTTGTTCAGCTACTCTGATCAAGTTCAGGTCTCGTCCAAAATTGGTTATGATTTTGCTGCATGTACATTTTCAAACAGTGAACGTTGGATAAGAATCAGAACTGGTTGATCTTTCATCACTTCAGCCATTGACCAGTGCATTCCTAATTGACACTTGGATCAAATTCAAATGAACTCATTCTGCAATTTTACTGCCTTACGTGGTGTGCTCATGCTACATGTGTCAATTTTTAAGAATGTGTTATTGAGATCAGAGCATTGCTAGTATGGCCAGCATTTATTGTCCACCCATACTTAAAATGAGAAGGTAGAGATGACCTATCATAGTGCTCCTACTGAAGGGACTCCAGGGTACACTCGGTATTAATATTAATGAATATAAGCAATGTCGAGGAGTAATCAGCTCAATTACTGTAAAAGTTTGTAGAAAGTTCCATACATGGTACAAATGAGAAGGTTTTATGGTGACTGATTTGAATACTAGAACTTGATGCCTGAGCCTAAGTATGGAAAATGCTTTAGGCCAGAGGTTCAAAGTTTCATTTATTACCAATGTATACAACTCTGAAATTCTTCTTTCCAGCTAGTCACAAAACCAAGACAGAAAAGAATGGCAACACAATCATCAAACCCCAAATTCCTCCTCCCCGCATAAAAGAAACAAAGATAGAACCGGCACATCAACCCCCAAATACCCCTCCCTGCCACACAAAAAAATCAAAGAAGATTAGTTGAAAAACACAGAATACAAAAAATTCATAAGCCTGAAAAAAAGTTCACAGTCCAAGTCCACATCCAAAATGCAGAAAACATGGACAACATTCTCCCACTCCATAGTAGAGCCATCTCACCAGCAGTAAAAAGGCAGTCTCCCCTCTCCAGAGCAGAACGATCTCACTAGCAATAACAAGGCAGTCTTCCCTCTCTGACAGCAGAGCAAACCCCCCAGCGATAAAAAGGCAGGCAGCTGGTGTTTCAATCTCCCACAATGCTTTAATCAGCGACCAATGGAAGCTCTAATCTGTGAAATGGAGTCTAACAGTGACTCGTAGTCTTCTAGCCATGAAGTTCCTACATGCTGCCCCTGCTCCTGGAATTCCCTTAGAGATTGTAGAGGGCTGAAATACCCAAATGATCTCCAAACTGCAAATCACAGGCTCCAATGGTTCCAGAATCACATTCAAGACAAAAAAAACCCATAAAAGACATAAAGAAGTGAAATACATAGCGTCATGATCTATCCAGAAGATGTTGACTGAAGGAGTGTTATATGCAGATGCCATCTTAATCAGAAGTGTAATCAAATCTGAAACCTTCACAGGAAACCTTTCATTAAAATGCTCCTTTCTCTTATTTAGATGTGAAATATACTATTGAATGACATCAACAACATCAGAGACCTTATTAGGCAAGGCTTCCCCCTGAGATGAGGTTAATATTGTTACCATCACCAATAAAATAGCATCATGATGTTGTGCTCATCTCATGAGATTTGGATTTAGTTGTGTGTCAACCAAAGAACGATGGAGTGTTTTATGCTCATTCAGTACAATTAAATACATGGCTATTACTGGAAAAAGAAGATTAAGATCAAGATCTCTGACACTACAAAATATTGACTTTGGTTTTTAATGATTCTTCTTTTCTCTGTCCCTCTACCCAGTGAAAATATTAAACACTAGTCCTCTGCTTCTCAGGGAGGATGCAGAGAGAATCGCGTCTGGAAATGTTGGGGAGAAAGGAAGATACTCATTGAAAACAGATGCGGTAACATTCTTTCATCTAGGGGTTTGGATACTTCAGAACTCCCTTCCCCAGCGATCTCTGCAAGCAGAATCTTTGAATGATACGAGGAAAAAAATGTATCTATTGAACGGGTGGTGGATCTTAGGGGGGGCTGTTGAGGCTCAGGCATTGATTGCATTTATAAAAAGTGGTGGATACAGCCCAGTCCATCACAAAAAAAGCCCTCTCCACGACTGAGCACATCTACAACGTGTACTGCCTCAAGAAAGCAGCATCCATCATCAAGGACTCTCACCGTCCGGGTCATGTTCTCTTCTCACTGCTGCCTTGGGGAAGGAGGTACATATCACCAGGTTTAGGAACAATTACTACCCTTCAACCATCAGGCTCCTGAACTAGAGAGCATAACTTCACTCACTATAACACTGAACTGATCACTGAATATAATCAATAGCCTCACTTTCAAGGACTCTGGAACTTATGTTCTCAGTATTATTTATTTATTATTATTATTATTTCTGTATCTGCACAGTTTGTCTTTCTTTGCACACTAGTTGCTTGTCAGTCTTTGTGTGTAGTTTTTCATAGATCCTATTGTATTTTTCTATTCTACTGTGAATGCCTGTGTGTGTTTTCACTCCACTGCCCTGGTACCCCTTCTCTGCCAACCTGTCCCACAACCTTCCCATGGTGCTCCACCCTCACCATTCCCAACATTCTTTGCACCTGCCAGATTTAGAAACTCGCTCTCTGCTTCATGTTGACAAATAAGTACTCAGCAAAAATCTTAGGCACCCAAGGTGTATATATATCTGCCTGAGTCTTTTGCTCAGTGCTGTACTTTGACAAAAAATTTACTTTGAACTTTGAACTTAGATAAATTTGGGATATTACCGAAAACAAGAGATATGGTGATAAGACAGAAACAGGTGATGAAACAAAAGATCAACTATAATTGTATCGAATAATGAAGTAGGCTTGAGAGGCCAAATCACTTACTTATATTGTTGCTTGTGTTTTGCTTTCCACTTTATTTCTCACTTCCTCATTGTTGGCTTGTCATATTTCAGTGTTTAAAAGATTAAACAAACAAATTCCTCTACGGTCAGCTTAGTATATCCTTCAAGATACAGTAACTAGGAAAATACCTAATAAATTTCTTCATACTTCAACAAACACAAAATACTGGAGGGACTCAGCAGGTCAGGCAGCCTCTATGGAGAGGAATAAACACTCGACATTTTGGGCTGAGACACTTCATTGGAAATGGAAAGGAAGGGAGAAGAAGCCAGAGTAGAAAAACGTGGAGGGAGGGGAAGGAGTACAAGGTGGCAGGTGATAGGTGAAACCAGGTGAGTGGAAAGTACGTCATACGTCAGTTTTATTGATTAAATAGCAAGCAAGAAGATGGCAGCAAAGGGAATCAAAGTGTACAGCTGAGGATCTGTGTCATATCTGATGAATCATGGCCGTTACTTCATTATATTTTTGCTGATCTGTATTTTAACATTGAAAGGGCAGCAAATACTCCACAATCAAACTCCAGCCTTCTTTTAAAAGAAAACAAATCAATACAAGCCATTTAGCCTGTGTGTCTTAAGCAGACTGTTTTAAATTTAGCCCTAAAAATACTGGCACTGTAACCAAAGTTGTAAAGGGCACCAATGCATTTTATTGAGCAGAGTTTGAAGGATCACGCAGATCTGAAATATTGTGTGGGATGTAATTCCTATTGCACAAAATCACTTAGCATTTGCACAAGCTGATTTGTGAAGCAGAACAAACACAAAGCTGATGGAAAATGTCTCAGTGGTAAGTTATTGACCTGGCTATTGAATTGAATTGACCTTATTTCTTACATCCGTCATATACATGAGGAGTAAAGAACTTTACATTATGTCTCCATCTTAATGTACAATGTGCAATCATAGTAATTTATAATAATTTGTAATAAATAGAACAGTCAGTGTAATATAGAGTACTCTCAAATCAGCATGAATTCATCAGTCTGATGGCTCGGAGCCCGTTGGTTCTGAGTTTTATGCTGCGGTACCGTTTCCCAGATGGTAGTAGCTGGAATAGATTGTGGTTGGGTGGCTTGGGTTCCCAATGATTCCACGGGCCTCTTTTACACACCAGTCCTTGTAAATGTCCTGAATCATGGGAAGTTCACAACTACAGATGCACTGGGCTGTCCGCACCACTCTCTGCAGAGACCTGCGATTGAGGGAAGTGATGCAGCCAGTCAGGATGCTGTCAATTGTGCCCCTGTAGAAAGTAGGATCTGGGGGCTCTTACCAAACTTCCTCAACCATCTGAGGTGAAAAAGGTGCAGTTGTGCCTTTTCACCACACATTTGGTGTGTACAGAGCACTTGAGGTCCTTGGTGATGTGGATGCTGAGGAACCCCAGATCCATTGATGTCAATAGGGGTTGGCCCTTCTCCATTCCTCCTGTAAACCACAACCAGCTCCTTTGTTTTTGCGACATTGAGGGAGAGGTTGTTTTCCTGACACCACGGTGTCAGAGAGATGACTTCTTCCCTGTAGGCCACCTCGTTATTGTTTGAGATAAGGCCAATCAATGCAGTGAGATAGGTATATCAATGTGTTGAGAATGGTATAGGACATTGAGCTGTGTTAAGGTTACAGGTCTTGGCATGCAGTATAATGAAAACCAATGAAAGTATTTTTTTATTTTGTGGAATGTGGGCAGCACTTTCATTTATTGCTTATCCCTAATTATTTGAGAAGGTGGAGGCTTACCACCAGCTTAAACTGCTGTACTTCTTCTGGTGAAGTTTTCCCACCGTGTTGTGGGGAGCAAGCTCCACTATTTATTGCCAGCAGTGATAATGGAATTATGACTAGGAGGGGGATCCACAGATGATGGTGTACACCTGTACCTGTACCCTGTAGGAGGGGGTTGCCAGTTCAGGAGGTACTGTTGATTAGCTGAAGTGTGTTGTGTTGCTACCATGAGGTAGCAATATTAATCCCCAGAAGAAGATAGTGCCAGTGAGCAATGTGACCAAGGGCAACACCCTCCAGAAGGTGTGCAAAACTACTTCTTTCATTTCTTTTAAGTCTTTTTCTTTCAAATGTAGTTCTGCTTCTGTTGGAACCTATGATCTACATTTTGCTAGTGCGTTATCGGGCCGGTTGAACAATTGCTTGTTGGTGCCAGAGAACTGTGACTACGTGTGACTTTTTATTTCTCCCTCTCATTTGCTGCTCCTGAAGGAAGGTCCCTGTGTTCAAATGGTCACTGTCTCTTCCTGCTCAATGTGGACAGAGGTGTAGGTCTTGGGCAAGGTTTGCTTGACATGGTTTGTAAATCAGACTCTGTAGTTCACCTGATGACGTGTTTCCGGTTTCTGGTCGCTCCTTTTAGCTGCTATTTTAGGCAACTTTGAATCAGGACTGCCTGCAGTTAATGAACTCTGAGCTGAACTGAATATTCCTGGAATCCTTTTATTTTGAGGTTTGAATTATGTGTTTTGCGCTCGTATTGTTTTTTGTTGCCATTTGCACAATTTTGTTTTGCTCATGGGGGCGCGGTTTGACATCTGTCTTTGTATAGGTTCCCTGGTCGTTTCGTCTGAAAAATCTCATGGTCATATACTACATACATACTTTGATAATAAATATACTTTGAGTAGTCAATAGCAGGCTAATCTGGTGGACTGCTGGATGATGTCAACCTTGAGTGTTGTTGGAGCTCCACTCAGTCAGGCATGTGGAGAGTGCGTAACTTTGCAGATTGTGCCTTAGCGCTGGTGCAAAGGCCTTGGGTAGAAGATGGCTTACTATCAGTGAGCCACATGTTGTGATTAATGCTTACTGTGCAGTGAGGCATCTCTTGTACATCAGAGCTTTGGCCCTCTGACTGCTCATTGAGACACCTCCAAGACTAACAATGATGGATGAGTGTTCCACTGTTGCAAGTGAAATGATTCAGATAAAATGTTAAATAGGGATGATGTCTGCCTTCTTGAACAGACATAACTGACTGCAAGACAGAATTTCTAAGAGATGGGATGGTCTCAGCCAATATCCCACAATCAAGGTCGTTGTTAGTCTTACTGCAAACTTGTGTTATGCAGAATGACAGGTGTGCAAACATCAATGACCACAATTCAACAGGACTTTAACTGTCAGAGGCTTTGAATGTACTACGTTGTAAGAGAATTTACATAGTGTACATGCAAAATTAGATTTTAGCATTGGAGTTTTCAAAATTGAAATCATAGTCATAGAAAAGTACAGCACAAAAACAGGCCATTCAGCCCATGTAGTCTGTGCTGAATCTGCCCACTCCCATTGAACTGCTCTGGGACAATAAATAGCCTCTATACCCCTACTATCCATATACCTATCAAAACTTTGCTTAAATGTTGAAATGGAGCTCATATGCTCACTTCCACCCTTTCATGACTCTCTGAATGAAGAAGTTTCCCTTTATGTTTCCCTTAAACTTTTCACCTTTCACCCTTAACCCATGTTGTCATGTGCAGAAGTACATGCTTGCAAGGTGAAGTGAAAAACATACTTGCAGTGGCTTCACAGACACTTAGCATCATGTATATGTAATATTCGCAAGAAAAAGAAAATAAATGCAATATTTATAAGAAAGAACTCAATTGGAACAATAAGAAAGCCAATTTTATGGCAAAGTGATCAAAGGCATGCTGTTCAAGGCATATTGTTCTACGGTAATCTCTAGTGATTGGGACTGTGACCATTGGTTCAATGATTGAAGGCAACTAGCTATTCTTGAACATGCTTCAAACTTCTGTGATGGCGGGGAGGGATTTGCCCTGGATGTATCGTGCAGAATCTACTACTCACTGCAGCCACTTACATTCCTGTGCATTTGAATTGCTGTACCAGAACCTGTTACAACCGGTTACTCCATGTGCAGCACTCGCATAAGCAAACAGCAACACAAATGAATAGTGGAACTGAAAAACATGCATCATTGCCCCAGACTTCGCCTTTCGAAAGTCGGTGCCACTGATGATGATGTAATATCTGGCCATAAATCAAAGCAGAGCTTTCTATGTCACAGATTCCTGGAATAACTAACAGAAATTCAAAACAATATGTGAACCTTTAAAGGTTAATGGCATTTGGAAGGCCTACTTCAGTGACATCTGGTGATTTCACAGTCTAGTAACAAAGCAGACACTCACTGTGATTCAGTATACCTTCCCCAACTTTCAACTTTGAAACAAACAATATGTAAAACTATTAAGAATTTAGACAACTAGTGCTGACTTTAACATAACAGAATGTGCCAGACTTGCTCAGATGGCAGGCATGGTCTGTGGTGAAGAAAAAGTTTATTGTTTCAGAGTGATGCCATTCCTAGGGTCAGAAAGAACCCATTTAGTTGCATTCCAATCTGACCTGCTGTTCATCAAGTTCATAACCAATTTGTAACCCTATCTACCTGTGGTGAACTACACATACCTGCCTGGACACCCCCCCCCCCCCCCCCGACTGCTCCTGTGGCTCCTCCCACTGACCCCGGTATAAAGGCGATTGGGGCCTGAGCCCTGCCCTCAGTCTCCAGGATGTAGCATGGTGGTCAATTGCTGCTTGATCTTTCTTCCAGTCAATAAAAGCCTATATCTCGCCTCACCTCTCAGAGAGTTATTATCACTACCACAATTGGGAGGTTAAAATCAATGGATGCTGCATCCTCTGCTTTTTATTAGTATGATATCCATACTTCTCTTTTCGTGTGAAGTTAACTTTCCCATCAACTGGGAGAGGATCAGAACTTTAAATTCCTTGGTTCTACTGTATCAGAGCATTCTGTCCTAGTATCAACATACAAGGGCCATTACAAAGAAGTTGTTCTCAGATGCTTGTGTAGATTCGTCATCTAAAGCTTTGACAAACTTCTGTAGATGCAAAATGGAAAGAATCCTGAGTGGTTGCAGCACATTCTGGAAACATCAATGCCCAAGAATGGAAAAGTCTATAAAAAGTAATGGATACAGACCAGCCACAAGAAAGCAGTATCCATGTTCAAGGAGCCCTCCCCCCCACATCCAGGCCACGTAGTCTTCTCGCTGCTATTACTGGACAGGAGGTACTGGAGCTTTAGGTCCCACACCACTAGGTTCCTGAACAGTTATCACCTTACAACTATCAGGTTCCTAAACTAGCCTGAATAACTTCACTCACATCAACACTGAACTGACTCATCAACCTATGGACTCACTTCTAAGGGCTCTACAATTCATGTTGTCAGTAATATTTATTATTTTTTATTATTTGTATAATCTGTCTTCAAATTGATTGTCAGTCTTTGTTTTTCATAAATTCTATTGTATTTCCTAATTTTCCTGGAGATACCTGCAAGAAAATGAATCTTAAGGTAGAATAGGGTGACATACAGTATATGAACTTCCATAATAAATTTATTTTGATTTTGAACTGCCCTGAGTGACTTGTCTATGATTTTGAACTCGAGTCTGCTTAGCATAGGCTTCTCCAGTAAGGGAATGAGTTTCTCACTTTCTATCCTTTCAGTTGCTCAAAGTCTAAAGACTTAGCACATCTTTGTCTTTTGTATTGCTGAGTGTACAAGGCTGGTGAATGTAATCTCACCTCATCATCTAATCGGTGCAGGCTTGATAACATTCTGATGAACCTAGTCTGTATACTTTGTAAAACCTGTATCATGCTCAGTACTGATACTCCATCACAAACAAAGGAAAATCTGCAGGTGCTGGAAATCCAAGCGAAACACACAAAATGCTGGAGAAACTCAGCAGGCCAGGCAGCATCTATGGAAAAGAGTAAACAGTTGATGTTTCAGGCCAAGACCCTTCATCTGTCCTGATTAAGGGTCTCAGCCCTGAAACATCGACTGTTTACTCTTTTCCACTGATATTCTATGTTTACTGCTTCATTCATATTTAATGAATCAGTAACATTGACTCCATTTTCTAACATGTTGAAAGCAGAGCCAACAATTTTTACACAGAGTGTGGTGGGTGCATGAAATGACTTGCCAGGGCTGTTGGTAGAACAGATAATTTAGAGGCATTTAAGATAGGCTTAGATAGGCATATGGAAGACAGAAAAATGGAGAGCTATGTTGGAAATAAGAATTGAATTGATCTTAGAGTAGGTTAAAAGGTTGGCACAACATTGTAGGCTGAAGGGCTGGTACTTGCTGAGACGGTCTATGTTCAAGTATGCAATTCAAAGTTCAAGGTGAATTTATTATTAAAGTACATACATGTCATTAGATAAAACCCTGAGATTCATTTTCTTGAAGGCATTCACAGTAAATACAAAGAAACACCACAGAGTCAATTAGAAAAGCCACACGCAGCAAATGGAGCAAGCAACCAACCTGCAAAAGACAATAAACTCTGCAATTACAGAACAAAATGTTGAGAATGTGAAATGAAGAGTCCATGAAAGTGAGTCCATAGGTTGCAGGAAGAATTCAGTTCACTCACTTAATCCCTCCGAAAAGAAGTAGGTTCCTAACGTCGGGCACGCTTGCAGCAGCTGAGTTTGTGCTCCTGTTCTATTTTCTGGTGTCCTTCTCTCAGAGGATGGCTGGTCTTTGGAATTTCCTTCAGAGGGAGTGCAGAGATTGAGTTCATTCAAAGCAGAGATCAACTGATTACTGGGCTTAATAAAAATCAGGGATAGGGTAGGATGATGGTGATTGAACCATGATCTTCTTGAATAGCAGCGACCTGAGGAGCTAAAGTGATTAGGATAAAGATTAGCTTTACTTGTTACATGTGAAATAAACATACGGTGGAATGCATCATTTTTCACCAAGTCAAATCAGCAGGGATTGTTCTGAGCACCACACACGAGTATTGCCAGGCTACTGGTGCCAACATAGCATGGCCACAGCTCGCTAACCCTAACCATATATCTTTGGAATGTGGGAGGAACCCAGAGCACCTAAAGGAAGCATATGTAGTCATGTGGAAAACATACAAACTCCTTTTAGACTGTGGTGGGAATTGAACACTTATCTTACAGCCGGCTGCTGTAAAGTATTGAGTTACCATGACAGCCTAGCTGAATGGTTACTCCTCCTATTATTCTTTATATTACTCATTGCCGATTGTGTCTGTATTTTGCATAAAAGTCAAAGTCAAGCTTATTGTCATATGCACAAGTGCAATGAAAGACATTTGATACATAATATTCTCACTCCTTATGAGTGGTGTGTATGTGTACTTTTCCCTCAATCTCAGGTTCTTGGGTTCTGAACCAGAGGCCTAGGGGCTTGAAGGTTTGGTGCAGTTTCTTTGCTGTTCCTAGTAATGCACTCTTCTGGACCAAAATCTCAGATGTTTTTCCCAGGATTTGTTGGAGCCCCTCTCCCAGTCCAAGTGTCATAGGTCTGTCTTTCATCTTGCACCCTACTACTATGTGCTGAATGGTTTCAGCGGATTCCTCACACAGTTGCATCTTGGGCCTTGTCTGATGTGACAGACCCCAGCTACTATTGGTCTTGTGTTCAGTGCCTGTTCTTGTGCAGCCATGATCAGCGGCTCTGTGCTGTCCCTCAGTCCTGCCATTTCCAGCCATTGGTAGGGCTTTCTTGTGTGAGTCATCTCTGTTATCTGGCGATGGTACAACCTATGCAGGGGCTTGTCCTGCCATGGCCTCTGGTCCTCTGGCTTTGCTTCACCCACTTCCATTTCCATGTCCCCTGCCTGCGGTCTGAGGTATTCTCCTAGCAGGTTGTCCTTTGGGGCCATCTTCCTGACGTAATAATGGATGTTTTGCATTGCTTCCAGGACTTTTGCCTTGACACTTCCAGGTCCCCATTCTCCTTTATTCCACTGGGTGTACAGTCACTTGATGTTGGACTTTGGATGGAATCCTCCATGTACTGTTTGTAGTTTCAGGATCTTGATGTCAGTGGCTTCCATTTCATTCTTTGGCCAGTCCACTATTGCAGCTGGCTATACGATGACTGGTAGGGTGAAAGTGTTGATGGCTCTGGTCTGGTTCTTCCTATTCAACTGGCTTTTTTGGACCTCTTTAGGACCTCTTTGGAGGTACTTGGATGTTGCACCCTTTCCTTTGTCTTCATCATGGCTTCCCTGCAGCTGCAAGGTGCCCAGGTATTTTTAGCTGTCCTATACATCTGGTACGTGGTCTTCAGGTAACTCGATTCCTTCAGATTTGATGAGCTTGCCTCTTTTCACTACCATCCAGCTGTGCTTTTCTGTCCAAATAACATTCCGATGTTTCTGCTGCACACTCTTGTCATGTGGATTAGTGAGTCAATGTCTCTTTCATTTCTGGCGTACAGCCTGATGTCGTCCGTGAACAGGAGATGGCTGATGATCACTCCACTCTCGAACCTGTACCCATATCCACCCTTTGAGATGATTTGGCTGAGGGGGCTCAAGCATATGCAGAACGGCAGTGGGGATAGTTCATCACCCTGGTATATTCCACATCTGATGGACACTTGTGCTATTGGCTTTGAGTTAACTTCTAGTTTTTTCCTCCAAAGGCCCATTGAGTTCTTGGTGAAGGTCAGTAGTGGCTTGTTGACCTTGTACAGATGCATGTCTGGGGCATTGAGTCGTATGGTTTCTGGTAGTCAATCCAGGCTGTGTTTAGGTTGTTTTGCCTGGTTTTGGAGTCTCACATCACTGTTTTATCGGTCAGTAGTTGATGTTGGGAGCCTCTGATTCTTTTGCCAACCCCCCACCCCCCCCGAGCAGGTCTCAGGAATTTAAAGGGTCAAAGATCCAATTTAATGGCAGAGAAATGTATACAATATACATCCTGAAATGCTTTTTCTTCGCAACCATCCGCAAAAACAGAGTGTCCCAAAGAATGAACAACAGTTAAATGTTAGAACCCTAAAGTCTCCCCCCCCACATGTAAATGGCACCAAGCAACAATGCCCCCTCCCCCCACCGGCAAAAGGAAGTCCGTATCCGCCACCAAGCACTCAAGCATGAGCACAGACCCTCGATTTGCCCGCCTCCAGAGCCCCGAGATCCTAGGCTTCCAAATCCCAGCCATAATTCTTTGGCTGAGCCCTTGGCGTGCCAAATAATGGTCGGCTGTGAAACCCCAAGAGTGGGTCCCATTCCTGCAAAGGACTGAAGTCAGTGTGTAACTCCAGGTCAGGGTCTTCAAGGGAACCCTGAAAGGGAAAATTAAAGATAGTAAAGATGGAAATAGAGCTGTTTCTGAAGATGTAAGCAAAGGAGCCACCGTTTAGCGCCATCATCATTCCACTTCTTTCAGCTTGGTGGCTATGATGCCTGACAGGAGCTTCCATGTTATTGCCAGGCAGGATTAGGGCAGTAGTTTGATGGTGTTGTTCCTTTGTGAGGATCTTTCATGAGTACTGCTCTTCCTTGAGTTAGTTGGTGGGAGCCTGCTTCAGGCTGCTGGTTTATTTGTGCTGCCAGCTGTGTATGGAACACTGTTAGTTTCTTCAGCCAATAGGTGTAGATCATGTCAGGTCCTGGTGACATCCATTTCTTCACACTTGCTACTCATTGCTGGACATCTGTTGCTGTGATGTTGACTGGTTCTTCTGCTGGGAGATTGCAGAAGCTTGATTGTAGGTCTTTCAGCCATTGGTGTTATGTGAAGCTTCTTTCTCCCATGTACTTTCCCAGTACTCCGCAGTTTCTGTTTTGTTTGGGTCTGGTACTGGCATCATGTTGTTCCTCTGAAACTGTGTGAATACTTTTCCTAGTTCTTTGGAGAAAAGTACATTTATTTGTTTGGTCTGTTCATCTTTAGTGTACCTCTGCAGTCTGGTAACCCGAACTGTTTACTGTTGCTTGGTAGTTTCCTGGGCTTCGGCTATGGACATACCTCCATATTTCCTTAGTAGTTGAGGTGAGTCTTTCATCTTCCTACATTTCTGCAGCTCAGTTAGTCCGCTTACCTTGACTCTTGTGATTTTCATCTTGGCTTCCAATCGCCATCTCCAGTGGAGGGGTGTTATCATAGTACTTTCCACTATATTTAAATCTGTAGCCCAGCATTTCTAGGACTGCAGCTGCCAGTGACTATATCAGGTTATAGGTCTCAGTCATGTTGGAGGTTGCAATGGTGAGTAGTGCTTCATTGGCTGCTTCTAGCATGCTGTCTGATGGAATTTTATCATGCAGTCTGGGGAGCCTAGTTTGTTGATTACCAGTTGCCAGTTTAGCAATGATCTTCTCTCTGATTGCAGCAGCCAGTGTCGATATGCCCCAAGGTGAGATTCGAATTTGCTTTTTCTGTGTACAAGGTGATGCTATCATCTCTGCGCCATCTGTGAGTTGTGGAGGTGAGGTTTAAACTCGTGTTTCCTGTTCGGCTCAGTTCTGTGGTGTTGTTGCTGTGGTGCAATTTGATTGTATGTTTTCCAGTTCAAGATATGATAGCAATCTGCTGTTGACAATGTTTGATCTTCTGGGTAACCAGTTGTTTTTCCGTGAATGTGGATGCTAGTCTTTGTTGTTGTTAGAGTTGCAACCCACATGACCTTTCTTGTGGGTTATTGTTAAAGTAGCATTCCATTAATTCCATTTGTCCAGTCTCGTCCTTTAATGGTTTTTTTCTGATAGCCAATTTCTAGCCAGTTGGTCCTGGTTCCCCAACCATTGGTGCTGACCTTGTTAATCTGGGCAATGTCCAAGCTGGCAAGACTGTTTTATATATTCAGCCTGATCTGCTGAATGTCCTCAGTATTTTGTACTTTTATATTTTTAAAAAAAACTGCATTGCTGCAAATCTGAAATAAAACAGAGAACTGGAAATGTTCAATAGTTCAGTTGCGATCTGTGGAGGGAGGAAAAAAGTGCTGCAGGTTGAGACGATTCATCAGGAATAAGAAAGGGAAGAAAACAAGAAGTCACAGAGAAGGAGGAGGAGGTGGAGTGGAGAGAATAAAGGAATTGGAATTAGTTATTATTGTCACATGTACCGAAATACAGTGGAAGACTTGCCTTGCATACTGTTCATGCAGATCAATTCATTGCCAATGCATTGAGGTAGAGCAAGGTAAAACAATAATAGAATGCAAAATAAAGTGTAGCAACTACAGAGGAAGTGCAAGCAGACTGTCTGTAAGGTGCAAGGTCATAGTGTGAATTGTGAAGTCAAGAGTCCATCTTATTGCACTAGGGAATATTTCATTAGTCATATAACAGTGAGTAAGGGGGACTTAACGTTAGGGTGTGGAACAAAAAGGACCGCACTGTAAATGGTAGTGTGCTATTTGAGAGAGGGTTGTAATGACTGACCATTTGCCGGTGACCTGTTTGGAGGAGTTGTAGATGGAGCGAGATGAGGGCAGAAGAGAGAAAACAAAGAAAATGCAGTGCTGGAACTGTGAGATATAGAATACTGCAGATACTGAAAAGCTGGAATAAACAAAAAGAATGTTGGTAATACTTAACAAGTCAAGCAGCGATGGTGAAGGAAGAAAATGTGAGTTTACCTTCACAAGCCAGTTCTGATATAGAAAGGAAAATCTCATCATTGATCTCATTCATTCCTGAAACCCAACCTTACCAGTCGGATTTGGAGCCAGTTTGGTAACAGAGCATTCTCTCAAAATATACAACATCTACAGCGAAATGTCTGTTCAGCTGAAAAGGGCATTGGCTGCAGTCGATTATCACATCAGAACTTGTATGTGTTCAGAACAAAAAAGCAGGCAGAGAAAATCATTGCATACATTGCCCACCATGCAAACTGCCTTTTCTAGAAGCTCCCGTCTGGAAAGTGCTTTACGGCTACTAAATCAAAAACTTTATGCCATTTTAAGAGTTTCTTCCCCCAGGCAGTCAATCTGATCGACTATTCTAGTTACACACCCCCCCCCCCATCTATTATCCCCGTCACTGCATTGCAGTGTCGACACTTCAAACTACTTTTTATACTGCTGTTTACATTGCGAATGCATGCCGGCATTGATATAGTTATGCACATTTTATTCCATATACATCCTTTATTTTTAGCTAATTCTTTATTCTTTATAATTGCTGAATGTAGTTTTTAATGCATCTCATTCCCTGACCAACACCCACACAACAAATTCCTAATACATATAAATGTATATGGTGAGTAAATTTGATTCTTGATCCTTGAAACTTTCTAACCCACATTGTCCTGGTGAAGAAATCTGCCAATTTCTTGGCCTGACTGATGTATACCTCTTGAATCTCAAATAAGGCTGATTGTGAATTAACCAATGAACTGATTATCTGTGCCACCCTGGTCAAGGTAATTTAGAATGCACAATCTATGCATACAGAACCAATAATCATCACGTCCTATGAAAGAACCATTCCAGTAAATATTTGCAGCTAAGCCTTCTGTTTATTTAATTTTAGAAAGATCACAGAATTTTCTTTTTCTTCCAGTCATCATTATCCCATAAATTTTGATGAGCAATTTATCATTACACTTTTGGAACTTGCATAATTTTAAGAATGTCCCTAAAATTTGACAAGGGTGATACCTGATGTACAATGGGTATTCTTCTTCCGCTTAAGCCCTATCACCCCTCTGAGGCATAGGATGCCGACAGCAGCTCGTCGGCGTCCTCTGACCTGGGCCAGTCTGATGGTGGTCCTGAATGATAGAAGGTTGGTCTGCCCTGTGGCTTCCACAGATGTTTGGTTTTCACCACATGTCTTTATATGTCACCTAAGCAAAGTTCTTTCCTCTCCCAGGGATGAGGTCTTTGGAGTGTCTGTTGGCATTTCTGTAGCACTGTGCTTTTACAGGATAAGTTTGCTAGCCCCATGCCCAACCTTCTTCCTTTCACTGCTGGGTTTGCGATCGGCCATGGTGGAGTTTTACAGTAGGAATAATGGCATGTAAAGGTAACTGATTTCAACTGGTTAACTAATTGTAATAAACAAGACATGTAGCTTAGTGAATTACATATGTTTTGGAATAAATATTATTCTGAAGGTCACAAATTCTCCCTGTACACCAAATTGCCTGGTGATGTTCATCTCCGCACCTTTGAGGACATTTATGAACATAATTTTAATCACTTCAGGAAGTTTTAAGTAAACATTTATGCTGACTACAGTTTAAAATGGCAAGTGCATGAAGGACCCATCTTCCTGAGTGTATGATGATTCACCAATGCACAATACCTTAGTTCCTTTCTTCTACTGAATTCTCCTGCTACTGGCTCTCAATTAAATTATTTGTTGATCTCCAACAATAGAGGCTTTGTTCAAATTCTCAGTAAAATTGTTTGTATAATGTTTTAAAATAAACTTAATGATTTCAAGGTGCTCATAAAATAATTGGTTTTATTCATAAAGGTTTTATTACCCATAGCTGAAATGAACATACCACCTTGTCATTGTGGTGATTCTCCAAAGTGTAGATCAAGGTATCACTTTGCAAAACAGCTCTATAACTGTCTTGTAATTTTAGTCGGCCAGTGTTATGAGGAAGGAGTGACTAGCAATCTGCTGAAGGATCCATCCTGATACAGAGGTTTGAATCAACATGTCTGACAATTCCTTTCCTCCCATGGTTGCTGCTCGATCTACTGAGTCACTCCATCAGATTGTTTGTTGCTCCAGATTCCAGCATTTGCAATTAATGTTCTGTCCCTGGTTCATAAGGTCAATTTCAGGAAATTCAAGGAATCCTCTACACAAATAATTACCACATGTTGGTGGCCCGTAGGTTACCTACAGAGAAAATGGAGGGTGGAACTGAAATTAGTTGTTTACATTTTGCTGAACAATTCTCAGAGTTGTCACACAGAAAAACCTGTCATATTATGGATCTAGCGATCAAATAGTTGTTTGTTTTATTGTGAAGCTTAACCTCTGCTTGCATTTGGACTGTTCCTCTTGCACCACATCTTGGTACTAACTTTTCATTCTTGCAAAGTTTTCACACCAAATAGTGATTCCAGCAAACCTGTGAAGCAAATGGAGCAGTTGCTTTACTAATTACAATTGGATAGAAATTGCTCATCATTCCCTTCCATCCCTCCCCACTCCACCACCAAATAACATCCCTGTCCCCCAGCACCCTGCAAAGGCATTTCTATTCAATCTTATGACATCTCATAATTAGGCACTGTGAGAGATGAGGATGAGAAGTGGAGAAGCCATTTGTCAAGATAAGAATTTAATTTTATTTGGCACTGATGCAATTTTATTGGAGAATTGGGTATTTCACTGTCCAACACTCTAAAGTAATCTCACAGTCTGTGTACCTAACAGTCAACACATGAATCTGCGGAGATGGCCATTATGTAGGACACCAGATAGTAATCTATAGCTGATTGGTTATTAAATATATGATCATGAAAATACTCAGCGTCCATGCAAAAGGAAACTGAGATTTCAGTTTAGGATCAAGGCTGTTTGGCAGAACCGGAAAAGAAAAATAAAGTAGTATTTTTTTAGTAGCAGAGATGGCAGGGAAGGGGTGGAAGAACAAAATGATGATGTGAGACCAAATGGCTAGATGTTAGGAGCAAGTATTGCTGCTTTATCTGTGTAATATGTTGCTGATGACAGATCTGTGGGATGTGCCCTGAAGGCCAAACAAGCTAAAAGTACAGACAGATGTTGGTGATAGACTTCAAACTTACCCTCACTTAGCAAGTCACAATAGATAGATTTACTTTTGAAGTGTAGGCATTTCTTTTTCAATCTTTTTATTATTGTTATTAATATCAACAAAATACAATTGATATATAGGTAATGGGATTACAAACATACACATTTCCATTGCACATGAAAGAATACATAAGCAATGATTACAGTATAAATGAGTATTCCCAAATCATGAACAATACAGTATATAGATGAACAAGGTAAATCTGGGTATATCATAATATATAATAAAAAACAAACAGAAAAAAGGAAAAAAAAATATTATGCAAAAAAAAACTAAACTAATAATCTAATAGCTAATAAAGAAAAAAAGCAAAAAAAGAAAAAGAGAGAAAGAAAATCTGGAAAAAGAAAAAAAAGGGCTGTTTATAATATCTCACAAGAATACATTATCATCAGTGTCGTCAACGCCCATCCTCTCAACATATATAAAATTAAAACTGGAAAATCAAATAGGCTTGGAACAGGGTCATATTACATCATATGAAAATGTTGAATAAATGGTCTCCATCTCTTTTCAAATTTAATAGAAGTACCAAATACACCACTTCTAATTTTTTCTAAATTTAAACATAACATAGTTTGAGAAAACCAATGAAATACAGTGGGAGGATTTAATTTCCTTCCAATTCAGCAAAATAGATCTTCTAGCCATTAGAGTAAGAAACACAATCATTCGACAGGCAGAAGAAGATAAATGAAGTGAGTCCATCATTGGTAAACCAAAAATTGCGGTAATAGGATGGGGTTGTAAATCAATGTTCAATACCTCAGAGATAATATCAAAAATATCTTTCCAATATTTTTTCAAAAGCGGACACGACCAGAACATATGAGTTAAAGACGCTATTTCAGATTGACATCTATCACAAATAGGATTTATATAAGAATAAAAATGAGCTAATTTATCCTTGGACATATGGGCCCTATGTACAACTTTAAACTGTATTCATGAATGTTTGGCACATATAGATGATGTATTAACTAATTGAAGAATTCTATCCCAATTCTCAATAGGAATAATAAGATTAAGCTCTCTTTCCCAATCATTTTTTGTCTTATAAAGGGGCTCTGAATGTATCTTCATAATTATATTATAAAATTTTGATATAAGCCTTTTTTGAAAAGGGTTTAATTCAAACAAACTCTCCAAAATACCTGAAGACACAAAATTTGGAAAAGTAGGAAGTACAGTATTTAAAAAAATGCCTAATCTGTAAATATCTAAAAAAATGAAATCTAGGCAAATTATATTTATTAGATAATTGCTCAAAAGACATAAAACAATTGTCCAAAAATAAATCAGAAAATCGTAGTAATCCCTTAGTCTTCCAAGCCGAATAAGCTTGGTCTATAATTGAAGGGTGGAAAAAACAATTAGATACAATAGGAATATTTAAAACAAACTGAGTCAACCCAAAAAATTTCCGAAATTGAAACCATATACGTAAAGTATGTTTAACTATTGGGTTGTCAATTTGTTTCAGCAATTTAGAAAGAGCAAAAGGGAGAGAAGTCCCTAAAATAGAACCCAGTGCATAACCTGGTACAGATTTAATTTCCAAGCTCACACAATGAGGGCTAAAAGATCCATCCCAGTCTTTCAACCAACATATCAAATATCTAATATTAACTGCCCAATAATAAATTCTAAAATTAGGCAATGCTAACCCACCTTCCTTCTTTGCCTTCTGTAAGTATATTTTACCTAACCTGGGATTTTTATTCTGCCATATATATGAGGAAATTTTTGAATCAACATTAGTAAAAAAAGATTTCAGAATAAAAATTGGTACTGCTTGAAAAATATATAAAAAGTTAGGTAAAATAACCATCTTAATAGCATTAATCCTACCTATCAGAGATAAAGATAAAGGTGACCACTTAGTAAACAAGCATTTAATCTGATCGATTAAGGGTACAAAATTAACCATAAATAAGTCTTTATGGTTTTTTTGTGATTTTAATTCCTAAGTAAATAAAAGAGTCATTAACTAATTTAAAGGGTAAGTTTCCATAAATTGGGACCTGTCTATTCAAAGGAAACAATTCACTCTTATTAAGATTTAATTTATACCCAGAAAAATCACTAAATTGAGCCAACAATGATAAAACTGCTGGAATAGATTTCTCAGGATTAGAAATAAATAGTAATAAATCATCTGCATACAAAGATAACTTATGAATAGCTGTCCCACGATTAATACCAGAAAGATCCTGTGATTCTCTGATGGCAATTGCCAAAGGTTCTAATGAAGTATAGGCATTTGAACAAAAATTTCAGCAGTGGCCCCTTTTATTTGGCCGTGCTATGCAATGAGATCATGGCTGAACTGATTTGTAAGGTGACTTTATCACCATAGACTCGTGATAAAGTTTCATCACTTTGCTTATCAAGCTTATATCTAATTTGACCTTAATATATTCAGAGACTCCACTTTCACTACTCTTTTCCAAAGGACAAGTGAAATATGAGGAGGATGTTAGGAAAATGCAGGGTGACTTGGGCAGGTTGGGTGAGTGGGCAGATGCATGGCAGATGCAGTTTACTGTGGATAAGTGTGAGGGTATCCATTTTGGTGGCAAGAACAGGAAGGCACATTACTATCTGAATGGTGTCAAGTTAGGAAAAGGGGAAATACAATGAGATCTAGGTGTTCTTGTACGTCAATCACTGAAAGTAAGCATGTAGGTACAGCAAGCAGTGAAGAAAGCTAATGGCATGTTGGCCTTCATAACAAGGGGAGTTGAATATAGGAGCAAAGAGGTCCTTCTGCAGTTGTACAGGGCCCTGGTGAGACCACACCTGGAGTATTGTGTTCAGTTTTGGGCTCCAAATTTGAGGAAGGCCATTCTTGCTATTGAAGGAGTTCACGAGGTTAATTCCTGAAATGGCGGGATTGTCATATGTTGAAAGATTGGAGTGACTGGAATTGTATATGCTGGAATTTAGAAGGATGAAAGGGGATCTGATTGAAACATATAAGATTATTAAGGGATTGGACATGCTCGAGGCAGGAAACATGTTCCTGATGTTGGGGGAGTCCAGAACCAGGGCCACAGTTTAAGAATTAGGGGTAGGCTATTTAGAATGGAGTTGAGGAAAAACTTTTTTCACCCAGAGAGTTGTGGATCTATGGAATGCTCTGCCTCAGACGGCAGTGGAGGCCAATTCTTTGGATGCTTTCAAGAAAGAGTTAGATAGAGCTCTTAAAGATAGCGGAGTCAAGGGATTTGGGGAGAAGACAGGAATGGGGTACTGATTGTGGATGATCTACTCCTGCTCCTATTGGTCTACTCCTGCACCTATTGTCTATTGACTTGGTAACCCAAAATGCTCTTGTCTCACTGTTGCCATCAAGAAGAAGGTACAGAAGTCTTGGGACTCACACCACTAGGTTCAGGAACAGTTATTACCCCTCAGCCAGAGGTCTTTTGATCCAGTGAGGATAACTTCACTGAGCTACACTTGCCCCATCACTGAACTGTTCCTACAACCTATGAACCCACTTGCAAGGAGTTTTCATTTCATATTCTCAATATTTATTGCTTACCTATTTATTATTATTACTATTATTTCTGTTTTCTTCTTTTGTACTTGCACAGTTTGTTGCCTTTTACATCTTAGTTATTTATACGGCCTGTTGGGTGCAGTCTTTCATTGATTCTATTATGCTTTCTTGAGTATGCCCACAAGAAGGTGAATATCAGGATTGTATATGGTGCCATATATGTACTTCGATAATAAATTTACTTTGAACTTTAAAAATGAGAAACAATTTGAGACACTGATGCAGGGTTTCAACTTAAAAATATTCCCTCCCCAACAGTTGTTGCTCAGCACTCTGATTTCCTCCAGTTGAATGTTTGCCTCTTATGCTTCCTTTTCTCAAGGGGAAAATAGCTGAAACTATAGAATCTTTCCTCTTGTCCCAGTTACATCTTTGTCAATCCTTTCTGCACTCTCCCTACTTTAATGACAGCCTTCTTGTAACTAGGTGACAAGAACTGCACACAACACTTCAACAGTGGTGTCTTGTACATTGGCACAGTGACATCCCAACTTTTATACTCTATGCCCTGACTGAAGAAGAGTCTCCACCTAAAAGGTTGACTCTTAGTTCCTCTCCATAGATGCTGACCTGAGTTCCTCCAGCATTTCTTGAACCTCATGAATAATGACAGGGAACTGTCATCACAGTATGTCAGAAGATGACAGGGAACTGTCATCACACACATCACTTATCATCACAAGAACTTCTTCAGATGCTGAAAATCCAAAGCTACACACACAAAATGCTGGAGGAACTCAGCAGGCCAGGTAGCACCCGTAGAAATGAACAGTCGACATTTCAGGCCAAGGCCCTTCTTCAGGACTGAAAAGGAAGGGGGAAGACACCAGAATAAAAAGATGGAGGATATATTATTGTGATCTATAGTCTAATGTAGTCCAAGCACCTTGGAAGAGGCTATTTAGGCTGATTATATAGTAGGGGAAATGCATGGCATTCTTGTCTTTATTAGTTGAGGCATCAAGTTCAAGAGTCAGGAAGTTATGTTGCAGCTTTATAAAACTGCAGACAAGCTGTATTCCCTGGAGTTCAGGAGAATGGAGGGGGGATCTCATAGAAACATTCCGAATGTTAAAAGGCCAGAACAGATGAGATATGGAAAAGTTATTACCCATGGTAGGGGATTCTAGGACACAAAGGCATGACTTCAGGATTGAAGGACATCCTTTTAGAACTGAGATGCGGAGAAATTACTTTAGTCAGAGGGTGGTAAATCTGTGAAAAATGAGTGGCTGTAGAGGCCAAGTCATTGGGTGTATTTAAGGCAGAGATAGATAGGTTCTTGATTAGCCACGGTATCAAATGGTATGGGATGAAAGCAGGAGAGTGGGGATAACTGGAAGAATTGGATCAGCCCATGATTGAGTGGCGGAGCAGACTCGATGGGCCGAATGGCCTACTTCCGCTCCTATTTCTTATTGTCTTATGGCTCTATCTGCAGTATTGCATTCAATTCTGGTTGTCCCATTAGACAACTGAAGGCTTTGGAAAGGATACAGAAGAGGTTTACCAGGGTGCTGCCTTGATTAGAGGGTATGAGCTAAAAGGAAAGGTGGGACAAACATAGGTTGTTTTCTCTGCAGTGGCGAGGCTGAGGTGAGGCCTGGTCAAAGTTTATAATATTATGAGAGGCATCAATAGATTATGAAACTTTTTCTGTGGGTTGGAATGTCTAATACTAGATGTCATGCATTTAAGGCAAAGGAAGTAAATATTTTTATACAGTGGTAGGTACGTGGAATGTTCTTCTAGGGATGGTGGTGGGGACAAATATAATAGAGGCTTTGAAAATGCACTTAGATAGTCAGAGAATGGAGAGATATGGACATTGTGTAGGCTGAAGGAATTCATTTAGTTAATTACTATTTTAATTAGTTTGGCACAGTGTTATAAGTACTATTCTATGGTCAATGAACAAGGAGATTCATGCTTAGTACTTTGAGAAAACATAGCAAAGGAAGGTGAAAGCCCATTTTAGGTAAATGGCTGTGACAGGGAGTTTTGGAGAGGGGTAACGATGTCCAGATGGTTGCAAAGTCCTCAGAAGATTCCAGATTTAGTAAAACAGGTGGGAAAATGTAAAATGGAAATACACGTAAGTTTCAGCCTGTGAAACAAACGATTTGCCAAAATAAGTTTGTCTGCCCAACATAACAGCAGTCTCAGTATGAAGATATCAATTTACCTTTGGACGGGAGAATTTTGGATTTCTTCCTTTCTGTGGGAAAATGATCTCATGGTTATCGCTTTAAGAGTTTCTCCTCTTACTTTAAATTCTTCAAAATTAAATTCTTCAGTGAATTTTTGCAATTCAGTTATTTCATGTTTGACTACTTGGTTTAAATATTTGGTAAACAGGTGCTTCATGATTAACATGGACTTGATGTGCTGAATGGCCTACTTCTGTGCTGTATGTCTGATTCTAAAATATAAACAGTGAGGCAGTTTCTTTCCCACTCTCCGTATTGCATACAGGAAATCTTATGATGGTAGAGGCTCTGTTGCAGAATATTCTCGTCTCTCTGAAGTTCCTAAACCTTGTGGTTATATTATCTGAGAACTGTCAGGTCTCTTTTGCTCTCTGTTTCCTCAAATTAAGCAGGCTCTATCTGAACAGCACATGTCAAAAATACATGTTAACTTTTCCTTTGTGACAGTGGTTAGTTGGATTCACTTGTAATATCACATGGCTTTTTGGTACAACACTAATGTGATTCAAACTCTGAAGCAGGCAATCATTTGATCTAAATTTTCACTCTAGTATAACGAGGCTGGCTGGTTACTGCTTCACTCAGTGTACATTCCAGCATTGCAACACTGAAGCATTATTCTTTATCAGACTGAAAGAAATGTGCATAGTTTAAGGAAATACATGTTAAAAAACCAGAAAATGGAATACGTTTCATTTACACAGTGCATCTAAGACTACAGATCTGAAATTCCTTGGAAGTAGCATCACAGGTAGAGGGCCGTAAAGAGAGCTTTTGACACATTGAACTCCATAAATCATTGCATTAAGTACAGGAGTTGGGATGCTATGTAGAATTTGTATGTGATGTTGGCAAGGGCTACTTTGAAGTATTGTGTGCAGTTCTGGTCACCTGCCTATATCAATATCAATAAGGTTGAAAGAGTACAGAGAAATTGTACAATGGTGCTAGGAAGTTTGTGAACCCTGTAGAATTTTCTCTGTTTCTGCATAAATAATGACCCAAAATGTGATCAGATCTTCTTGCAAGTCCTACAACTAGAAAAAGAGTACCCAATTAAATAAATAACACCAAAAACATTATACTCGTTCATTTATTTATTGAGAAAAATAATCCAATATTACACGTATCTGTTGGAAAAAGTATGTTGATCAGTCCTGCACATCGCTTGGAGGAATTTTAGGTCATTCCTCCTTAGTAAACTAGGATGTTGGTGGACTTCCTTGCATGAACTGCTTACTTCAGGTCCTTCCACAACACCTCTATAGGATTAAAGTCAGGACTTTGGCTCAACCATTCCAAGATTATGAATTTTCTTCGTTTTAAGCTATTCTGTTGTTGATTTATTCTTGTCTTTTGGATCATTGCCGATCATTGTCTTGTTGCATTATCCAGCTGCTATTCAGCTTCAGGTGAGGGACCTGACATTCTCCTATAAAATGCCTTGATACCTTGGTACAATCTTGAATTTATTGCAAGCTGTCCAGATCCTGAGGCAGCAAAGCAGCCCCAAACCATGAGCCTTGCATCATAGTTGGGATGAGGTTTTGGGGTTGGTGTGCAGTGCCTTTTTTCCCCTAACATAGCATTGTGTATTTCTGCAAAAACATTCAACTTTTGTCTCACCTGTCCACAGACCATTGTCCCAAAAATGTTGTAGAACATCCAGGTGGTCTTTTGAAAAGTTGCGATGTGCAGCAATGTCTTTTTTGGAAAACAGTGGTTTCCTCTGTGGTGTCCATCCATGGACACCATTCTTGATCATTGTTTTTCTATCAGTGGGCACATGAACGGAGACCTTAACAAATTCTACAGATTTTTGCAGGTCTTTTGCTGTTAACCTTAGATTCTTTTGCACCTCCTTCAGTGTTGCACATTGTGGTTTTTTGTGTGATCTTTGCAGGATGCCTATTCCTAGGGAGAGTAGCAACAGTGCTGAATTTCCTCCATTTGTAGACAATTTCTCTTACTGTGGATTGATGAACATTTAGGTCTTTAGAAATGCTTTTGTAGCCTTTTTCAGCTTCATGCACCTTGACAATTCTTCTAAGGTCCTCTGAAAGTTGTTTTGATCGAGGCATGGTGCACATAAACAGATCTTTCTTGAGAAGAGCAGACTCTGTCAGTAACCTGACTTTGTGTATCTTTTTTATAGGGCAGGGCACCTCTACAACCCACACCTCCAATCTCATCTTATTTATTGGAACACCTGACTCCAAATAGCTTTTGTAGAATGAATTACCCCAGAGGTTCACATACTTTTCCCAACAAATACATATAATATTGGATCATTTTCTCAATAAATACATGAACAAGTATAATGTTTTGATAGGGGTGTACTAAATTATGATGAGTATAGAGAGGGTAAATGCAAGCAAGCTTTTTCCACTGAGGTTGGGGGTGAGACTAGAACTAGATGTCATAGGTTAAGAGTGAAAGGTAAAATATTTCAAAGGAACATGAGGGCAACTTCTTCATTCAGAGGATGATAAGAGTGTGGAATGAACTGCCAGTGAAAGTGGTAAATCTGGGTTTGATTGCAACATTTAAATAAAGTTTGGATAAGTAGGTGAATGGGAGAGGTATGGAGAGTAATAGTCCTGGTGCAGGTCGATGGGTCTAGGCAGAATAATAGTTTGGCACAGACTGGATGGGCTGAATGACCTGTTTCTGTGCTGTAGTACTCTATAGCTCTAACCATGCAGATGATGATGTGCCATGATGCATCTGTTTAAAATGATGATAGGATAAATCAGGAGTAGACTGCTTCCAGAAGCTGAGGGGTCAACAAAACAGATACAGAATGTCAATTTAATTGCAGAAGATATTTCTTTACACCAGTAAGTTTGAAGGCTGTTTTTGAGCTTGTTGATGCTTGAGCTTGAGGCAGAACCTGTGTCAACAGTCAAGAATAGATTGGATGAAAGCAGGGGTTAAGGAACAGGGAGGGCAATAGTGATGAGACCTGTTCCACAAATGTCTCTTTTCATCTGCTCCATATTCGGTTTGTTTGTATGTTTTTTTTTCTAAACCTTTGAGCTCTCTGCAGCTTAAGACCAACTTCCTCTAAGAGATATTGAGAGAAGGCGAATGCTCTGTACATATGTAGCTCATCGGAGGGAATGGAGCTGGACGTTGGAGGTCCCATTCTGAGCTGGATGATGTTTACAATCGAGTTCAGCCCACCAGGAATTAATGCTTGGTCTGGTCAGTAGCCACAGTATCAACACATCACTAATCCCACTGCTCCGGTGTTACAGTGTTTGTTTCTTAGCTGAGCTATTTGGGTGGGCTGTTTGGGTCACCACACCAAAAATTCTTTAAATTCTGACTGACGTTCAATGGCTTGACCCTAACAGCGAGCTGGTTATGGTTGACTAATAACTTCTAGTCTTATTGAACATTCCTCAAGGCCTTTCATTCAAAATTAAGTTTGCATTTCTGGCCTTTAGATATTGAAAGCAAGCTTGTTTAAAATATACTAACAAATATAGTTGGCACTTTTAATAATAAGAGCATAACTTTCATTTGTGGTGTGAACTCCTCACAATAGCAGACATTATGATAAAAAAAGTATTTCAGACCTAATTGCCCTGACAATGACAGCACTGTGTTATTATATTTTGCGTACAATTTTCAGTTAATTAGTGCAACTTAAAACTGTGAATCAGAAGCTTAACTTGGGAGTTTGCTAAGGTATATTGAGACCCCCATCTGATCTTTTAAGGTGGTTCATAAAGATCCCTTGGGGAGATTCCTTGGCTCTGCCTCATCATTGTTCTGGCCAATATTTATTCTTCCTCCATTGTCAGGAAAACAGATAATCTGTGCGCCATTACACTTGTGTTTGAGACTTTGCTGAAATTGGGTTGCACCTTTCAACATCAACAACACTTCAAAGCATTTAATTGGATGTATATACAATGTATTGGCATGGAACGTTGGAAAGACTGGATAGGGTGGATGTGCAAAGGATGTTTCCTATGGTGGGGGTATCCAGAACCAGAGTGCGCAGCCTCAGAATTGAGGGGTGACCCTTTAGAACAGAGGTGAGGAGGAATTTTTTTAGCCAGAGAGTAATAAATCTGTGGAATGCTCTGCCACAGACTGCAGTGGAGGCCAAGTCCGTGTACATATTTAAGGTGGAAGTTGATTGTTTCCTGATTAGTCAGGGCATCAAGGGATATGGTGAGAAGGCAGATTAATGTGGTTGAGAGCGATCCAGGATCAGCCTTGATGGTATGGTGGAGCATACATGATGGGCTGAATGGCCTAATTCTGCTCCTATATCTTATGGTCTAATGGAACAGATGCTACAGAAAATACTTCTTCCCACACAGACTACAGCTACTGTAAAGGTATCTTCTCTTTGAAGTTTGAGGCGAGAAGCATTGAAAGGGTAAGCAAGAGTGTGGGACTTTCCCACTCTTTAGTCTACCATACTCAGTGAGAGATCTGGCAACAAAGCCCACCTAAGCCTGTCCTGTCTGCCAACATTTGACCCATCTTCCTCTTTCCTCACTGCTACCGTCAGGCAGGAGACTTGGGTCCCACATTGCCAGGTTCGGGAGTAATTGTTGCCCTGCAATCATTGGGCTCCTCTACTGGCTTCATTCTCCTCAGCACTGAACCGACTCTGCAGTTCATGTTCTATGTATTATTTGTTTTATTTAATTATTTGCACAATTTGTCCACTTTGCCACATTAGGTGTTGGTTGGTCTTTGTTCTGTGTGGTTTTTCATGGATTCTATTCTGCTTGTTTGCTTTGTAGAGGATGAACCTCAAATTGTATATAGCGTATATACTTTGACTGTAGAGTTACTTTTAACTCTGAAAGCAGATTCTTTTTGTTGAAAAGAATAAATGCCGGATTATCATGTGGTGGTAACAAGAATGATGATGAATTTTTAGAAGTGGATAAAGGTAAATATGGTTGGAAGAAACAGATCACAGGCTTCAATCAGATTTACTGGCCCTGTTTGATTTGATTTTCAGAATTATCACTGGTATGTTGTAAAAATTGTTGTTTTGCAGCAGCAGGACAGTGCAAAGCATAAAGATAAATCAGTAGTGCAAAACAGAGTTAAATAATGAGGTGGTGTTCATGGCTTTCTCACTGTTGCTCACTAGAGAACTCTGGACAGCAGTGATGACACCTTATTCAGCCTTATTTCTCAACTAAAATCAAACTAAAGATTTGTAGTTGGCTCTATCTGTAAATCCCAGGTGCATTTTATATTGGATTGTGTAATGATGAAATCCACGTAACTGGATCTGAAATCTTTATGCAAACAAGTTGTGATTTTTCATGAGCCAGCTTCTCATTGTGCTCACTGTAGACTCCTGATACATCAAATTAACTTTCTTCAGTGGACAATTCACCAGTATATAGGAAATACAAAAAGGGAGAATCACAGATATTTAATGTACAAATGGGGACAAATTAACCTATCATCTGATGGAGAAGCAAAGGAGCACAATGGTTATTGTTGCTTCCACAATTCCATCTGCTCGAGTTGGATCCTGACTTTGGGGATATGTTCTTCCTGTGCGGGATTTCTTCCACCTTTTTCTCACATCTCAAACACGTGCTGGTTGTTGAACAGGCAGCTGTAAAACACTTCTTTATTTACGCTAAAGTCAAAAGCAGCATAAGGGAGTGGATGGGCATGTGGGAGAGAATAGGTTGCCGGGCTACAAGTGAATTGAATTGGTGGGATTGCATTGCTGAGTGCTCACATGGTTCCATTGGGCCAACAGATTTTCAGAATAAGAAAATAATATCACAATGTAAGATCCACTTGCTTCCATGTCTCAGCTGCTGCTAATTTATCTTAAACTATTCATCTACCTTTTAAAAGATAATATTCTGTATTCCGCTTCCATGAAGAATGATGATGAGCTTTTAGAAATGTATCTAGAAAAATAAGATTTGAAGAAGCAGAATTAGAATTCCATGACTTCTAATAGCTTATAATAAAAAAAAGCTTTTTGCATGAAGAAATTAATTGGTAACTTCTCCCAACAGTTCTACTGGTAATAGTATGAAATCTGGAGTGGTTAGCTATGCACTGATTATTTCCCAATAGCAGTAACATTGTGTTGCCAAGTTAGTGTGCTAATAGATAACTTTATTAAGATCTAGGGCAGAGGTTCCCAACCTTTTTTATGCCATGCACCCCTACCATTAACGGAGGGCTGTGAACCCCAGGTTGAGAATGTCTGACCAAAGGCAAGATTTTATTTTCATGGATGAGTGTCGTCTCTGGTGCTGATTTAGAGAGCTGCAGAGTAGTTTAATTAAAGCCTATTTCTGGCAGACTTTGAGATACTAGTTTGATCTTTCCCAAGTGACCCTAGTAGCACCAATGTAAGCAGACATAAATTTAATTAGCTGCCTACTACTTTATTATTGATTTTAAAAAAAAATTATGTTCTAAGTAACAAACATATGAAGCGTCTTGATGAAGGCTCTTGACTGAAGTGTCCACTCTATATTCCTCCCCATAGATGCTGCCTGACCTGCTGAGTTGCTCCATCATTTCGTGTGAGTTGTTCTGGATTTCCAGCATCTGCAGAATCTCTTGTGCTTATGTGTTCACAATAAAAGGGTTTTGATAATATGACTTATGCAAAACTGCTTCTGCCAGCAGAAAGGTTGGTGAAAAGAGGGCTAGAAATGTAGATATTTGGAAATAAAGGCAAGTTAAAAAATTATTTATTTCAATCTAGCAATATGTTGTGTACTGGAATTCCCTACCTGAGACAACAGTCAGAGCATACACAATGTTAGAAATGCTTAAAAGGAGAGTTTACTTTTAAAGAGTAAGGGAATGAGATTGAAGCTTTATAAATGGATTTATGGACCTCATAGCCTTGTCATATGCTGCAGATTCTTTTAAAGCTCATCAAAAAGATTATATCAATGGTAAGTTGCTGATGACATGTATCATTTTATATGTTTTTGCTGGCACACCAGTTATGTGTTGTAAAATCCACAAGGAAAATAATAGATTCTTTGTCTCTTTATCCATCCAAAAGAATTTCTGACTCATGAGACATAGCAAAATGTTTACATAAAGAATTCAGTTATGTGAATTTTATCAATACACATTCAAATATAAAATGCACCTGGCATTTAGCTCATATACCCAAATGCAACTATTTAGTATGGCTTTAATTGAGAAGTAAGGGAGGAGAGGGTTTCATCATTGCTATCCAGAGGTTACTAATGGGTTGTCATGTTATTAAAGTCAAAGGAATTCACTTGCTCAGAGCATAGCAAATCTTTCTATGAAAAGATCTTGAAGGGTTTAGTAATTTGCTTTATCTGTCACATACGTTGAAATGTGTCATTTACGTCAAATCAAAGCAGCATGGATTGTACTGGGGGCAACCTGCAAGTGTCGTCACACTTCTGGCACCAACATAGCGTGCCCACAACTTATTAACTCTAACCTAACTCTATGTCTTTGAAATATGGGAAGATATCAGAACACCAAAAGGAATCCCACCCGATCATGGGGAGAACGTACAAACTCCTTAAAGACAGTGGCAGGAATCAAAGCTGTTGCTGTAAAGTCATTGTGCTGACTGCTATGCTACCAGGCCACCTATCCTATCATGCCATCCTTTGTTTAGTTTCATGGGATGTGAATGTTTTTGGGAATGCCAGCATTTATTATCCATCCCTAGTTGTCCCTAACTAAGAGGGCAAATTACAAACCACCATGTTAAGGCAGTGTAGAAAATTGTCCTCTGTAGTTGGTGCTAAATTGAACTCCACTTCTGAGATTGATTTCAAAGTAATCAAAATTCAGAAGCCAGGTTTAGGGAGCAATCACTATGTTATCTTCTGTTCAGCCTACACAATGGATAAGGAGATGTTGCTCTCAGTTGATTCTGCAAATCTCTATTGCCATTGGCTGGATACAAGAAAGGAGTAGTCTGTAACACTTCAAGTCTGCTGAGATGCCACAAAGTACAGTATAGGAGGGAAGCATGGTGCTGGCCTACCGACAGTAAATGGACTTTTTTTTTGTGTTGGTTAGGGTTGTGAAATTTTTGACATTGGCAGAGGTCAACAAAGTGCAAAGGGAGATGTTGTCTGCCTTTTTCCTGGGTACTGAAGAGCCTGCAAAATGTTTTACAAAATGTTTTACAAAAAACAATTATTCTTCCTATCTTTATTCAGCTTCACTTTACTGATAATGGGATCTTACTGTGCTAAAATTAGGCACTTCATTAAGTACAAAATGTATTGTGATGACTTAAGGTTGTACAAGTGCAGATTTTTAAAATGCATTTTCTTCTTTTCTGTAAATGCTCAGTTTTATCCAGAGTGAACAAGGAAAGTCAGTGATGGAATTTTCTTATTGTGATGAAGTTATTCAGGGCATGTGGACTGTAGCAGTATTTTTGAGAATACAAGCACAGGGGTTATTAAGAATTTGTGTTGCCTGCTCTGCTGAAAACCTACAAATAATTGGGTTTTAAAGAGACTAAAGTCAATCCAGTCACTGGGAGCCTATAGAACTGTACTTGAGATCAGACATTTCAGGAACTGTATCACAGGGTAGTCATTCAGGGTTTGTGAATTTGTACCTAGGGCCAGTCACTCTGTGTCTGTGGGACTGTACCTGGGACAAATCATTCAGTCCCTGTGGGATTGTACCTGGGGTGAATCACTCGGTGTCTGTGGGACTGTACCTGGAGCAGATCACTCAGTGTCTGTGGACTACACTAGGACCAGTCACTCACTGTCTGTGGAACTACCATATATCTGGGGCCAGACATTCAGTGTCTATCGAACTGTACATAGGGCAAGCCACTATTTTAGACTTTGCTGGAGATTGGTCATTTGGTTCTGATTAGGCTTGAAACATTTGTTTTACTTTCCCCAGAGGGTGCTTGATATGCTGAAGTTTCCAGCAGATTCTGTTTTTATATCTAATCTCCAGTATCTGCAGCTTTTTTATTATCTGTCACTCTGTGCTGGGGGAACTGTCTCTGAGGCCAGTTACTTAGAGTCTGGGGAGCCATCTCTGAGTCAGTGGAACTCTCTCTTGGGCCAAACATTTGGTGCCCATGGAACCTTCTCTGGGCAGTCACTCGGTGCTGAGGGACCATCTCTGAGGTCACTCAGTGTCTAGTGAACTGTCTCTAGGGCCAGTCACTCAATGCCTGTCAAACAGTCTGTGAGGGCCAGTCATGAGCTTTCTTTGGAAGCTACTCTGTGTTGTGACTGTGAACAAAGTCACTGAAGAGACACTGAAGCTAGTGGATATAGAATAAGCAGCAGGCATCATATTCAAGACATTCTTGGAGGAGGAGGTGAGCCTGACACAATATTACATGACATTTTTTATATGCTAAGGATCAAAGGTAACAGCAGGATAATTCTATGTTGCAATGTAGCTACAATGCTTCCTTTGAATTGCATATAACTTTTCAACACGTCTTTCTTCACACCCGTGCTCCAGACACTCAAAATGAATGTTAATCAGCATTATCTCCCTCCAGCTGCATTCACGTACATGCAGACACCAAGAAGAGGTTTTTCCTGGTTTGCAATCAACCCCAGTCTGCAGCTCCAGGAAGACCATTGTTCTGAGCTGCATTTTAAATTCAATCTACAATCCACATTCAGGTCTGAAGACTGGCTGCTGTTGAAATTAGTATTTGCTATACAGTCGACTATCCTTATCTGCTAATTCCACATGCACGAATTCAACCAACCACGAATCACATAAACCCAGAAGTGCTCTTCCAGCACTCGTTGTTCGAGCATGTGC
This sequence comes from Hypanus sabinus, assembly GCF_030144855.1. Lineage (NCBI taxonomy): Eukaryota > Metazoa > Chordata > Chondrichthyes > Myliobatiformes > Dasyatidae > Hypanus > Hypanus sabinus. The sequence goes on from NC_082718.1 coordinate 53,961,031, forward strand.
AAACTTTTTTTTGTGTCATTATTCCTTAAACAATGCAGTATAGCAACCATTTTGCATAGCATTTACATTGTATTAGGTGTTATAAGTAATCTAGAGATGATTTAAAGTATACGGGAGGATGTGTGTGGGTTATTGTGGATGGGATCAAAAAAAAATTGGAAGTTCTCTAACTAAGTAAGTTGGAACAAGTACATATGGTATTATTGAGCATCAGTTAGTTAAACGTTTGTCTTAGTATATAATATATATTTTACCTTTCAATGCATTTAAAAAACTTAAGAATGTATGTTTCAGCGCCAGGCTTGGGAATGGAAGTTCTCGGGGCTCGGGACAGACCACTCCCGAGTGCGCTTTCCACCGTGCCGGGTTGATGTAGAGGATCAAAAACCCAAAACCCTATAATTAAAACACTGCGTTGCTTAGTAATAATTGTAGCTTTCATCGGGGCAGAGCCTTTCTCACCTTATCCTTTAAATTTGTTCCGATCGCTGACCGACGTAGCCTAATGCTTTTCCAATGACCGATGGCGTTTTACCTCTTCTCAATCGCTTTATTATTTTCACTTTATTTTCAATCGTGTTTCAAACGGAAACACTGCGGATTCAGATCTCTGTCGCTGGGTCCTAATGTCCACCGAACTGAGACAGGTTGAATTAGGGACTTGAGCATCCGCGAATTTTGTTATCTGCGAGGGGTCCCGGAACAATCCCTCGTGGATAAGGAGGGCCAACTGTATGCCATAACTCCAGAATATGTCCTAATACTCTGCACTAAAATGCAAATAACAGAGTAGAAATTGAGGCACAAACCTAAACTCAATCTTTCTGCCTCATATGTGACACATACTTGTAAAAGTGTGATGTGCAATGTAACATGAGAACAATCTAAAATTACTTTTCGTCCTTATTGAGAAATAAGCATTTTTAGGTTAACATAGTTAACCTTTGAATTACAGTAAATGGATGTGCGACACCGAACATGGATGTTTTAACTTGCGTTCCATATTTGTTAAACACTTAATACTGTTAAAGATTTTGAATGTTTTACATATAAGTTGGTCTTCAGATGACCTCTTCCTCTCATGCATGGTTTAAGCTCAGCCTTGCCATTTCATTACAGAAGGCTACTGTGACACTGTGCGGGTGCTGAGGTTTAGTGACATCACTCACAAGGAACATATTGTGAAATGAATGAGGTTGACATTGTGCACGGGGTTACAATCACAAACCATTTAGGCCCGAATGAAGAAGAGAGCACAGTCCCAGCATGTTTGCCTCTCTTCTGGTGAAGTGCTGATTAAAAATGTCATGGAAGGCTCAGGGGGCAAATTGTTTTGGCACAGGATTTGAAATGAAATAGTAATTATAATCAGGAATTCCATCCATAACTTATTACTATTAAACATAAAGGGCCAACAAAGTGGTTGTGAGGTATATGTTGGCCTTTCTTTTATGTAAATTAAGATACTTCCTTGGTTAGGTATATCAAGGTGACATGGTAATATGTAAATATTCTATCAACTTATTTAGCTGGAATTGAACTTGCATATTTAAATATGTGTTTCAAAGAAAGCTTTAAGGTATCCACTCAAATTAATTGATAATCACAATTTTACCAAATTTCTACTTAATACTAAATAATCGAGTTCAAAACATTTGTTTGTTTCCTATCAAGGCAATGAATGACTAAACTACCCAGACTGTTTAGCATGCTCTGCTTGGCAGAAGCAACACAGACTATAAATGAAATGGCATTTTATTTTGTTGTATTCATTGAACTAAATTGGCCAATGGATTCCCAGAGGCTAGGTCGTGAATACATTCTGCATTCGGGACAGGAGAAAGAATTTCACCCGGGAAGAAAGAAGTTGATGAGATGGGAGCTAAAGTGCTGACTAATGATTTTGATAATTTATACTTGACATGATAGAAAAAAATATTTTTTTCAAATGGAGCAATATTAGAATATGAAACATTTTAATATGTGTCTGCAGAGGCTGAAACAACTCACATGAGAAAGTAAGGATAATTTTTTTGACTCTTGATTAATTCAGTCATTATATATAGTAAGTAAATATGAATGGACCAACAATTTCAACCATAAGTAATAGCGAAGCAAAACTTGTGCCACACAAATGTGTTTAATTTGACTTCACAAACAAGAGAAAATCTGCAGATGCTGGAAACCCAAGCAACAAACACAAAATGCTGGAGGAACTCAGCAGGCCAGGCAGCATCTACGGCAAAGAGTAAACAGTCAATGTTTCGGGCCGAGATCCTTCATCAGGACTTCAGCTTGATTTAGTCATTTGAAACTGTTGTACTGAGTATTATTGAGTTCACGGTCAGTTCAATTGAAGACACCTTGGGTGGCTTTTATTGCCAATAGTTATTGCTGTTACAGTGCTAATGGGGTTAAAAGATTAAGTTCTGAGGGCAGTTTGTCTAAACTTGACTTGTTTTCCTTTAGTTTAAAGAGTTAATCAGTAAATGTTATTGTGACATTTAAAATGACACAAGAAATCAACAGATTAATTACATAAGTACTGTTTAATTTTAGGTAGAATCTGCAGGGTGGCACGCACAATCCCTAAACAGGAAGAACTACTTTTCAATCCAAAGAACCCTGGAGTTAATGAGATTCTTGTTTCCAAACAGTTGCGAATTTTCAAGGATGATCTCAATGTGGCTTTGTTGGGCAAGAATTTTAAGAACAAGAGATCAGAGTTCTTTACTGGTAGCATCAAGTCTGGGAAGGATGTGGAGGGAAAGGGTGTAGAAGGGGTTTAACAGGGTGCTGCCTGGATTCGAGGGCATGTACTATGAGGAGAAGTTGGACAAACTTGGATAGTTTTCTCTGGAGTAGAGGAGGCTGAGGAACCCCTGATGGAAGTTTATAAGATTATGAGAGGCGTAGATAGACAGCTAGTATCTTTCTCCCAGGGTATAAAGATCAAATACTACAGAGCATACATTTAAGGTGACAGAGGGTAAGATCAAAGAGATGTGCGGGGCAAGTTTTTTTTTACACAGAAAAGTCAATTTCAGGGATGTTACTAGAGGCAAATACAATATAGGCATTTAAGAAACTCTTAGGTACATGGATGAGAGAAAAATGGAGGGTTATATACAAAGGAAGGGTTAGCTTTGATCTTAGTGGGACAAAGGTTCTGTTTTGTACTATTATGTTTTATGTTTGCTCATTGTGATGGCCTCTATTTGAAGAATGGCCTCAACCATGGATTTGTGTCACTTGATATAGGTTGTATTCACCAATTCAGAATTTTGGAGGGAGGTGGATGGGAGAGGTTAGAGGGATGCTGGTCCAATTGATCAAGTTCCCTCATATGCATTAGGATGGGATGGGGCAGCAGGTGCTGTTGGTATAAAAACATCATATTCCCTTTCAACATAGAAGCAGGCTGTTCAGCCCATCAAAGCCATTCCATCAATTGCATTCTCCCACTTGACACCAGACCGCATGGGCGGAAGCTTGAAAATTATTCTGTTTCAAGCAAAGTGGCCAATTTCCATCTTAAATCATTGGGTTCTCATCTATCACAGTTCTTTTTATCAATAACAAGATAAATTCTGCAGATGCTGGAAATCCAAGCAACACACACAAAATGCTGAAAGAGCTCAGCAGGTCAGACAGCATCTATGGAAAAAAGTACAGTTGATGTTTCAGGCCGAGACCAATACCATAGTATCCAAGTTCTAGTTTTTAATCCTTTCAGTGTGAAACCAACAGCAATTTTCCTTTCTAAGTTGGACAGACTTTATGCAAGATGTTCCAAATAATATGAATGCCCTTCAGAGTGAATCACTTAGCTTTGACTCACAATCTACACCCCAAAATCAGATGTATGTACACACTTTAGAAAGTACTGTTAGCAGCTGGGCATTGTTCCTTTTAAAAACAGTGTTCTGAAGTTTCCTTGATTTATAATACAAACATCATATATTCATAAACATAAGAGATTTTGCAGATACTGGAAATCCAGAGTAAATCAAGCAAAATGCCAGAGGACCTTGGCAGGTCTGGCAGCATCTATGGAGATGTATAGACAGACAATGTTTCGGGCTGAGGCACTTCATCAGGACTGGAAAAGAAGAGGGAAGAGCCAGACTGAGAAGGTCGGGGCAAGAGAAGGAATACAAGCTGGCGGGTGATAGGTGAAAATGTAGGTACTGTTTTGCTACACCTTATACAGTACATTTAATCTTTTTTTTAGCTTTCTTGCCTAAACCCTATCCTGGGTTCTAATGAATAATGGAAGTAAGGGATGGGTACTCCACCCTGTTATATTGTGTGTTTAGTGACCTGTCCGGGGAAGAGTGGAGCTGCTACTGTCATTGTTTCCATAGAGTTCATGACAAGCTTTTAGTTGAGCTTTTGCTGCATCCCACACACTGGTGCAGTTAATACCACATTTCCTTTTCCACTAATTTGCATTATGACCAGATTTGAGTCACTTCTGTATCATAGGGCGGCATGGCAGCGTAGTGGTTAGCAGAATGCTTTACATTACTGGCAACTTGGGTTCAATTCCCGCCAACATCTGTAAGGAGCTTGTATGTTCTCCCCATGACTGCGTGGGTTTACTTCCACAGTACAAAAATGTATCAGTTGGTAGGTTAAATGGTCATTCTAAATTGTCCTGTAAATAGGCTGGGATTAAGTCAGGAGTTACTGGACAGAATGGCGCGAAGGGCCAGAAGGGCTTATTGCGTGCTGTATTTCAATAAAAAAAATTAAATCTGACTGACCTTAGCATCTGTCGGAGTGTGGTAACCATTTATAACTAGTGAATCCTGAGCTCCTGCCTTGTTTGCAACCAGCAGAATAAAAATGCTTGGATTTCCAGCATCTGCAGATTTTTCTCTTGTTTGGGAATAAAAATGCTATTGTGTTGGTCCAGCATTGTCTGTTTATAGATGAGTTCAGATAGCACTGTCCACATTTGAAATAAGCACAAAGAGGATTTGTTATTTTTTAATTAAGAGCTACTGCAAGCTCTGAATGTACTCTACCAAATGAAAATGGAGTCTTTTCACTGTACGCCTTTCCTTGCCATTCTGGATTAACGTCTAGTCAGTACACTAAAGCCTTAAAGGAATATGTTGGTATTTTGGCACAAGGTGACAATTTTTGGATGTTTGGCTGTGAACTTCATTGATAGGTCAATAGAATAGACCAGTTATTTGCAAATAAAACAATGTGAGGCACACGTGTATTCCTCAAGAATGGACTTGAGTGTTACGAAAAACAATGAAAAGCAACAGGGCTTCGCAACCTTTCTTATGCCATGAAGTTTTCCATTACCCGAGTGGTCCATGGACCCCGGGTTAGAAACTTCTGGTATCTAAGACCTTTTCCAACCTTCTTTTAAAAATTGCTGACAAAACCAGCAGAGAAAGAATGAAACAGTACATACAAAATGCTGGAGGAACTCAGCTGTTCAGGCAGCAGTTATGGAAAGGAATAAACAATTGATGTTTCAGGCTGAGACCTTTCATCAGGACTAGGAAGGAAGTGGGAAAAGCCAAAAAAGAAGGTGGGCTGGGTGCGAGGAGTGCAAACTAACAGGTGATAGGGGAAATCAGGTGAGGAGAAACATGGGTGGGTGGGGGAGAAACGATGATGCAAGAAGCTGGGAGGTGATCGGTAGAAAAGCTAAAGGACTGAGAAAGAGGAATCTGATAGGAGAGGAGAGTGGACCATGGGAGAGGTGGAAGGAAGAGGGACACCTTAGGGAGGTGATAGGTAAACAGGAGGAGAAGATAACGACTAAGAGGAAAACCAGAGTGGGGAAAGTAAGAAGAGAGAAGGAGGTGGGGGAGAAATTTCTGGAAGTTAGAGATAGCAATGTTCATGCCATTAGCTTGGAGGCTATCCAGACAGAAAATGAGCTGTTGCTCCTACAACCTGAGAGTGGCCTCATGATGGCAGTGGAGGAGACCATGGTGAGGGGATCCTGATCATTAGGAGGTTGAATTAGGCTGCCTAATGCATTCTGATTATGTTCAAATTCTGAAGAATAGGTCTACTTTCCAGTACTTAAATCAACAGTCCCCTTGATATTTCTTTTCTTTTGCAATATCCAAGATGCTATCTTCAGGTCTCCATGGTGAGCAAAGGAATCATTGGAGAGGGCTACAAGTTCATCGGTTAGATAGTTGAAGGGTTATTTTAAAGCCGGTTTATTTAGTATTGACGGTGTGGAATGTGAATGACTCTTCTCTATTACAATTTGGAGCTGGTAGTTCCACTGAGTGTGCTCTCTGCTTGCTGTAGCACAGCGCAATGGCAGGAAAATTCTTCAAAACTGATAAAGTTAGTTGTTGGAGGTAGCTATCAGTAAATTAGAATTTTAGAATGGTTTACGGATAAGTGGTGCATCATGCAACTCACTTTGATTTGGCTGATCTCGGTCAAACGTCACTGAGAGAACTTTATTATTTATGCTCGGTTTCCTGGAGGCAGACTTAACTTTCCCCACACATTGACCCATTTAAGCTGTTCGCTTAAGAACCTGGACTATATCACAGAGAGAATTTGAGAATGGACTACGTGCATATTTGTAAGGCAATAACTTTCTTGTGCTTTGTAAAAGTGATTCCCCTAGAATTTTGACAATTACTGATCTGCCTGTTAAAATTGGTTTTCTGAAGCTAGTAATCTGTGTTGCAGTGTGGTTCGTTGAATCTTCTGTGCAAAATTTGCATGCTTTCCCTGTGATAGTGTGGTGCTCCGGTTCTTCTCACATCCCAGGAAAGTACTGGCCTTTCAGCTGGTGAATGGTAGTAGGATCAAGGGAGAGTTGATGGGATTTGGATGCAGGGAGATAATTGGGGATAATCACCCCCTCCCAACTCTATTCATCTTTATCTTGTGGGTAAGTCTCTTATGTGGCACCTTATCGAACACCTTCTAGAAATCCAAGTAAATAATGTCCATCTGTTCCCCTCTATCTACTACTCTTGTTATATCCTCAAAGAACTACAGTAAGTTTGTCAAACAGGACTTACCTTTGCTGAATCCATGCTGCATCTGCTGATTGATCCATTTCTTTCGAGATGCCTTGCTATTTCTTCTTTAATGATGACTTCAAGCATTTTCCCAATTACAGATGTTACATTAACTGGCCTATGGTTACCTGCCTTTTGCCAAAATCCTTTTTTGAACAATGGCGTGACATTCGCCGCCTTCCAATCCACTGGGACCTGCCTAGTGTGCAGAGACTTGATAAATTGTCACCAAAGCCTCTACTATAACCTCTGCCATTTCTTTCAGTACCCTGAGATGCATTCCATCAGGCCTAGGGGACCTGTCTATCTTCAGACCCACAAGTTTGCTCAGCACTACCTCATAACTAGAATTTCCATGTTATGAGGCCCAACTGACTTATTGATATGTTATACAGAAGAACATGCTTGCTACATTTCAAAGTTCAAGTTCAAATTACTTTTATTAATGACGTATGTGTACATTATACAACCTTGAGATTGGTCGCCTCAAAAACTCCAAAAGAGCCTATTAAGAAAAGACTGTTATACACCCAGTGTGCAGACAATATATGGTGACATAGACAATGTACAAACTGTTGATTTAAACTGGGGATTGGATTTGACCTGGAAACAGGATGAGGTAAGATAGGAGAGGCTAGATTAAGTGATAGGTGGTTTAAATAAATGATTCCTTCCTTGCTCCTTTCAATTACGGTAGCATGTTACCATAGTCCAACTGCTTTACGGCACTTGCTGTAAGATTAGGGTTCAATTACTGCTCGTGTCTGTAAGGTGTTTGTATGTTCTCCTGATAACTTGTATGCGTTTCCTCCAGGTGCTCTGGTTTCCTCCCATATTCCAAAGATGTACGTGTAAGGTTAGCAAATTGTGGGCATGCTATGTTGGTGCCAGAATCGTGCAACACTTGTGGGCTGCTCAGCACAGTCATCACTGAATTGACAGCCCATTTCACCGTGTGTTTCAATCTAAATGTGGCAATTAAATAAAATCTTTCTTTATAATAAAGCTAGTCTTATGATATTAATGTTTTATGTAGGATAGCAGTGACTGCTTTTAAAATAAATCTCAAAAATTTGCCATTAACAAATCATCCAATAATTTATACCAAAGTTACAAAGAAGACTTCTCGTAAGAATGCGTTTTGAGTCATTTATTTTACAGGATCTCAAATTTCTGATTACAAAGCGGAGGAAAACCATCTAACTCACTGAACCTTGCTGTTAGTTCTTCAAAAAAATGTTCTCTAAACAGAATTCAGCCCACTCTTCTATTCAGTTCCAGTGAGGTGAAGTGTAACAAAGATGAGGAGATTTGGAAATAAGATGCTTCTAAAGCAAAGTCTTTTTGGACTAGAGGGGGTAATGAGCTAAGGCCATACATTGTTTTTTTTTTACACTTGCTTTATGTCTTCCTTTATTTCAGAATGTACAGGGATGTGTGGGCTAGGAAATGTGTCAAAGAGTCAACCAGATGCTTCAGTTCTTAATAAATTCATTTACTTTTAGATTAAATAAAATGCTGGAGGGACTCAGCAGGCCAGGCTGTGTCTATAGAGAGTATCTGTGTGTGAGATGGCTAATAGTTTTTTTTTCAAACTACATCCTTATTTGTAGAATTTTTAGTTCAGAGAAAACCTTGATCTCTTTGCTGCCTCACCTGCTGAGTTCCTCCAACATTTTGTGTGTGTTGGTGCTGATGAAGGGTCTTGGCTCAAAACATCAACTGTTTATTCCTCTCCACGGATGCTGCCTGACTTGCTGAATTAATTCAGCATTCTGTGTGTGTTAATCTGGATTTCCAGCATTTGCAGAATCTCATGCAGTTAATCATTCACTTTGAGTATGTGTACACATAAAATAATAAATTCCAGTCTTGTGTAGATGATATCTGATCACCCTCAGTGTGAAATTGGGTTGTTTTACTATTAAGCAGAAATAAAATAAAGCAAATAATCAACATTTTGCTGGACACTGTATACCTGCTTTCTTGTGATCACTATCGAGTCAAGAAGCACAGAAACAGGCTCATTGGGCAAACTCGTCCATGCTGGTGTTGTCTTCCCAAGCTTGTCTCATTGGCCTACATTTGGCTCATATCCCTCTAGTTTTTTCCTATCCACATACCTGTCTAAATATCTTTTAATTGTTGTAGCTGTATTTCCCAGACTATTAATGGAAGAGTGGCAAATGACCCAAAGTGGCTGATAGAACCCTCCCTCCAAGGTGATGGGCCAGGGAGGGGTTGGCAAGATTATGAGATCAAGCCTCTCCTAATCTATTGACTAGCTTAAAGAGGTTTGTTGTGAGGAAGTGAAAAGAAAAACACATTAAATATTGCCCACTCCTCACGGTCCATGACAGAAGTGATGGTGAGCTGATTTTTTTGAGACAGTGCAGCATAAGAACACTTTGGCAGGGTTGGGAAGGAAGTTCCAAGACTGACATTTGAAGGTAAAGAAAGAACGGCGAACCATGTCCAATCAAAATGGTGTACATCTCGGAAAGAATATTGAATGTAATGGTGCTCGGGCACATGTGTTTCTCCATGTTTCTCCACAGTTGAAAACACTGGGAACAAAGGCTTGGAAATTTGGTTGCTTTGCATGTAGTATACCCTGCCTGGGGTAGCGATAGGCACATGGATGATAGAAAAAAGGAGGGCTATGTAGGAGGGAAGGATTAGATTGATTTGAGAGTAAATAGAAAGGTCAGCATAACATTGTGGGCACAAGGGACTGTACTGTTAGATATTCCATATTCTATGTTCTATATCCATGCATGCCCTGCAAACACTTTGCTCTGGTGTTGGATGGAATGGAGACAGTTTATCAGTCAACAGGGCTGCTTGATTCTGGATGGCTATTGATTTGATGATAGAGCTAGAAGTCAATGCATTTCAAACCAATGCTGTTTAAAATGGCAGAATAGACTTTGCAAAGACAATGGAATAGTTATCGTGTAAGTAAATGCAAGGTTTTGCAAACTCAGTATTGCGATTGCTTATTTAGAAATTTCTACATTGAAAGGCAGATTTGATTTTCCTAAACTTTCTGTTCAAGAGAGCATTATTTATTTAAATTCCAGTTAATGTGTCTTTAATTAGGAAACCACCAGCACACTTTTGTTACCAAGAGATAAGGAGATTTCTTAGACAGCAAAAGAGGCAGTGGAAATGATATGGCAGTTGATGTGTCCCTATAGGGAAAAATGTCAATCAATTTGAACAAGGCATGGTCTCTCAAACAGAAAATGAGGCAGATAACCAGATCGTTCCACTTAATGATGCCATTTCAGGAACAAATGAGAATAGCAGGAAAATTCCTGCTTCATATCCAGAGTATTGTGTCTCAGATCTTTAATGTCTACTTCTACAGGTAAGGCTGTGCTTTTGGTTTTCATAATATCTAAGTGAGTTCATTTTATGTTCCTTTGCATACATTCCATCCATGCTGCGTTAAGAGCTGGTGATCTCTTAAAAATAACTCACCTGGCAGAAGGCAAAGTCAAACCACTGCTGTAACTTGCCACATACATGATTTTCCAATATGTCAGAGCAGCGTGGAGGGAAATCGTCCGCTAACTGGAAATTCTAGGTGCGACCTACCGACGACGACGAAAGAGTGACATAGCGGAGCAGTTCTCTCCCTGCTTCAGAGACCCAGGATCAATTCTGACCTCTGGTGCTGGCTGTGTTGAGGTTGCATGTTCTCTCTGAGTGCTTTGGTTTCTTCTCACAAAAGATGTGCTGGTTGGTAGGACAACTGGGCACTGCAAGTTAGGATTTGTGTAGACGAGAGATAAATTTAATGGAATATGGAGAGTATAAAATGGATTTAACATGAAGGGGTGCTTGATAGCTGATACAAACCTGGTAAGTCAAAAGGCCTGTTTGCATATTGTGTGACTTTATGATTTTATATTGCGTGCTGAAGACTGTATCATTACATTATGTGCCCATAATCTAATGACAATAATCCTAAAACTTAAACATACTTGAGAGAGCTGCTGCTGAATCATACTGACACTTTGTGTGTGTGACGGCTAATAGTTTTCCCGAGCTACATCCTTATTTGTAGAATTTTTAGTGCAGGGAAAACCTCCATTTCTTTCTTAATCCTAGACAGTGGCATTCTGGTTAGCTTAACGCTATTGCAGCACCAGCAACCTGGGTTTAATTCCTGCCATTGTCTGTAGGAAGTGTATATGTTCACCCTGTGACTCTGTGGGTTTCCTCCACGTGCTCTGGTTTCTTCCAACATTCCGATGGCATACAAGTTACTAGGTTAATTAGTCACATGGGTGTAATTGGTTGGCATAATATTGTTGTGATGGAAGGGACTGTCCCCATGCTGTATCTCTAAATAGAAAAAATATCATTGTGGATTTCTCAAGAATATGCCTATTTAATAGGTCTGACCTCATCTGGATGTCCAAAACTGGCTTAAATTAGTTCTCCTTTCCCTGTAGAACAAAATGGGTTATTTGTAATCAAAGCCAAACATTTAATCCCTTTAGAATCAAAACATGTTAAAGGCAGTAGTCTATCTGAACTTTAAAGTTATTAACTATCCTTATATCACAGGATCAGCACTTTATATATTTGTAAAGGCACAGAAAGGCTGCAGACCAGGGGAATGAGAGATGCGGTACATATTTACATGATGGATTTTTTGTCGGCTGTCTTATTGCCAGTGAAGTATTTGCAAAGCAGAATCATTGGTGTAAACTAGTAAATGAAGCAGCAGGGTTTGTCCCGACTATCTACGAATTTTTGATGAACAGAAAATCTCAGAGTTTGAGGAGAGGCTGGGTTTGCTGTCTTTGTTGCAGGAGGTCAAGGTGGAACTTGATAAAGATATACAAAATGATGAAGGGCACAGGTGTTATGTTTAATAGAAAACTTTGTCTCATAGCAGATGTGTCTAAAACTGGTGGGATTATGTTTAAAGCAAGGATAGGATATTTAGAGGCTATCAGAGGAGGATTTTTTAACTTTTTCTAAGAACCTGGAATGCTCTACTTGAGTGTTGGAAGCGGGAGCTCTCAGAACATTTTGGAAGTATTATCTGAATGAGTACATGAATCACCAAGGCATAAGAGGCAATGGATCAAGTGCTGGTAAATGGAATTAGTATTGAAGGCTATTTGGCAATCAACATTGTTTAAAAAAAAACAAAATGGAGTTGATGAGTATGTGAGGGACAACAAGAGGGAACAGGACAATTGGGATTGTCTTGCAGAAAGCTGCATGGGTTCAATCAGCTGAATGGCCTTCTCCTAAATTATAAAGTTTTAAGTCATTTTTACTAGCCTCCCCCCGAAAAAAAAATGTAAATCATCTTTTTTGAACAGTGGCCTTTCAGTAATGTGGGAAAAGTGGTCCCCAATTTGCACACAACAAGCTCCCAGAAGCAGCAAGACTGTCATGACTAGATAGTTTGCACACTGTGCTCTTTCATTAATATGGTGTTATGAGATTGCCTGAGAATGTGGATGGTGTGTTGTCTGAGCATGGAAGATTTTCTGCCTTGGCACCAGCAACTGATGTTGGGACTTGGCCATCTACCCTCATGCAGGTCCCAGCCTCCAGCAGCATTGCTGGTCAGTTGGACCTTCCGCCCAGCCAGTGGAGTCCATGCTTCTGTGGACCTCCCAGCTATTGGGAGCTTTGCTCCTTGGTATGTGCAAGCATAGCATCTTGATATGTGTCAGTAATAAACCAATACTACAATCCCCCCACTCACTGTGAAAGAGAGACATCTGGTTTCCAAAGTATTTGTGGCTATAATTATACTATTGGCTTAGGTTCGTTTCAATGATTTTAAGTGGATGTTTAAATGAAAAAGATATTAGAAGGTCTTTTAATCCAAATTTTTATTTTATCATGAGTCCTGTTGTTGGTGATTATCAATTACTTTCACCAGCTTTTTTCATGCCAACACTTATAATGGCTTTTATTCTGGGTGTAGACAGCATGGATGACTGGTCTGATCTGCTGCCAAAGCCTTTGTCAGAATGCAGTTGACTACCTGAGTGGGATCTTTTGAAGTATCAGGTCCCCAGCCCGAGGCTGCACTGGAGAAAGGGCACGCTGGAACGAGGGTTGGCAGACAGAGACTTTGAGTTGAAGGAAGTCCCGAGGACACCTCTTACCCTGCAGGAAGCAATGTGCTTCTAGTTGTGGGCGGAGGATACAAAATGGGCCCCACTTAAGGAACATCACAGAATTTTAACCACGTAGCAACAAGTAAATGTACAAATTGGGAACCAGATTAGACCACTTGCCTCTTTAAGCCTGCTACAGCATCAAAGAAGATGACAGCTGATCTGACTGCACTATTATCTCCACATTCTGTCTACCCATCAATAACCTTTAGACCCTTGACTTATCAACTTACTATCTACCCTTGCCTGCAAATAACTAAATTTTTGCTACCATCAACCCTTACGGATGAGAATTCCAAAGACTCAAGACATTTTGGGTGAGGGGGAGTTCACCTTATTTCTGCCTTGGATACTTGGTCCCCAGTGTTTAAACAATGACCCCTAGTTTTATATTATGGCTGTTCATTTAGAGAATAGACTCTTTGCAGCTTTACCTCTTCTTACAATGATACACCTTCTTTCTCCAGTAGAAAGGAAACAAATTTGCTGCAGAATGCAGCAGTCTCCAAATGAGCACCAAGACTTGATAGACTGGGTATAAATTTTATGAATAAAATATATTTTTGGAATCCAGCTGGAGGCTAGGTGCTATCTCACAGCCATGATAAGCTGTCATTACTGCTTCTCTCCTCATTCTATCTCGGCTAAAATGACATCCTTTGTGGTCACTCGGTTGTACTGAATTGTTGTTCATTTTGTGAGCAAGGGGAACTCAAGAACACAAGCCAAGCAGCATTGCACCAGCCTGCCTGATTCCAACGTACACCAACAGAACAACAGTACTCCTGCTATTTTAAAAGAAAACATGTGGTTAAAAAATATTTTCAAACCCATCGGTGTATCATAGAGCATCCAAACTTAGGTGATTCAGGACAAAATTATCTTGTTTGTGAGTTAAAATGATTGGCCACTGGGAAATTCTGCTTTTTGTGGCTGGAGTGGAGATGCTCAACAAAGCAGTTACCCAATCTACATCAGATCTCACCAGTGTAAAAGAAGACACAGTACTGGGTACAGTAGATGACCGCAACAGATCCGCAGATAAAGCAGAGAGCTTTAAGGCCTTCTTGTTGGGGCATAGAAGTGTAGAGATTCTGGACACCTACAGTGAAAATGAGGTGATCAGGGCTAGGGAATTAAAAGTTGTTGAGGAGATTAAAAGCTTGTGAAGTGTTGTGGATGCAGGTAGGAAGGGTCTTGAATGAAGGGAGATAAAATGGAGTCAAGGTATAAGGCCTTAAAGTGCTTCACTTTCTTGACAACAGACCTGACCAGTTGCCCTCCAACAGCACTCTCATCTGTCTGGCAGTACTAGTCCTTACCCTCAACAGTTTTTGTTTTGGCTCCTCCCACTTTCTCCAAAATCAAGCTATAACCATGAGCACCTACATGGGCTCCAGCTATGCCAGTTTTTTCACTGGCTATGTGGAAAAATCCATGTTCCAAATCTCCCTACAAGTAATGCGCCCCAATGCTTTCTGTGCTCTCTGACGGCTGTGTTGGTGCTACTTCATGCACCCAGGTGATTTTGTCAATCTCATCAAGTTTGCCTCCAGCTTGTACCCTGCTGTTAAATTCACTTGGTCCATTTGTGACTTTTCTTGCCTTTCTCAATCTCACTGTCTCCATATTTGGAGACAAACTATCTACCAATATCTTTTATAAATGTTCCTTCCTCTCCACTGCATCTGTTGCCAGGATGAGGCTTTGCTTTCCAGGACATTCGAGCTTCTTCCTTCTATAAAGAACATGGCTTCCCTTCCTCAACCACTGGCGCTGCTGTCACCCACATCTGCTCCATTTTTCGGGGCATTTCTCTCAGCCAACCTCCACCAACTTAACAAGGATAGAGTTACTCTTGTCATTACATACAACTCGATGAGCGTTTGTATCCAACACTTTATTTTCTGCATCTTCAATGGGACTATACACCCAGAGACTTCTTTGTCTCAGCCACCCTACCCCCACTCTCTGGTTTCTGCAGGGATTTCTGCCTCTGTGATTCCATTGTCCATTTCTCCCTCCCGGTACTTACCCCTACAAGCAGCAGAAATGATACACTTGTCCATTCACTTCCACCCTCGCCTCCATTCAGGATCCCAAACAGTCCTTCCAGGTAAGGTAACACTTCACCTGTGAATCTATTGGGATCGTCTTCTGTATCTGGTGCTCCCAAAGTGGCCTCAGCCACACTGGTGAAACCCGACATAGGAAAACACTTTGCCAAGTACCTCTACTCCATCCTCAAAAAGCCAAATTTCCCAGTAACCAACCATTTTAATTCCAATGTCCATTCTTATTCTGACCTGTTGGTCCATTGTCTTCTCTTCTGCAATGATGGCTCTCATGCTGGAGGAGCATGTTCCTTGGATCTCCTTAGTTGCTTCGTCAGCCCATCTTCTAATTTTCCTTAAACACCCCCCACCACACCAACTTAGTGAGTTCCACTCCCATCACAATCTGGCTAAAGATTTGGTTGTGTTCAATTTGCCCCTGTTTAACTATTTCAGTTCTTCTTGTTTTAGTTTTTTATTCTACTTTCATAATACAGAAGTGTAGTTTCTTGTTTTAATAATTTTAAAAGTAAAACTTTTCCCTCTTTTTCCAATATCTATTGTACAGAATGGAATAACATCATATACTGTTAAACAAACTAGTCACTGTTTTGATGAAGAAAGATAACAAAGGATATTTTCTGAGCTTCTAAAATGTCAGCATTGACAAGGTGGAGTCACTAACTTGACTCTTGTAAACTTGTGATTTCTGGAGCAATGTTAAACAAACTATGAATTAAAATGAATGATATACTGGGAAACATGTTTGGTCCTACAGTGCAATCAGACATCTCACAATTGATGCTGGGATTAATTCTAAATGCCTTTCTTCAGAATTCCTGTTAGTAACATTCTTTTATACCCCCGCTGCAATATCAGTTGATGCAAGAGAAAATTGAGATGTAAAATATGATTTGGAAATAAAATATTTTCAATCAACTTGTATTTCATCATTGAAAAGTACTTCAATTTGACAGTACTTCTCTGCACTATTTTTATTTTATAACAAGTACTGGACAAGTCACTCTTTTTAGTTGCTTTGTTGATAATATTAGATTCAGAGAGTAAAATGACCCTAATGTTTGCCAGTAAACACTCTGCAATGCCATCCTGGTAAATAGAACATTTGTAAATTGGATAGATGTCTATTCAAACCCTGACTGATTCTGTCTATTTATCTATTTCTGTAAAATTTTAAAGTACGTAAAATTTGTAGTTATGACTATCATTCACCTTGGAACTATTGCCAAGAAATGGTAAGTGAATCAGTATATTGGTAAATTGGTATATTACTGTCACATACATGGAGGTACAGTGAAAAACTTGTCCTGCGTATGGCTATACAGATCGATTCATATAACCATATAACAATTACAGCACAGAAACAGGCCATCTCGGCCCTTCTACTCCATGCCGAACGCTTACTCTCACCTAGTCCCACTGACCCGCACTCAGCCCATAACCCTCCATTCCTTTCCTATCCATATACCTATCCAATTTTACTTTAAATGACAATACCGAACCTGCCTCTACCACTTCTACTGGAAGCTCGTTCCACACAGCTACCACTCTCTGAGTAAAGAAATTCCCCCTCGTGTTACCCTTAAACTTTTTCCCCCTAACTCTCAACTCATGTCCTCTTGTTTGAATCTCCCTTACTCTTAATGGAAAAAGCCTATCCACGTCAACTCTATCTATCCCCCTCATAATTTTAAATACCTCTATCAAGTCCCCCCTCAACCTTCTACTCTCCAAAGAATAAAGACCTAACTTGTTCAACCTTTCCCTGTAACTTAGGTGCTGAAACCCAGGTAACATTGTAATAAATCTTCTCTGTACTCTCTCTATTTTGTTGACATCATTCCTATAATTCGGTGACCAGAACTGTACACAATACTCCAAATTCAGCCTCAATTCAGCATTGAGAGAGTACAATAACGGAGTACAGAGTGAAGTGTTACAGAAAAGAGAAACTGCAGTGCAGGTAGACAGTAAGTTGCAAGATCACAATGAGGTGGAATTTGACAACATGCCAAATGTCTTTAGCCTCCTGACCAGGTAGAGGTACTGGTGAGCTTTCTTCACTATGTCATCCATGTGGTTGGATTAGGACAGATTATTGATGATGTTCACTCCTAGAAGCTTGAAACTCTCTCAACCTCAGCATTACAGGAGCATAGGCATCACTCATTCCTGAAGTCAATAACTAGCTCTTTTGTTTTGCAGACGTTGAAGGAAAGGTTGTTGCTATGACCCATGTCACTAGGCTCTGTATCTTCTTCCTGTACTCCGACTCAACAGCACTTGAGGTAAAGCCCACTATGGTGGTATCCTTTGCAAACTTGTAGACAGAATTAGAGCAGAATCTTCCCTGTAGTGAGTTTTCAGAGAGCAGAGGACACCACCTCATGGAACACCAGAATTGACAATAATCATGGTGAAGGTATTGCTGCTTACCCTGTCTGATTGTGGTCTGTTCGGCAGGCAGTCAAGGATCCATTTGCAAAGGGAACTACTGAATCCTATGTCTGAGAGTTTAGGGATGAGTTCGCTTAGAATTATAGTATTGAAGCAGAGCTTTGACATTCAGCAGTAGTCTAACATACACTCTGTGGTGACTTTATTAGGTACATCTGCTCATTCATGCAAATATCCAATAAGCCAGTGTGGCAGCAACTCAATGCATCAAAGCAGGCAGACGTGGTCAAGAGATCCATTTGCTGTGCAGACCAGACATCAGGATGGGGAAGAAGTGTGATCTCAGTGACTTTGGCTGTGGAATGATTGTTGGTGCCAGACAAGGTGGGTTGAATTTCTCAGAAATTGCTCATCTCCTGGGATTTTCAGACACAGCCATATCTGGAGTTTACAGAGCATGGTGTGAAAAACAAAACAATAAAAATTCCTGTGGGTGGCAATTCTGTGGGTGAAAATGCCTTGTCAATGGGAGAGGTCAGAGGAGAATGACCAGACTGCTTTAAACTGACAGGAAGGTGACAGTGACTCATAAGCACACGTTATAACAGTGGCATGCAGAAGAGCATCTTTGAACACACGACACAAGACCACAGACATTTACTCAACATTTACTTCATTTGGTACCTGAAGCCATAGACCTGTTTTAGTAGATGATGTGGGAGAGTGAAGTTAGTGGGTGTCACATCTACCAAAAATGACAAGAACCCTGCTAATGCTTGTTGTGCTCGATTACTGCCACTGTTAGAAATTGTCAATCTGAGCAAGAACTGAAAACCACTTGGTTTATCTACAGACTTCCCTTACTAATTGCAGTTGAACTTTGATTGACCTCAGATGGTTGCTTATTTAGGACAACTAGATTTTCATGCTATAAGCACTGAGGTCCATTCTAGTGGCAGAATAATTCATTATGTACCGTATTCATTATTGAACAACATGTTCCTAACTTAACCATGAGAAATTTATAAGCAACCTGGTTGTTTGCTTTTTAAAAAAAACTCATACAATGGCTTTTGTCTTTAACATCCAATTTGAATTACAATGTTCAAATGTTTGCAATATTGTAGAATATCTTCAACAAAAAGGATTAATTAAGAATTAGGAGAAAGTGGATGCACAGAATTGTCTATGTATTCCAGCCAAACTTTGTTTTTTAAAAGGCCCTTTAACTTCATTTATACTACACGGCCCATTTCCAAGTGCTTTATATTTTGTTGTTGAAAGTAAAGGTATGTTTTTCTTGAAGGAATTTAATTCTCTGTGTATACTTTGTATTGCTTCTACTGGAACCCAGAAACATTTAGTGCAAAGCTGCCTGCTGATGTTGGTATAAGAGCAATCAGCCTCAGTAAGTGCTGTTCCAAGTTTAAATGTCCTGCCTACAGATACCAGGACAGTCAGTGTAGTAAGTTAGAGGTTGATCCATCAACGAATAGATTGTGATTTGGGTGAACAGATTGGAGCAATGAATGGCTGATGAATTATGATTTGCTAGGTTTGATCATTAGAATAGAAATACATTGATTAAAGGAATATCAAGGTGGAGTAGTTATATTATTATTTATTCTCAATTATTCCTTTTCAGCATTCTGGGCATCATTCATTGTCCATAGCTATTAATGTTTGAAAAGATAGTGTCAAGTGTTTGAATTCTATCTTAACTATCACAAAAGACTCTACTTTTATTAATTACAATTGGATTTAAATGTTCAAAGATTCAAAATACATTTATTATCAATGTGTGTATGCAGTACACAACTCTGAGCTTCATCTTCCCACAGTCAGACACCACTCCCCACATGCAAAAAAAACATAAATCATGCAAAAAGCACAAATGAAAACAAAGCGTGTGGAAAAACACAGAATATAAAACATAAAATCGAATGTGTTCCGGCATAGTCAGTTCAGTTCATTTCAATCTAGCTCTGTGTTGTTCATTATCTGCAGGCCGCCCCCATCAAAGTTACCCAAGATAGCAACAAAAAAAGGAGTGACCCAAAATTAGAAAGGCATCATAACTTGTATGCAGCCTGCAGTCCACAAGCTGCACTAATTAAGCCTTGCCCAAGACCTAGGACTCCAGTACAATCCTCTGGCAGCATCGAACGAGAGGCAGAGGGAGACCATTCAAACGTAGTGACCTTGCTCCAGGAGCAGCGAGCAAGAGGCTGGTAGATGGTGCTGAATACCCATTCTCCTTCCATTCATGCCTCGATGATATAAGTCTTTCTCAATGCTTTAATTGTTATGATCGGTGCAAAATGGAGTTGAACATGGGCTTGTGCCCCGTCTCTAGGCTTCTTGGCCTCAAGGCTGCGTGCTTTGCCCAAAACCTCAGTGAACACCCTCGGAGACAACAATGTGCCAGATTGCTCAATCAGCACGAAGGCACTCGACCAAAATGTAGATAACAGCCTACAACAGTAACAGAACTTATCTGAAAGAAAAAGAAGATGTAAAAGAACCGTGTGGAACCATCTGGAGGATGTTGCTCTTAGCCACGTTGTTCACTGGCGCTATCTTCTTCCGGACCCGTAGAATGTTATTTAACATAAAATGTTAATTCTAGGCATACAAAATCATGATGGCTATTGATAGGGAAAATACACATAATCTTTTTTTCCCCATAGAAGGGAAACTAACATCTAGAGGACAAAGGTTTAAGGTAAGAGGGAAAAGTTTTAAAAGCGATCTGAGGAGCAACTTCTTCACACAGAGGGTGGTGCTTATACGGAATAAGCTGCCAGAGGAATTTGATGAAGCAAGTACAAAGGCAAACTTTAAAAGTCATTTGAACAAGTACATAAAGAGGAATTGTTTAGGGCAATATTGTATAGATATGACAAATGGAACCATCATGGGAGTAGTCAGTGAAGACGAGTTGGGCAGATGAGTCTGTTTCTATGCTGCTTTACACTAAATGATTCTAAATAGTTTGTCAATGCTAACATCTTAAATTTACTTGAAGCAATTTTTTGAAGTTATTCATATTGGTCATTACTTACGGCTTTTATTTTGAAGGTACCGTATTTCCTGCATTTAAGCATCTGATATAGCTTACATGTGGTGGAGAGTCATACATGTTTGCACACAGTTTTCTGTCCAGTGTCAGAAGCAGACCGGTAATAGTTTCATCAAGGTGACAATTTTGCTTTTTAATGCAAACTATGAGCCGGTTTCCAATATGCAATGAATGCTCACTGAGCGTCCTGTTTTTCACACAATAGCAAGTGAGAGAGCCATCAAATCCTCGAGCCTGCTGTACAGCTGGTCTGCTCTGGGTCTCAACTCTTCTTCTGCTCCATTTCCCCATGACTTCCAATCCCTTGGACTGTCATGCATTTAGCTACTGCCTACTTAAATGCTGTTCTTATCTGTTGGGATGATGAATAAAAAGTTAAAAATGCAAAATGATAGAACTTGTAATCTCCCAATCCACCTGCTCATGCCCCTTTCACTTTATTTGTCTACCTGCACTGCACTTTCTCTCTAATAGCAATACTATAATTTGCATTGCTTTTCCTTTTCCCGTATCAATTAATTGATGTACAACACGATCTGTCTGGATGGCAGGGGAACAGAATTTCCCACTGTATCTCAGCTATAATAATAGTACAAATCTAATTGAAGGATTTAAATCTAAGGTACAGGTGTCTATGTTAGTTGCAATTTCCTAGAGAATAGTAATGATCTAAATGAGGCATTTATGATGATTAATGTTTTTATGTGCCAGCTGGTGGTGTAGTGGCATCATACAAAATACTAGAGGAGCTCAGCAGGCCAGGCAGCATCTATGGAAAACAGTACAGTCAGCATTTTGGGCCGAGAATTTTAACAAAGATGAAGGTCTTGCTCTAAGTAAGAACCAGAATTCGATGGTAAACAAAGTTGGAGAGCAGAAACTTGATTAAGTGAGGACTAACTAATCAGGAGGGATGAACGACAGGACTGGACTAGACATGCCCTGGTATCATCCCTGATGAAGATGGCAGAGTTTGTCATCAAAACGTCGGTTAAAATCGATACCTGTATTTGGCCGGAAGCCTGAGAAAAGGTTATTCGTCATATACACTGGGAAAGCACTAGAGCCATTTTCAGAAACAATTGAGCCCCATAATGGCACCATTCAGAGCTGATGTCAGGAAATGACAAGAGATGAAACCGATGGATTTGATGATATAGAATTTAATTTTGTTAGGTCAGGTCTATGGAATTAAAATGCCTAACTGAAGTCAATATAGAAATGATGCATGGTCTAATTGAATGGCAGAAAATAACCTGAAGGCTGATTAGACTGTGAGTGCTTCTTGAGACTGTAAATTAGTACAAAATAGCAATCTCACAGCAACTGTAAAAGGACAATGTAAACCATTGGTTTTGTGATTGAGGGTGCTGCTGAAAGTAGAGCCGGTCATTTTTCAATTCCTTGTTGTGCTTCAAATGGAGGGAAAGATATATTACAATTACTTTTATGAAACTGAGATTGTCAGAAGGATTTATAGCATGTTGTTAGCAATTAAAAGTGTGTGCGTAGAAAGATGGAGTTTATGATGGTTTTTATTGCATTGTAAACTGAAAGTTACTGGGTTTTAAAATTAAAGTAGCCGCATAGATCCTGGGATGCATAGTTTTATGCATCTGTTAAAAAGAGACAGGCTAAATTCTGTGCACCTTCTGATGGCAATTCAGCGGTAGCGCTTTGATCTACTTCAATGTTGATGCAACAAATATTCTTGACATTTGAGCATATGATAGTGAAATATGGATTTATTATATGGATTGATGGATAAAGTGAAGAACCTTTGGTGAGCATCTTTAGAACAAGGAAAGGGCTATTTGATCTAAAAGCTATGCTGTTCAGTAAGTGGGAGGTGTTTATAGTTTACAAACCTACCCTTGCCACCCTTGTAAAGTAGTATGAATGCAATTCTGGGGTCGCGGCTAAAATCATTGACTGTTGTTAGGTCACTAACGCAAAAAGCGAAAGAACATTCTTGGAGCCAACTACGATCCAAAAAATGGTCACAAATGCCTAAAGAGCAACATAATTGACTCTTGTTCCTGGGTTAATTGGTAACCATGTTTGCAATTCAGCAAGACAAGAGCCTGGGACTAATTTATTCAATGATAATTGTGATCCCAGTCAATATTTTTATGCATATTTGGACAGAAGAAGAAATCTCTGGACATTTTTATTTATTCTCCAGTTGTACATTTTTCTGACAAGGCTACACTGTTATTCATCCTTGCATTTTAAGCCAGCACCTGTTTCAGACAATAATTCTGTGAAAGTTTTAATATGCCTTTGGCTTTTTATCTGTCCAGCTTTTCACCTTCTGCTTTGAAGTGTGATAGCTACCATTAGAAAGATTCATTCCCTTTGTATTGATTCCTCCATATTCCATGTGAGGTCCAGATCTTGAGAGAGTGGGAAAAAAAAAGTCACACTTGATCCAAAGAAGCCATGGCAGCGTACAATTTTACTCTGGCTCAGTTTGTGTAGTACCATGAAGGAGAGAAATAAAGAGATCAAGTCCTTTTAACTTGAATAAAGTCTATTCTTCATATGACATATCTTCAGTGGTTGAAATTCTGTTTCTTCAGATATTTTGCCTAAGCAATTTATTACTGGCCATGGATTTTGGATGTAGTGAATGTTGCCATGATTGAGGTGACATGATAACGTAGTGGCAGGTGTTACACTTCACAAGTGCCAGTTGTAAGATCAGCATTCAAGTGTGTGTGTGTGTGTGTGTGTGTGTGTGTGTGTGTGTGTGTGTGTGTGTGTGTGTGTGTGTGTGGAGTTTGCAGTTCTCTCCATAACCATGTGTGTTTTCTTCAGGTTATCCAGTTTGCTACCACATTCCAAGGACGTCCAGTAAGGTTTTGTAAGTTGTGGGCATGCTATGGTAATGCTTACAACCAGCCTAGCATAATCCTCCTTGATTTGATTTGGCATAAATGATGGATTTCACTGTACGTTTCAATGTATATATGACAAATAAAGATAATCTTTTTCTCTTATTTTAATTTCTTTCCTGCACCCTGGGGTGGTGATGGGTCATAGTTCTCTTCGTCACTTCTTGATAGGTCTTCTGACCGCTGATACAGTTACAGCCAAACACAGAAGGATATCACAGCAGAATGCCAACGTGAATGCATTTTTTTAGAATGGTTGATGTTTGTGTTTGTATACGGCCTGTTCTGAGATGACTAAATCCAGTACAGAGAGGGAGGAACTGGTCTGGAGGCTGTTGGCTTTGGAGCTTCTCAGTGCTGTGCAGTTATTCATTGAGGGGGATCTTTTGCATTATCAAATAGCAAGGTCCCTTCTCCACATGTACCACCTAAACTGTTCTCAGTCTCCTGCTTTATCCATTGTTTTTCTTCAATATTGCTTGCTTTCAAGAAAGTGGCAAATACCCTTTTATAGAACATCTTAGGAGCTCTGTTAAAAGACAGTAGTATGCCAAAATCCAAGCATTATGGAAATAATCTTTTACTAACTCCCTCTCCCTCTTTAAACCTCTTCAGTGATGATTTAAATTGTGGGACTGTTCGTCATGTTTCATAGACCGTAGGAATCAACACCATAACTATTCATAGACTTCAATCAGGCTACCATTCTACCTTACTGCAGGAATCCTTGCTAACCTCCAGCTGACCTCTGAGGTAATGAGCATGTGAGGAGAAGAAAGGGGGTGAGAAGCGACACGTGGCTGTGGTAGTGAGTCTAGATGAGCACATGGATGAAGAGTTGGAGAGCAGCTCTCACCCCTTCTCTTCTCCTCACATGTCCATCCCCTCCACCTGGTGCCCCTCCTCCATCCCTTTTTTTCATGTTCCACTTTGCTCTCCTATAAAATTCCTTATCATCTCCCAGATTCTCACTTCATCCACCATCCTTCTCACTTGGTTTCATCTATACCTTCCAGCTTGTGCTTTTTTCCTCTCCCACATGATTATTCTGACTTCTGTACCCTTCTTTTCCAGACCTGATGAAAGTTCTCAGTCTAAAATGCCAACTGTATATTCCCCTCCAAAGAAAGTTAATCATCTTGATCTGGAACAAGAGAAAATCTGCAGATGCTGTAAACCCAAGCAAAACACACAAAATTCTGGTGGAGTTCAGCAGGCCAGGCAGCATCTATGGAAAAAAGTACAGTCAACGTTTTGGGCCAAGACCTTTTGGCAGGACTGGAACAGTCTGAAGGGTGTCAGCCCAAAATGTCGACTGTACTTTTTCCTATAGCTGCTGCGTGGCTTGCTGAGTTATTCCGGCATTTTGTGTGTG
Source organism: Hypanus sabinus (assembly GCF_030144855.1). Taxonomy (NCBI): domain Eukaryota; kingdom Metazoa; phylum Chordata; class Chondrichthyes; order Myliobatiformes; family Dasyatidae; genus Hypanus; species Hypanus sabinus. Next base: position 53,986,052 of record NC_082718.1, read on the forward strand.
TTGTCATCTTGATTTGGAGTGGCCAGCACATGAACCCAATCTCTCATGACAGTTGTGGATAGTGTGGAGGGCTGTCAGAGGTTACAGTGGAACATTGATAGGATGCAAAACTGAGCTGAGAAGTGGCAAATGGAGTTCAACCCAGATAAGTGTGAAGTGGTTCAATTTGGTAGATCAAATATGATGGCAGAATATAGTATTAATGGTAAGACTCTTGGCAGTGTGGAGGATCAGAGAGATCATGGGCTCTGAGTCCATAGGATGCTCAAAGCAGCTGCACAGGTTGACTCTGTGGTTAAGAAGGCATACAGTGTATTAGTCTTCATCAATTGTGGAATTGAATTTAGGAGCTGAGAGGTGATGTTGCAGCTTTATAGGACCCTGGTCAGACCCCACTTGGAATACTGTGCTCAGTTCTGGTTGCTTCATTACAGGAAGGATGTGCAAGCCATAGAAAGGGAGCAGAGGAGATTTACAAAGACGTTGCCTGGATTGGGCAGCATGCCTTATGAGAATAGTTTAAGTGAACTTGGCCTTTTCTCCTTGGAGGGATGGAGTCTGAGAGGTGACCTGATAGAGGTGTATAAGATGATGAGAGACATTGATAGTGTGCATAGTCACAGGCTTTTCCCAGGGCTGAAATGGTTGCCACAAGAGGACACAGATTTAAGGTGCTGGGGAGTAGGTACAAAGGAGATGTCAAGGTTAAGTTTTTTTACACAGAGTGGTGAATACATGGAATGGGCTGCCAGCAACTGTGGTGAAGGTGGATATGACAGGGTCTTTTAAGAGACTTTTGGATAGGTATGTAGAGCTTAGAAAAATGGACGGCTCTGGGTCAGCATAGTAATTTCTAAGGTAGGGATATGTTTGGCACAACTTTGTGGGTCAAAGGGCCTGTATTGTGCTGTAGGTTTTCTATGTTTCTATGACTTTGGATATTCTCAGGGCATCAATGGAATGCCACTAAACACTAACTCAATATTTCAACTAAAAGCAGTTCACATGTGTGGAATATGTTTAATTTTAAAACCCTAACTTGCCTCTCTCTGAGGGCTCTGTAATCAGGCCTACCCTCCCTTACCAGGAACCGAGGAACGTGGGCCTCAAAATGGTGACATCCATTGTTAAGGGCCCCCACTTCCTAGCCACTTGGGATATGCCTTCTTTTCTTTCTCTCTTTTTTTAAAAACTTTTTTTAATTGAGTTTTCAAATAATTACAAAAAGAAAAAAAATAGAAAAAAAATATACCCTTCCCCCCTCCCTCCTAACATCCCTATAGAAAAAAAAAGAAGAAAGAAAGAAAGAAAGAGTGCCTGGATATCGGGAGATCCCCACATGCTCCATGGAGTTCGTAATAACTTTAGTATATATATTTATTTCTTTCCCCAACTAACCAATTATTCTATCTTCGGAGCACCTATATATTTAATCCTATCTTTTGTAAATAAGGGCGCTGAATTTTCAGAAATGTTTCATATTTATCTCTTAAATTATAATTAATTTTTTCAAGTGGAATACAGCTGGAAATTTCATTCTTCCAACGATCTATACTTAAGTATGCTTCCGATTTCCAAGTAACTGCAATAGCCTTTTTGGCTACTGCCAGTGCAATTTTTATAAGTTCTTTCTGATATTTATTCAATTTGGGTTTCGATTTTATCCCTTCAATATCGCCTAATAAAAATAATGTTGGATTATGTGGAAGTTGTGTTCCAATAATTTGTTCCAATAAAACTCTTAAATTTGTCCAAAAAGGTTGAATTTTAGAACAAGACCAAGTAGAATGTAAAAAAGTACCGATTTCTTGGTTACGTCGGAAACACTGATCAGATAAATATGGATTTAATTTATTTATTTTTTGTGGTGTAATATGTAATTGACGTAAAAAATTATATTGCACTAATCTTAACCGGACATTTATTGTATTTGTCATACTATCAAGACATAGTCTTGACCAATTTGTTTCTTCAATTTTAATATTCAAGTCACTTTCCCATTTTTGTCTTGACTTATGGACTCCTTGTTTAATTGCCTGTTTTTGAATCAAGCTATACTTGGGATATGCCTTCTTATTACTACCATCAGGAGCTACAGGAGCCTAAAAACACACGCTCAATATCTTAGGAAGAACATTAACCTTCCACAATCAGAATTCTGAACAGTGCATAAACCCTTGAGCACAACCTCACTTTTTTTGCTCTCTTTTTTCACTACTTATTTATTTTTATATATGTTTCTCATTGTAATGTATTGTATATTTATGTATTGAACTCGACGGTTGCTGCAAAACAACAAAATTTACAATGTATGTCAGAGATAATAAACCTGATTCTGAACTGGAATTTAGTTGCTTGTAGTCTTAATTACTGCCCCTTAAAGTTACCCCTTCCATTTGGTGAAGCCAGAGAGCTGGGCTGTTGATTGGTAAATCTGTCCGAACAGAAATCTATTTACTAATTTAATCACCAGCCGTTTCAGTTTATTGGCACATACTGACAAATCTCACTGGCCGATAAAGCACCCTGTGCTCTTACACTGAATAATTAAAAATCCAAGCACTCAGCATTCTGTAGGGAAAGTAGTAGCTGCCCAGTAGTTTAATGTAAATAAGATCTGTGAGCTCCCATTTAGCCACTGCCTAATGCCAAGCTTTTTACATAAAGTAGTTATGCAGCTCTGCATGATGTCCTGTTCTACTCATTTCAATCAGTGAGTGTGTAATTGGAGTTGGAAGAACTTGTGTTGAGCTTTAACTTGGTAATGGAATATTGTCACCTGCTCTGTTTGTTTCCTGATCATCTGTAGGCCTCAGATGGTATTTTAAGAGTAATTTGATTTGCTCTCACCTTATGTACCATAATCACTGATAACAAATTACATGCAACAGGTAAGGGAACCAGCACATGGAGTGTTAATGTTTCCTGCAGGGTGCTTGGTTCTGGCCTATGATCAGCATTAATAATCGTCTTTTCAAATTAGTCTATTTGATGAGGTGTGATGCATTTTTATTCTTTTACAAGTATATGCTGATTTTTTTTTCTACGATGCTGATGAGGCCATCTGTTGTAACAGGAATCTGACTAACACTCTCACTCGCTAGAGAACTTCCATAGAGAGACAGAAAATAATGATTGATTGAACAAACCAGGCAAGAACAAAGCAGCCCCTTTAACTGAAACTGCATCCTTCGTTTGCATCCTCTAATACAGGTGCACCGTGGCTGCAGTGCGTACCATCCGTAAAATGAACAGTAGTTGCTCACTTTGGCTTCTCTGGCAACATCTCTCAAACGTTCAAAGAAATATCAAAGTTCAAAGTAAATTTATTATCAAAGCACGTAGCTGTCACTATATACAACCCTGAGATTCATTTCCTTGTGTACATTCACAGTAGAACTAAGAAATATAATCAGATCAGTGAAAAACTACACACAAAGACCGACGAACAACCGATGTCCAAAAGAAGGCAGACTGTGGAAATGCAAATAAAAAGTAAATAAAGAAACAATCGGTACAAACATGTACATAGAAACAGTACTACTGAGAATCTGAGTTGTAAAGTCCTTGAAAGCGAGTCCATAGGTTGTGGAATCAGTTCAGATTTGAGGTAAGTAAAGATATCCATGCTGTTTCAAGAGCCTGATGGTTTAAGGGTAAAGGCTGTTTCTGAACCTGGAACTATTGCTAACAAGAACAATTCATAGGAACGCCCAACACTTGCAGATTCCTTTCCAAGTGATACACAACCTGACCAGGAAGTATAAGACCATACTTTCATGGTAACGGATCTAAATCCAGAAACTCCCCACTCAAAAGCTGATAAATTTGCAGTATTTACTGATTTTTTTGCTTTCCATAGATGCTACCTGATCTGCTGCTTACTTTCAGCATTCTCTTTTAGATTTTCTGGAACTTCACCTCAGAGTGTCATTATCTTGTTCTCCGACTTTCATCTTCCTCAACCTCACTTTTTCTAGACAGGTCATTTATCATTAACTTGATGGCATTGAAGAGTTTGTGGCACACTGGTGTAGCCTCATATCTTCAGAGATCGGGGTTCAATCCCCATCCCTAGGTGCTGTCTGGGTCTGTGTATGTGGGGGGGGGGCACGTTACTTATTCATTCTGTAACTATGTGGGATTCCACCGCACCTCACCCCCCAATTTCTCAGGTTCTCAGGTTGTTGGATTAAGTAGCTACCTCAATATAGTTTCTGGGGTGCTGGCGCAAATGAGTGGCTGATTATTGGCCTGAAGGCCTCTTTCCGCATTTTATGGCTCTCCGTCTCTAAAAGCAATTACGTCACATTGTTGACCGCATCACCACACTATCACAGGTATTCTCTTTATTCTATTCACCATTCTTACTTTTCTAATTCTAAAGATCTAAAATGTCAGAATGACAGAGCACTACAGCACAGAAACAGGAGCTTTGGCCCATCTATTCCTGGATTGCCTGATCTTCTACCTCGTACCATCTCCAGTACCTGCACTCAGACCATATCCCTCAAAACACCTCCCATCCATGTATCTATCCACACTTCTCTTAAATGATACAAGTGAACCCACATCTGCCACTTCGGGTGGGTGGCTCTTTCCGCACTCTGAAGCAGCTACCACCCCGCCCCTGGATTCCCCTTTAGTACTTCACCTTTAAACTTAAACCTATCTCTTCTCGTTCTAGTCTCACCCAAGCTCAACAGAACAAACCTGCTTGCATTTGCCTTATCTATACCCCTCGTAATTTTGTATACTTCAATAAGATCTCTCCTCATACTCTTGCACTCTAGTGAATGAAGTCCTAACCTATTCAATGTTCCCTATAACTCAAGTGCTTAAATCCTGGCAATATCTTGTAAATTTTCTCTGCACTCTTTCAATCTTATTGATAACTTTCCTGTAGGTAGGTGACTAGAACTGCACACAATATTCCAAATTCAACCTCCCCAATGTCTGACACAACTTCAACATAACATCCCAACTCCTTGACTCATTGCTGTGATTAATGAAGACCAATGTGCTGAAAGCTCATCTACAAACCTAGATATCTGTGATACCAAATTAAAGGAACCATCAATCTGGATCTGTATTCCCTTTGTTCTACTGATTCTGTTTCTCTCTCCACAGATGCTGTCTGACCTGTTCAGCATTTTCTGTTTTTTTTTATTTTGAGTTTTACTTTCAGATTTTTAGCTTTTCAGTCAATTTGGTGAATATGTGTTCTATCTTCTCCAAGGCTAAGGTGAACAGCCAGCATCTTTAAATAAACATTTATTTGGGACACTGCAAATTTCAGCCAAGAAAGAAACAAGCAAAGTACATCTGGCACTCTGTAAATGTAACACAGACACTGAAGCAGTGAAATCTAATTGCTTGCCTGTTGGAGGTACCTTGAAGATTGACTTTCGAGGCAATGCTTTTAAGAAAATCCATGCACATCTGGAAATCAGGTACTGCCTCCTATTCCTGTCCTGACGATGAGCTACAGACCATGCCTCCAAGACTTCCACTGAGATTTATACCATGTTAAAAATACAGCCAAACCAAACATTTTTAAATTCGCAGACAAACTGTGTAAAACTAGTCCTCCCACATGTCTTTTCCACCTTTCCATATAAATAGATATTGTTGGTCAATACCTAGTAGTCTTTCTGGTTTGAACTCAATGAAAAGTATGTCAAAGTGTCTTCTGGATTTCTACTTATCCTCCACCAATGTTATGCCAAGATATTGGCAGAGCTTTTTATTGAGATTTAACCCTTGCATCTTGCGTGGACACTTTTCATTTCAGTCATCTTTGGATCTATGCAACTTGAGGTCACAGTGTAAATCAACGTGTTTGTAACTGGTTTTGGCATGGCTCATCATAACTTGGTGTGGCCCAAGGGAACGTTTTGTTCAGTAACACTTCGTAAAATTTTGTGTGTGTGTGTGTGTGTGTGTGTGTGTGTGTGTGTGTGTGTGTGTGTGTGTGTGTGTGTGTTACCCGCCCCCACCCACCCAGATTTTCCTAGTAATTGTGAAAAGTTGCAGTAATGTTTGGAAAATGTACCAAAAGGTCACACTGCTGATTTGGTGGATTATTAACGCATTGGTCTGTACTGTAAAAGTCCTCCGAAATTGCACAAACTTACAAGCCTAGTCCTGAAATGAAGAAGCCAGCTGTTTCATCTTAGGCAGTCCATGGGAATTCATTATCCCTTAATTCTGAGGTTTGGATGCTCCAAGTGGATCAGTTGTTATATTAAAAAATACCCAAAGAATTAGGCTCTTCATCTCACAGTCCATGATGACTATCAAGCATCCATTTTTCATTCCTATCCTAATTCTACCCTAATTTATTTTATTCTTCCCGCATTCCCATCAAAAATTCTCCTTCATATCCCAAATTCTACCACTCACTATAGATTATTGATAATGGCCAATTAACCTACCAACCACAAGGGTATTTTGGGATAATTACTGTAAGAAACTGCAGAGAGTTGTGGACACAGCTTACTACATCGTGGAAGCCAGGGTTCCCTCCAACTATTTTTTGTATTAAATATTTAAAGTGAGGCTGATAGTTTCTTGATAGGATGTCACAGGTTACAGGGAGTAGGCAGGGGAATGGTGTTGACAGGGATTATATTGAATGACAGAGTAGACTTGATTGGCCAAATGGCCTAATTCAGCTCCTACATATGTCTTATGGTTTTAGCCAGAAGGAAACTCACATGGTTACAGAGAATACAAGCAAACTCCACACAGTTAACACTTTGACCCTGAGTCTCCGGAACTTCTTAAAAACACGAGATTCTGCAGATAATAGAAAAAAAATCATTTCAGGATGTATATTGTATACATTTTTCTGACATTAAATTGTACTTTGAACCTTGAGCAACACACACAAAATGCTGGAGGAACTCAGCAAGTTAGACAACTTTTATGGAGGAAATAAGCAATCAATGTTTCTCGCCGAGACCCTTTATAAGATTTCATCAGGCAACATCTCTACTCATTACACTGCTTTGCCACCTTTTAATATGGGGTGGTTATTGCATACCCACCACCTCATCAGTCTGACCAATGCTCTTGAATGGAAAAGCCTCTAAAAAGTAGTGGATATGGCCCAGTCTGTCATGGGCCAAGCCCTCCCCACCATTGAGCACATCTACCTGAAGCTTCGTCGCCGGAAAGCAGCATCCATTATCAGAGACCCCCACCAGGTCATGTTCGCTTCTCACTGCTGCCATCAGAAAGAAGCTACAAAAGCCTCAGGACTCACACCACCAGGTTCAGGAACAGTAACTACCCCTTAGACATCGGGCTCTTGAACTGAAAGAGATAACTTAATTCAATTTCACTTGCCCCATCATTGAAATGTTCCCACAACTTATGGACTCACTTTCAAGGACTCTTCATCTCATATTCTTGATAGTTATTGTTTGTTTGTTTATTTATTAGTTCCCTCTTTTTCTATTTGTACAGTTTATTCTCTTGGTTGAATTTGTACAGTTTATTCTCTTGGCACACTGGTTGAATGCCCAAGTTGGTGCAGTCTTTCATTGGTTCTTTTATGGTTATTATTCTATTATGGATTTCTTGACTATGCCCACAAAAAAATTAGTCTCAGGGTTGTATATGATGACATATATGCACTTTGATAATAAAATTACTTTGATAGAGTGAGTCCTAGTCCACTGACAAGGTGTAAGAATTGGAGATAGGGGTGTGCTGCACCAAGGATTAGCTTCAATCCATGAGTTTACTTTTCACATTAATTTGGCTAAAGGTTAATGTAGCCAAAGGAAATGGATGCATACCATTCATGTATGTGGATCTGTTTTAAAATTTAATGTTTGGTTTATTTTCTAAAAATGCTTGCATTTATATAGCAGCTATTATGTTTTCAGAATCTTTCATAACACTTTATTGTCAAAGTAAAGCCAATATTTCAAGAGGGAGAGGGGTCTATGACCCAGTTCTATCCATTCTATGAAGGTGCGGCTTTTTTGTGACTGAGCTGTGCTTATCTGTTTCTCCCCAAAATCCTCTCTTGCTTTAGTTAACACTTCACAATGAACAATTAATCTGGAATGACCAGCTTGTCTTTACTTTAGGTTTCCAGTATCTGTTCAAGTTCAAGTTGATAGTCATTCAACGTTCCTCTGGACCAGGGTGCACAACACAGTACATATAACTCACACTTCTTTGCTTTTTAAAATTTAATTTACTGTTACATTCTGATTCATTGCATGAGTTGTAAAGAGTCCTTGCAAATGAGATAGTATTTTGTCGGATCAGTTCAGAGTAGTGGTGATTGATATTATCCACACCGGGTAAAAACTATTCCTGATTCGGATGGTATGGGACCTAACGCCTCTGTACTTCCTGCCCGAAGGGCTGGATGGTAGGGATCTTTGATGATGGATACTGCTTTCTTGTGGCAGCTTTCCCTGGAAATATGCTCAGTGGTGGGGAGGGCTTTGCTTGTGATGGACTGCACTGTGCACACCACTTTCTGTAGACTAATGGTCACCAAAATTTTTAAGTCCAAGATCCCCTACCTCGGCCTTAGTGAAAGGCAAGATCAGCCTACTAAATTGTTTAGAGAAAAAACAGCTCAGATTGTACTTCCAACTAGAGACACTTTATTTGGGCTAATTGTATTTTAATTATGTAAAATGCTTTTGTCAAACTTTCAAATAAATTCAACCAAGAAAGCACTGTAACTAGCATATCAAACAGGCCATAGCAGCATCGAGCTCATCCAATAACGTCCTGAATAAGTGGCGCTGAAGCGCTTTTGCTCGAATCAAGTTTATCAGTTTGACCACCAGTGTCATTACATGAGAAAAGTCCAAAACCTTCTGAGCCAAGGCCTGCTGATGAATCAGAGTGATAATCCAGAAAGTCGGGAAAATCAGGGTCATTACGGCACAGTGCTATAAAATCAACGCACACACCGCGCATTGCTGGGGCCCCATCAGTAGTAATTGCCACCAGTTTATGAATGGAGATGTCATTTTTACGGATACTTTTTTGTAAACTCATTGTAAATATCCTCACCTCTTCTCCTTTAAGTGCAAAAGAGTGAGAAAGTCCTCCTCTGTTGTAAAATCCTGGAAAGCCATTCTGACTAATACAACAAACTGAGCTGTTTGCATTACATCCAGGGATTCATCAAACTGTCGTGAAAAATATTCACAGAGTGACAAGTCCTTTAACATTTGTCAATTCACGTCCTCTGAGCAACATGTTTGCTGGGTCTTCAACCCTGATTTCAGCTCCTCAACTTTCCTGGTATTGGTAAACTGTTACTGAGACAATAGTCTAAATTTCAGGGGTACACAAGCTAATTGCACCACTTTTTTTGTTTCCCATTTCTGTTACATTTTTGGGAATGTTGGAATTTAAAGAGGGAGAAGTGTTGTAATGTGAGCATTATAAAGATAAGTTAATACCAATTAGGATCATGGTAATAGAAACATAGAAACATAGAAAATAGGTGCAGGAGTAGGCCATTCGGCCCTTTGAGCCTGCACCGCCATTCAGTATGATCATGGCTGATCATCCAACTCAGAACCCTGTACCTGCTTTCCCTCCATACCCCCTGATCCCTTTAGCCACAAAGGCCATATCTAACTTCCTCTTAAATATAGCCGATGAACCGGCCTCATATGTTTCCTGTGGAGAGAATTCCACAGATTCACCACTCTCTGTGTGAAGAAGTTTTTCCTCATCTCAGTCCCGAAAGGCTTCCCCTTTATCCTTAAACTGTGACCCCTCATTCTGGACTTCCCCAACATCGGAAACAATCTTCCTGCATCTAGCCTGTCCAATCCCTTTAGAATTTTATACGTTTCAATAAGATCCCCCCTCAATTTTCTAAATTCCAGTGAGTATAAGCCTAGTTGATCCAGTCTTTCTTCATATGAAAGTCCTGCTATCCCAGGAATCAATCTGGTGAACCTTCTTTGTACTCCCTCTATGGCAAGAATGTCTTTCCTCAGATTAGGGGACCAAAACTGCAGACAATACTCTAGGTGCGGTCTCACCAAGGCCTTGTAGAACTACAGTAGAACCTCCCTGCTTCTGTACTCAAACCCTTTTGCTATGAATGCCAACATACCATTTGCCTTTTTCACCGCCTGCTGTACCTGCATGCTCACCTTCAATGACTGGTGTACAATGACATCCAGCTCTCGTTGCACCTCCCCTTTTCCTAATCGGCCATGATTCAGATAATAATCTGTTTTCCTTTTCTTGCAACCAAAGTGGATAACCTCACATTTATCCACATTAAATTGCATCTGCCATGAATTTGCCCACTCACCTAACCTATCCAAGTCACCCTGCATCCTCTTAGCATCTTCCTCACAGCTAACATCGCCGCCAGCTTCGTATCATCCGCAAACTTGGAGATGCTGCATTTAATTCCCTCACCTAAATCATTAATATATATTGTAAACATCTGCTGACCCAGCACTGAGCCTTGTGGTACCCCACTAGTCACTGCAATACTCCCGCTTCAGAAAGCTGTTTGTAAAGAGAGATTGTTTCCGGGATTGTGGGGTTTTCCTTCAGGTCTTTTCTGCCCGGCGTGCATTAGTGACAACCTTGGTATGCGAACATCGTTTTAATGTCATAGATAAAGTTGTGCCTTTTGGGCATGAAGTTGTCGAGTGGTCCTTTTTCAAGGTAGAAGTTACTACATATTTGCATCAAAAGGTTTATCAGGTATAATGTATTTGTGTATTTATTTTTCATTTTTCTTCGGGATCTACTGGGAAAGTCTCAAAGATCAACCGGTCGATCGCAGTCGACTGGTTGGCGACCACTACTGTTGACTTTCCCATTCCCACGCATTGGTGTTTAGACACCAAGCTGTGATGCAACGACATGCAACTATAGAAGTTTGTCAAAGTTTTTTGTGAATGCTGTATTGATGCAAATTTCACGGAAGTTCAAATTACATTCATTATCAAAGTGCATAAATCGTCTGAGACAACCCTGGGATTCATTTTCTTGTGGGCATTCACAGTAGATCCAAGAAACATAACAGAATCATGAAATACTGCAACCAATAGGACAAACCATCATAGAAACAGTGCAAACATAAAAGGGAAGATGAAATAACAATGAAAATAAATAAGCAATAAATATCAAGAATATGAGATGAAAAGTCATCGAAAGTGAGTCAATAGGTTGTGAAACAGTCCAGTAATGGGGCATGTGAAGATGAGTGACATTATCCCCAATGGTTCAAGAGCCTGATGGTTGAGGGGTAATAACTGTTCCTGAACCTGGTGGAGTGGGTCCTGAGGCTCCTGTATCTTCTTCATTGAGCTGATCACTGAACACAACCTATGAATTCACTTTCAAGGACTCTACAGCTCATGTTCTCACTATTATTTGTTCATTATTATTTGTCTTTTTGTATTTTGCACAGTTTGTCATTTGTACACTGGTTGCTTGTCAGTTTTTGTTTGCAGTTTTTTCATAGATTCTATTGTATTTTTTTGTTTTACTCTGAATATCTGGAAGAAAATAAATCGCAGGGAGGTATACTTTGCTAACAAATTTACTTTGAACCTTGAAGATTGACCGGATCAGTATCTTCCCTCATTAACACAACAGAAAATTGTGCCATATATATCCTTTTAAAAGTAAACCTCGTGATGGTGCAGAATTGAAATGCCAGCAGCAAGCACTTTCTTAATTATCTTCTTCATTTCCACTCACACATATTGGCAAGTGATACAGAGGGAGCAAATTGCATCTGTCTGAAGCAGGAAACTACCAGGAATGTAAATATTCAAGTTTTTATGACATGATGTTTTGAATTAGAGCTAACAAATGATAAGCTATGAGTTTTAGAGAGATTTGTGGAAGATTTTTATTCTTCAACTGGAAGTTTCATTCCTGAGTAAATCCTTAACTTTAATGATTCACTTTCATTCAGTATTTTAATACTTAATGTCAGTATTAGATTTCATGCATTGGCATAATTTCCTTGTCATTTATTGGTGTGTTTTAACTGCTTGGACTATAAAGTATTGGACTGGAAAATAACAGCAAGGAAATTTCTATCTTCTAAATTGGTTTTAAGTTTTTAATGGCAACAAATAATGCTGACTGAAATTCCCCTGTGTAACGCTATAACAAGATGATGAATTTGTTAAGCAGCTCACAAGTGTCCATGATATTTTGATATGAGCCATGGTCAGGCTGCCCTGTGGCAATTTGTTGTCACTCTGATTGACTGGCCTCAGTTATTTTCAGGGAGAGTAGTCGCAAAACTTCTCCTTTATCGAATCTGATGGCTGAGCAAATGAACTAAATGGATTGAAATTGACGTGTTTTATGTTGTCCTGGTAATTTGACCTCCTTGTCGGAACTGACATGAAAACATGACATGTGCCTTCTTTTCTCAAAAGGTCATTTGTTTCTGGCTTCTTTGTGCGTTAAGCAAGCTCCTGCCTCACTGCTGTAACAATTCATGCCTCATTTTATCGTGATTGCATTGATTACAGTCAGTAGTTTTCATGCAGTTCAAACTACTGAAGAGGTATTTCTACTTAATTTCACCATTTATATGATGTCATTAAAATAGTTAATTTAAATACATTTACTTGACTTACAAATCCCAACAATAAGCATTAATTAAATATTCGGCAGGAGGAAATGCATACCTTTCATCATTTCCAATTTAATTCCTTGCCATTAAAAATGAATAACTTTAATGTTCATTAGCAGCAGGTTGCTGACAAGCAAGATCACAAGTTTGATTAAGTTTGTTTTTTTAAAATCAATTTAAATAAATAACTAAACCCGTGTTTGCTAAGGGCGGTGACTTATACAAATATGTGAAAACACAACCAAATTTGCTTTCTGGCTACTAGTTCCTTCCTCCAACTGCTACTGATTTTCTGCTGAGCAGGGAGTCCGTAGAGGGACTTAGACAGACTGGCAGAATGGGCAAAGAAGGGGCTGGTGGAATATAATGTAGGGAAGTATATGATCATGCACAATGGTATGGTAATGGATTAACTTGCAGATTGAGCTGGTAGTAAGGAAGGTAAATGCAATGTTAGCAGTCATTTCGAGAGGATTGGGATATAAGAGCAGGGATGTGATGCTGAATCTTTATAATGCATTGATAAGACTGTACCTGGAGCTTTGGGCCCCTTATTTAAGAATAGATATGCTGGCATTGGAGGGGCTTCAGAGGAGGTTCATGAGAATGATTCTGGGAATGAAAGAGTTAATGGAGCATTAGATGGCTTTGTGCTTCTGTAGAGGATATTTCCAAAAGCGAGTGAGTCTAGGACCAGAGAGCACAGCGTCAGAGTAGAGGGAAATCCATAGAGATGAGAGATGAGAAGGATTTTCTTTACCAGAGAGTGGTAAATCTGTGGAATTTATTGCCATGGACAGCTATGGAGGTCAAGTATATTCAAAGTGGAGATTGATAGGCTCTTGATAGGTCAGGGCATCAAAGGTTAGGGGGAGAAGGCAAGAGAATGGTTGAGAGGAATAATAAATCAGCCATGATGAAATGGCAGAGTGGACTTGAAGGGTTGATTGGCCTAATTCTGCTCTTATGTCTTATGATCTTATGGACCTCACCTTTACTATCAACCTCATATATATCTCACTGAATGCATCCTGCTTTTCCAAAGACCAATCTCACTTGAACTGCCAAATTCTTTCTATTGGTCTCCACTTGTCAATTGAACTCACCTTCTACCTAATCAATCCCAACTACAAATCCCCAGTAGCGGACTTGGTGTCAGTTTCATATAGGGGAGTAGGAATCACTGCTACTCAGTAGGCCATGAGTTTTATGCCATGTCAGAGGACTTGATCTTTCAGTCTCTTTTCCTCAGTTGGTGCACTGAGGGGAAATAGGTTAAGTTCTGTGTTTTATGGCTGGTGAATATATAGACTATCCCCTCATATGCTTCAGAGAATGAATCGATAATGACACAAAGTCTGGGCCTTCGAGCATGTGCAAACACAACATTATCTGTATGATGCAACATGACTACTGAGATCCAAGTGACTTTGGATCTAGGACGCTTCTAGACTTGCAACTGGACTTCATGCGTTGGCATTGCAGTGTGTGGCATTGCCTGTTCATAAGCAGAAGTTGGTAATGGGATTGAATGGACTTTATTCTAGAATTAAAGTGCCTTACATTTGTACATTGCTCTCTGGAAGAAAAACTTTTAATATGAAGTAATTAGAGATGTCCATGCTCTTGAGAACTAGTTGCTCATGTAAATTAGCTTTTAAAGGCTATTGTTACATTTTTCTTTATTTGTTGGAAAAACATAGTTTGGATATTTTTAATGGGTGGTACTTTGTCTAATATTATACATCAGGGTGCATGACCAAAAAGAAATGAACATATGAGGATCAGCAATGAAGGATAAAGTATACAGATCAATATATGTATAAGTAAAATAATTGTATATCTCTTCAAGATAGTCTTTTAAGATATTCTATAACCTATCACTGGGGAAGCCAGAATCAAATAGGAAAATGATTACGTTAATAGTTTGTCGCACTGAGTGATTTATAATTGTATGTTTTATTATTTAATTGTAGCTCCTGGCATAGCTAAATGTGTAATCTTTGAAACTTGCAGTCTCCTGTTGTGCATCTCTTGCAGAGCAAAGTGCGTACCCTTGGATGGTTTTCCAATCCTTCTCCCTGTTGCATTATTTCTTTTCGATTCCCCTCATTCTTTTTCATGAACCCTCTATTTATTGAATTCTGGTGATAAACTGAATGTTATTTTATCCAGGTGTGCAGCCAGACAGTACCTGTTTAACTATTGTACATATTTCTAAGCATTGTCCTTTGGGGAAATGAAGCAGCTAAGAAGTGGCTTGTCATAAACACAGGAAGTTCTACAGATGCTGGAAATCTTGAGCGATGCACATAAAAAGCTGGTGGAACTCAGCAAGTTAAGCAGCATCAATGGAGGGAAATAAACAGTCGACATTTTAGACCAAGATCCTTCATTAGTCCTGTGTGTGTTGCTCAAGAAGTGGTTTGTGTTAGCCAAGGTTTTTCTGGGTTAGTTACAATATCCAAGACAAACTGCCAGCATTACCATTATAAGGAGGCAGAAGAGAGCAACACTGTGAGCAGTTTTGGACCCCTTATCTAAGAAAGGATGTGCTGGTATTGGAGAGGGGTCAGAGGAAGTTCACAAGAATGATCCTCAGAATGAACGGGTTAACATATGAGGAACATTTGATCGCTCTGCGCCTGTAATCTCTGGAATCTGTAAGAATGAGAGGGGCTTTCATTGAAACCTATTGAATATTGAAAGGCCAAGTTAAAGTATATATGGAGTGGATGTTTCCAATAGTGGGAGAGTCTAGGAGCAGAGGGCACAGCCTCAGAATAAAAGGACATCCTTTAGAGCAGAGATGAGATGGAGTTTCTTCAGACAGAAGGTGGTGAATCTGTGAAATTCATTGACACAGATGGCTCTGGAGGCCCAGTCACTGGGTGTATTTAAATAGAGATTGATAGTTTGATAGTTTCTTGATTAGTAAGTGTGTCAAAGGTTATGGCAAGCGGGCAGGAAAATGGAGTTGAGAGGGATAATAAATCAGCCGTGATGGAATGGTGGACAGACTTGATGGGCTAAATGGCCTACTTCTGTTCCTATATCTTGTGTTTTTATGACAATCTGATGTGCTAAGTGTCAATTATTCATTCTATTATCTGTTATCTTATATTAAAGTAAGAAAGAAGGTACATTGCGAAAGACTGGCACCTTTGAAATATGTTAATTCAATTGTGTCCCAGTGTGGGAACAGCAAAAACTATGAGGCTCTCTATCAGCAATTGTGGGGGAATATGTTGTATCTTTTCTATTGCTTTATCTTGAGACTAGAGGCCAGTAATAGGCCACTTCCTTTAATCGGGCCACCCTGTTGCTTACCCTCTGCATTTTACTTCTCGAACTCTTTATATCAGCCTATCTCCTTTTCCCTTGTTGTCCTCATGCTCGTCTTTCTTCCATTAAGGCATCAGTACCATTCACCTCAACTGCTTTAATGATAGCTTACTCTACATCTCTGGTAGACAAAGAGTTTTAGAATTTTAACTTGAATTTAGTATTAACTACAGTATCTCATTTTAATGGCTGCCATATTTGATCTTCCCCACAAGTGGAAACAGCTTTAGAGGTTTCTATTTGAGAGTGTAATGGAGAATTAAAGCTTCCCCATGTCCCTTTGGCCCATTGATTCCATCTGACTGACAAAGTGATTTAGTTGGAGACATCGTCCAATGAAGGATTCAGGAACAAAACATCAACTTTCTATTTCCCTTCATAGATGTTGCCTGCCTTTTGTGTTGCTGCACACCAATTTCATTCCTTCATTCATTTTCCCTCTGATCTATTTTCTATGAATTCTACCACCTACCAACATTGGGCCAGTTTATATTGCCCAATTAACCAATGAACTTACACTGCTTTGGGACATGGGAGGCAACCGGAGCATCTATTTGTAACCCATGTGGACACAGAGAACATGTAAACTGCTTACATACAGAGGCTACAATTAAACCTGCGTCACTACAGCTCTCAGGTAACACTATTACCTGCTGTGTAATATTAATGTACATATTCATAGGGCATAGAACATTACAACATAGTACAGGCCCTTCAGCCCACAATGTTATGCTAACGTTCTAATCTACTTGTAAGACCAATTCAACTCTTCCCTTCTACGTAGCTCTATTTTTCTATCATCTATGTCCCTATCTAAGAGTTCCTTTAAATACCCCTAATGTACTTGCCCCTACCATCACCACTGGCAGGGTGTGCCATGCACCTAGCACCCTCTCTGTAAAAAGCTTATCTCTGATCTTCTCCCTATACTTTCCTCCAATCACCTTAAAATTCTGCCCCCTCAAATTAGCCATTTCCACCTTGATAAAAAGTCTCTGGCTATCCATTCGATCTATGCCTCTTATCATCTTGCACACTTAGACACTAGACACTAGAACTTCGGCCCTTGATTTTGTGCCGACCTTTATATTCTTTAAAAAAAGTACTAAACCCACACTCCCCCATAACCCTCTATTTTTCTTTCATCCATGTGCCTGTCCAATAGGTTCTTAAATACCCCTAATGTTTTAGCCTCCATCACCATCTCTGGCAAGTCATTCCAGGCACCCACAACCCTGTGTATAAAAAAACTTACCCTTGATGTCTCCCTAAACTTCCCTCCCTTAACTTTGTACATTAGCTCTTTGGTGTTTGTTGCTTGTGCCCTGGGAAACAGGTACTGGCTATCCACCCTATCTATGCCTCTCATAATCTTGTAGACCTCTATCAAGTCTCCTCTCATCCTTCTATGCTCCAAAGAGAAAAGTCCCAACTCTGCTAACCTTGCCTCATAAGACTTGTTCTCCAAACCAGGCAACATCCTGGTAAATCTCCTCTGCACCCTCTCCATAGCTTCCACATCCTTCCTATAATAAGGTGACCAGAACTGAACACAATACTCTAAGTGTGGTCTCACCAGCGATTTGTAGAGTTGCAACATGCCCTCTCTACTCTTGAACTTAATCCCCCTATTAATGAAGTCTAGCATCCCAGAGGCCTTCTTAACTATTCTATCAACCTGTGCAGTGACCTTGAGGGATGTATGGATTTGAACCCCAAGGTTCCTCTGTTCATCCACCTCTATCAAGTTACCTCTCATCCTCCTTTGCTCCTAAGAGATACACCTTAGCTCGCTCCATCTATCTTCATAACATATTTGTGCGGATTTTAATGTTGTTTGGTGGGAATTGTATTAATACCGTGGTATGCAGACAGGTCAGTATGAAGATGAATCAAATTGCTTGATACTGAACAGAAATTTGCAAGGGCTGCTTCCCTTTGTAATGTTGAAATATGTGGTGTTGCGCTTCGTGCAGTTAACCAGATCCCCAGTCGAGTAGAATAAGACCTGTTTATTGAATACAAAAGTATTTGTGTACGAAGCAGATCTCCAGTCTTGTGTTATATTACAAGGCTGTGCAACCAGTGTGCACCTGAACTTCTAACTACTTGAACAGGACTGTGTTTGCCTACTGGAGTCAGCCGATATGGGCACAGGGGAATTAATTTTTGAATTTTAAATTTTCAATGGTGTTTTTTACCCAAGTTACCCTCTTTGTATCTATGCATTTGGGTCACAAAACTATGAGTGGAAATGACAATAACCATAGCCTGCCTGCCAGTTATTGAAATACTGACTATAATGTAATCCCTAGAAACTAGTGTAAAAGAATGTGTAGTGAAAAGGAGGAAGTTATGAGAAGGAACACCCGAAGCAGTTGTTCAAAGGCTCAGCAAGTCATTTCTATCTGGGCAACACAATGGCAAGTTAAACTAACTGAAATAGATTAGTTAAAGGCATAAGATGCAAAAGCTGTCCCTTGGAGATGAGCTTGGATTAAACTTACTCCCCATTGTAATGCTGTCAACTATTTCTATAAGCTTTGGTACTTGTCAGTTTCATAATCACATAACCTGTTTCATATTTTTTATGTTACCATGCCCACAGTAAAATTTTTGCATTGACATATATAGCTGCTTATGTTTTAAATGGCAAGATTTTTGATCTTTGTAGATATTAGTTATTGACTCAGTACCCATGATATTCCTTGCCCCATTCTGCTTCCCTGAGCCCTTGTCCCAATATGACTTAGAATCTCCCAGAACATGTGTGGATTATGATCACTTTAAAAAATGGATTAACTTATTATCTGTGGAAGTGAACAAAGACATTGTATCTGACTGCAAAATTTGTCAATAGAATTTCTTCCCTCAGGTAAGTACAATTTATTCCACATATTTGAATGCAAAACCCAACTTATAGTATTAGAGTAGAGGTGTAATAATCAAAATAAACTAGTTATGGATGTACTTGCTAAGAATTGTGAGTAGTGTACTAAATGTTTTGGTTGCTTGCCTTCTAAAGCTGTACTTGTGTCTTTCTCCACTACCCATGGACTCTGTCTAACTTATGTTCAAGATTATTTTTATAATGCTATAACATATACTCATGGCAGCAGTTTTGCATTTAGTGCATGGAGTATCTAGAAAATCCACAGAAAGAAGGGGCACATGCATCTACATAGAATTATTTATTAGTACTGTCTTGCCTTAATGGCTCAATAAATAATACAAGCAGTACAGCTAATATCTCCATGAACCACAATTCCCTTCCTCAAAAACTATCTTCTGTGTGAATCTACTCCTGGGTCCAATGTTCTGAGAGGAAGGTGTTCTGCAATTGCTTAGTTTGTCTGATGCTTCTACATGTGCCCTTCAACTCAACACAACTCAAACATAGGTTTGACTCACGTTAATGCTTACCTTTCTTTCTTTTACAGATCCAAGTCTGCTCCAATGTTAAATCATTCTTTTTCAACCCCTTTCTCACACTTTCTTCCCATGACCCTTAACCCCTTTATCAATATCTGTCTTAAACACACCCAATGACTTGGCCTCCATGGCTCAGTACAATGAATTTCTCAGATCTCTACCATTAGGATGAAGAAATCCCTCTTCTTGGTGATAAACAGATGTTCCTTTATTCTGAGGCACTACCCTCGGATACAACACTCTATCCTACTGATGGAAGCACCCTCTCTACAAACAATTTATCCAGCATCCAATAGGTTTCTGTGAGATCCCTCTTCATCCTAAATTTGGAGTCCAGGTCCAGAGACAGACATCAAATGCTCAGTTTTGCTTGTAATAGCACATCCTCTGCTGTAGCATTGTTGATAATTTGTTTTGTTCCTGCTAACTGGTGGCAGGATATGACTTCCCAATTCTCTGTTTCCATGCGAAGGGTTTGTTACCAAAGATATATATAAACTACTGTTGTTATGTTCACTCCCAGCACAACTTCACATTTCTGTTAAGGATGGAGCTATATTTTGGATGGATATGTTGTAAAAGGTCACTTTCATTTGTCAGGGAACCTGTGACGTAACTGCTGTGCTATGTTGTATAGCAACAGCATAAATGAACAGTTACAATAATGATTTGTAATCAAGGATTGTTACAAAGTCTAGCTACAAGTAACTGCAATGATTAGATTAGGTAATTCCAACATGATTCCAGTAAAGGCACTGTACCATGTCTCAAAGAGTCTCTGCTGAATAATCTCCCTTAATATGGAAATTTTCAAGAATCTAGATGTACTGGATTATTACCTAATTAAGCAACTTTGTAACTTTAGCAAATTTAAACCCACTACTGCCTCCCTATTCCATATTATTTATAAATATTGCAAGTAGCCAGAACATATTTGAGACCCATTGATTATTCATTATCCATTTGTTACATATTCTATCTTAATAACTCGATTCTCGATGCACCCAGACCACTTACCAGACTTCAATCAATATTAAATCTTGCTACCTGAGGAATTTAATTCAGTTTCTTTTGAAAATCTATGTAGAACCATCTACCAGATTTACCCATCTTGTAGAATCATCTCTACTGAAGATCAGAAAAGGAATAAAAGGTTTCTGTTGGTAATGCTTCATTGTTTTTCTACCATAGAATGACAGATAAAGAAGTCATCAGAATTATGGCACTTTTCTGGAAGGGTGTCACATGTATTCACATTATCCCACCTTTCCGTACTTCATTTCTTTATTCCTTTTGAAGATATCTTTTCATCCCCATCTCCCACCCTCTCTGACAGTGCATTCAAAAACTCTTACTCACATTTCAAAAAGGCTTTCTTTACATTCTTTTTCTCTTTTGTCAATGATCTAGTAACTGGGGTATTGTTTTCATTTCTGAGCACCACATGATTGGAAGGATTTGAAGGCTTTGAAAAGGGTCCAGAAACCATTAATCAATATGATTCCAGAGGCGAGGAACTTCAGTTAATTTTATAGACTGGAAAAGCTGATGTTGTTCCCCTTGGAATAGAGGAGATTGTGAAGAGATTGAACAGATGTGTTTATGGGGGGTGGATAAAGACCAACTGTTCCCGTGGACTGAGTGGTCAACAACTAGGCAAAGTAGAATGAAGAAGATTGACATAAGAACAAAAAGTAACACAAGGTAAAAATCGGCAATGCAACAACTAGGAGGAATATTCTGCTGTAGGGTTCAAGAGTGAGATGAATAAACATCTGAATAAATATTTGCAGGGCTATAAGGAGAGGGTGGGACCAGCAGGATTTGATGGGCTAATTAGTCTCCCACTATTCTTTAAAGCCAATGGTTTATCAACAATGGGAAGCAGTTATTTTTAGTTGTGTACTGATTGGTAAAAATAACTATCCTATCTCTTTTGAGCCTTCTATTCTCTAGAGCGAAAGACTCCAGCTTCTTCCTTCAATGCAATTCCTGAACAGAGAAGCCATGCTGGTTTATCCTATTAGTCAGAGTCAAGGAGTTGTAGATTGATAGAGTATGCAAAATTGTCTGTGCTTCTCATAGTTTTGATTATCTAATTATATTTTTGAATATCATTAGCTATAAATTTCCTTCAGTGACAGAGTTTCTTATGGAGATCAACTTTGTAAGGATTATTTACATAATTGCACAGTTCCTTACTTGTCATGTTGTTAATGCTGCTTTTATTCTTTTCTTTCAGCACTTATACAAGTCCAGGTCAAGTTTATTGTTCAGATGCACAGTACACGTATGAACAAGTACAATTAAAGAACATGCATATAATATCAGATAAGCAGCACTGATATAAATTACACACAATTAGAAATAAAAACAAAAAAAATCCAATTTAGTGCAAAGTTATCATGTTGGTCATAGTATTACTAAACTGTAGTGATTAATGTTTTGCCTGCTGGGTCAAGAAACAATTGATTGAAGAGAAGTAACTGTTCCTGAGCTTGACGAGACTTCAGGCTCCTGTACCTTGTGCTCTGTGGTAGCTGCAACAAAATGGCCGGCATGGTTGGAACCTTTGATGACAGATATTGCCTTCTTGAGGCAGCACCTCCTGTAGATATTCTTGATGGTGATGTTTGGAGTAACACACATAGAATGCTGGAGAAACTCAGCGGGTCAATCAGCATCTATAGAGAGGAAAAAAACATTTGACATTTCAGGCTGAGTCTTGAAGAAGGGCCTCAGCCCCAAAATATCTTTATTCCACTCTGTAGATGCTGTTTCATCTGCTGAGTTCCTCCAGCATTTTGTTTTTTTACTCTGGGTTTCTAGCATCTGCAGAATTTTGTGTTAAGGGCTTTTGGAATATTGCTTGTGTAGAGTACTCATCGCCAATATCACTGCAAGATGTGAGAACATTTACAGTTCTGCATTTTCTGTGCTGTTCGGTGAGGGCTAAATATTACCCAGAATACCAAAGCGACTTGACCTGTTCTTTATTGAAACAATGATATGAGATCTTTATGTCCACCCAACTGGACATGACAGACATCAGTCTAACCTCTCCTGACAGTATAGCACTCCCTCAGCACTGGGGTACCAACTCAGATTTTGGTGCTGAAATCTTAGTGTCTGAGATAATAAACTTCCAAGTATCTTGTGAGAAGTGCAAGTGGGATGAACCAACACATGGCCAGTAGCACAGCACTTCTATATTCCAGTTTCATTCTCCCAGCAGCACAGCAGTGAGGCAATTTGGAAAATAACTTCTGCTTCACATTTACCTCCTGATGTCCCATTTTAATATTAGTTGGAGCACAAGCAGAAAGAGCTAATATCATACCAGAGTTACATCTTATTTCAGTGTATGGTTTACGTCCAGGGTTAATACAATATGTATATTTTATTATGATTGCTTTCCTAAAATTTTAGCTGGATATGAGCAGATTTTCTCATGTTTGTGATTTACTACTCCAATGAGAAGTCTTTTTGAGGAATGCCTATCCTGAAGAAGTTTAAATTTTCCCGTTGATGGGAGTTCTCTTTACTTTACCCCCACCCCCTCTTGAGGTTTCACCTATCACTCGCCACTTTGTATTTCTTCCTCTCCTTCCCTATCTTCTTATTCTGACTACTCCCCCCTTCCTTTCCAGTGCTGATGAAAGGTCTCAGCCGGAAATGTCGAATGTTTAATCCTTTCCGTAGATGCTGCCTGACCTGCTGAGTGTGTGTGCTAGCTGGACAGATAACTTGAAGGGACAAGTAGCTATGTCCTGTGCTTTAACCACTCTGGTTCTGTGCAACACACACAAAAGTCCTAATGAAGTGACTCAGCCTGAACCATTGACTGTTCTACTCCCTTCTCTTGATGCTGTTGGCCTGCTGACTTCCTCCAACATTTTGTGCGTGTTGTTTGCATCTCCAGCATTGTGGATTTTCTTGTGTCTGTGGTTCTATGATTAGCTTGGTTGACTTCTATCATCCAAATTAGAACACTTGAATAAATTATCAGGGGGCAAGTTTCCAGCACCATGACTCACTAATAAATATTGCAGGAGGACATTTTTACTACAAAGTGGTGCTAAAGTGACGCATTTTCCTGCCTCAGTTCCATCCTTGGATTCCTTCCCTGACCTGTTGAATCTGGAACTGATGAGTGAAGCAGGTAGTGCTATAATGTCAAAAGATATTTAAGATTCTGTAACGTATACCGCTCCATGAGGTTTATATATATAAAGAAATAATTTGAGTGAAGCTGGTGGAAGCGTAAAAACTGCCCAAGGCAGTGGGAATATTACAGGGGGCCTTCTGAACTCACCATAAAGACTACAAAACTGTGGTTTAATGATTCATTGAAAACCCCTGTGCATTTGCCAGTGCTTAACCCCATCAGTACTGGTTTGAAGTGTCAGCTACTTACAATGTCAAAAAGTAGCAAAACTTCATTCCTTTGTAAATGAAAGGAAGATCAAGGCTATTTTTCTAATTGCAGCCATAAAGTTCAAAATTCAAAGTAAATTTATTATCAACATACATGGATGTCACCATATAATATCCTGAGATTTTAATTTATTCACTCATTTACTTATTTAGAGATACAGCACAGAGCAGGCCCTTCTGACTGAACGGGCCACACCACCTGGCCGCTCTCCTATTTAATCCTAGCCTAATCACAGGACAATCTGCAATCACAAGCTAACCTACTAAGCAAGACATCTTTGGACTGTGGGAAGAGACTGGAGGAACAGGAGGAAATCCAGGTGCTCACAGGAAGGAAGAACAAATCTCTCGCAGACAGTATCGGAACTGAACTCCAAACTCTGATGCCCTGAGCAGTGATAGTGTTGCTACTCTGCTATGGCTTTTGCAGACATTCACAATAGAACAAAAAATTGGAAAATTACACACAAAGGCTGACAAATGATCAATGCACAAGAGAAGAATGGTACAATTTCTATGTTCTGTTTGCATTGAATTCTCCATATTAACATAGGGCATTACTCTGGATTAAGTCATGATGGAGTGAGGTTTTATCTCCTACAAGAAAGAGTTTGCTTGTGACTGATTAAGCTTACTATGTTTCTATCTGTGATCGTATACAGAGAATTTAAATATTTGGTGCTTTGCTTAATCCTCCAAGATCTTCCTATTTTTCAAAGCTCTCTTCTTTGTGGAAGTCTGCTATTTTAAATTTAAACAGTAGTTGAACAACCACTTCACTTAAATCCCGAAGGAACGTCAGAATAAAGAATCTGCGTGAGTTTCCTCCTTTGGTGCTGGAGGGATGTAAGGGAGAAAATCTCAAGAAAAATTGGTTTTGAGATTGTCTCATTAAATTGGAAACCAAAATGTCATTAACATATTTGTATTGCTCATGCAGAAACTTAGCACACTGTGACAACATTTTGGGAATTTCTGTTCTATGGTTTTTCCATGCATGTATTTAAGAGTCAACTCTGGGAGCTTTTGGCAAAGTTCCTGACGTGTGCAAATTTGTAAAATAGCACTTAGCTTATTTTCTATGCATCAAAGTGATGTACTCTTGATTGTCTTATTAATATTTTGGTACCTGACAGTAAGTTATGCGGAGGCAAAATGTGAACACTGCTCTCATGTTCAAAGTTCAAAGTAAATTTATTACTGAAGTACTCACAGTAAAACAATAAATACAAAAGAATAAATGAAAAACTACACACAAAAACTGACCAACAACCTATGTGCAAAAGAAAACAAACCGTGTGTGGTGATATCAAATGTCAGAACACAATTGGACAGAGTTTGGAGCATGCGCAGAAATCTGAGAAAGATCTAGAAACTTCGAGAAGCATAGCTCTCTCTGTAAGACACACATGTAGCTGTTGCTGTTGTAAATAAAAGTTCTTTTTCTATTCTTTCAGAATATGTTTTGTTATTAGAAACTCAATGTACGTATAAAGAACACAACATGGTGTCAGAAGTCAGTCTGGAAGAATAATACATTTGCTAAACACTAGAGAAGCGTGAACTTTTAGCGAAGATAATTGAAAAAAAGAGAGCAAACTTTTTTAGTGTTTTCTAATACCTTAACAAATGGAAGGGTTACAACCTCTGAAAACACTTCAGTTGACTGGTAACGTAGCAGAGAACTGGAGAAGATTTAAACAGCAATTTGAAATTTACTTATCAGCGATTGGAGCAGATAAAAAATCGAAAAAAATGAAAGCAGCGATTCTACTCCATGTAATAGGGGATGACGCAGTTGAGATATATAACCATTTTACTTTTAAGGATGGAGATAATATGAATCTAAAAACGATAATCAACAAGTTTGAATATTTTGTATACCAAAGTGCAATGTGACTTATGAACGGTACAAATTCTTTACATACAAGCAGAAAGCTGGTCAAACAATTGATCAATTTGTTACAGAGTTGAGGAGCTGCAGTAAAGCATGTGAGTTTGTAGAACTGACACACTCTCTCATTAAAGACAGAATTGTTTTCTGTATTCTGGATAATGTTCTGAGAGGAAGACTCTTAAGAGAACCAGACGTAGATTTGGAAAAAGCTTTGATTCTCTGCAAAGCTTTCGGAAACCGTGACATCGTGGGCTAAAGAGCTTTTTATTGAGAGCTGTGTAGATGCTGTAAAGCACAAACAGGTTAGGAAAATAATGAAACAGCAACAAAACCGACAGAGAGCAAGACGTCATCTGAAAGAAAAAAACTTTGTGATCGCAGTGGGTGGTAGCACCGACCTAAAAAGTGTCCAGTGTATGGAAAAATGTGCAATCACTGTGGTAAGAGAAAGGAAATGAAGTACATGAATGCAGTGTTTGAAAATGAACGTGAGGAGTTTTATATTGATGAACTTTGTGAAATGAACAAAGTAAGGATGACTGGACTATTCCATTGCAAGCGAACCAAAACATTATTCTGTTTAAATTGGATACTGGAGCACAAATAAATGTTCTTGCAGAATCTGAGTTTAATGCATTAAAGCCAAGACCAAAGTTACATCAGACAAATATAAAAGTGACTGGGTATTCAGGTGCAGACATTCCAGTTAAAGGAACACGTGTGGCAAAAGTATCACACAAAAATATTGAGCACACGCTTTCATTTGTGGTAGTGACAGGTAAACCTGTCTTTAAAGCTAGTGAGTAGATGGTAGAATCTAAATATTTCACTAAACTTTACCCAACCTTGAGTCCTCCCTGAAACTTCTCTGCAGATGGGCTGGTGGCCCTGCATCTGTGCTGTCGTACTCTTTGACTCTATAATGTTATACCCACTAAAGGAGCTCATTTCTTCCTCTCTCCCATCACAGTCAAGCAACAGAAATGTTCAGTTCCAAACTGTTCGTTGCCTGTTATCTCCGTCTTGTCGTCCAGTGCTTGCAAATCAACGGATTTAGAGATGCTTCTCTGACACACTGTATTTGTTCCAATTACACTTTTAGAGTGATGCAGCTGGCCTGCTGGACGGAATAAAGATCAAGCAGTCTGCCTGATGATAAAATTGGCACAAATGCCAGTTACTGCTATGGCCTTTGCCCATCATTGTTCTTATAATAAAATAATACTCCAGTAACAGCATAATATTTCAAGATATAAAAAAAATTGTGGTAACACCAAAAAAAATTTCTAATACCCTTACAGTAATATGATTAGTCATTAATTACAAAAACAATTCCTAATGACTGGAATGACTGTTATTAATAGCAACCATATTACTATCAGATTTTACAATCAGTAGTAACAGAAATGATAACTTAGTAAAGTAACAAAATTAAAATTCTAAATTTGCTCTTGTATTACAGTGGCACCATAATATTGTAGCTGTAGCATTACAGTAATTATACAATAATGATTCAATTGGTGGTTGCTGTGGAACTCAGCAACATTAGTCGGGTTTATTCAGTAGTAAATCAATGCAACACAGTTATAGTGGCATTCCAGTCATGCTTATTATAGTAATAATCCTGTCATTTTAATATATTAACAACACTGTTACATAATAGTGAAAATAATATTCACTGTTGTTAATTAATGATTTGATAGAGCATATTAGATTTTAATATTCCATTTATTCAAATAGAAGTGAGCTCTGCTAGTAAAATATTGACCTTCTCTGCTGCACTTGAGCAGCAAAATTGCAGATGGTAGCGGGCTTCTTGCTACATGTCCAATTTGTGTCCCATGTGTCCTTTAAGGAAAGTAATATTTTGTTGCTGCTGTCATCTGTGAGGCATTGACTTTGTATAGACATTTCAAAAGTATCTTTCAAAGTGGGCAGCCAGAAGGCTTTAAACACTTGTGGCCACTCTTGTCCAACTTCCTGGTACAGCTAAAAACTGAACTGCAGGAAATTGAAATGACCCAGCCGGCAGCCTTGGCATTTATTGTCATTGTCCACAGTCACTAGTGGGAATCAGCCTCATGATCCACAAATAAACTTCCGGCTGTGGGCAAGTGGCAAATGGCAGAGTGTGCCATTACAGCACAGGAACAGGGCAAGAGGTTGAATTCTCACCCATTGCAGTGAGAATTCTTTGCTAAAGTTAAGTACACAGCAATGGTTTCTGCTTGCTAAAAGCTGCTCTTACAGCTGGTCCTTCCTGAGTTGCTGCAGTCTGGGGGAACATCCCAAATCTGTTCTCCAGCATTTATATAGATTTCCACGTGAGAGAAAGCGTGCTTTTTATATGAGCTGGAAAGTGAATCATCATAATATTTGATCAGCTTTGCATTTTGGTGAGTGTCAAATTAAACTTTGAAATGGAAGTACAAAGCTCATTGAATAGGACAGTAATTGTGCTTTGATTTGTGTGGACTTTTGTGACACATGCAAATATTCTTCTAATACCATTTGTTTTTGATTAACATTAGTGCAATCGATTGTTCTAAGTTCTTCCAGTCTTATCAAGATCATTAAGCTATGCTCTCCTTGTGTCTATGAGAAATTCATACCAGTCAGTGTGCTAAGAAACTCTACCAAATTAGAGTGCCCCCTCGCCAGACAGAAGGAAGACCCTTCTTGGAAGGAATCATGCTTCCCAATATTCTGGTCAAACGGCAGGGCCTTTATTTTTGGGGAACAGAGAGGCCTTGGTGTACAAATCACAGAACATCTAAGGTAGCAGCAAAGTAGATGAGGTGGAGGAAGGGGTGGGGTAAAAGGGATATTTGCCAGATTTAACTATGGCACAGAATATAAGAACAGAGAGATTATGGTGCAACTTCAGGGAATGTTAGATAGGCTACAGCTTAAGAATACATGCATTTCTGGTCACCATTCTATTGGAAGGGTGTGACAGCCCCGGAGAGTCATATAAACAGAAAATTCTGGAAAACTAAGTAGGTACTGTGGGAAGTGCAATAAGGTTAATGGTTACAGTGCCACAGTGTATTAAAGGAGAGGTTGTTCCCTTGGGAACAAATTTAGCTGGGGAAGGTGGTGGTGGTGTTTGGATCTTTGTTCCCAGAAGAAGCAAAAGGCTCGCTGATTAGGGATAGAGATGTTGACAGATTGGATCTCCAGAGCCAAAGTGAGAAGTTGGGGCCCAAAAACTGCTATCAGTTCAAATAATGGAGGGCATCAAAGATGTCACAGACTTAATATTGCAGAAACAGTATGTGAGGAGAAAGAATAGAGCCAAACAAGAAGAAATATGTTCTGTGGGACATCTATATACTGATGCAATGGATCCACCAGAACAGTTCTGCATGTGGATCATGAGGAAGAAGTGAAGATGGACATTTCAGTTCCGGAGGCAGCAGATTAAGTTAAGTCATTGACTAGGTGACTGACTGGGTATTCATGTTACAGAGGGAGATTGGAGGAGGTGTCCAAGAGCTTCAGTCTCTGTGAGATAGAGATAATTTTGCAGCCAATAGTACCATCCTTCCCTCAGGTTTTACAATAATTGTGGTGCGTGTCTGTGAGTATTTATTTCATGGAAATTCCCTGTAGGTCATCTCATCTTCTCTCTGTAGTCACATTTGTTCTCATATCATTCATTTGAAGTAAATCTCGCTTTCTGAAGAAGTTAGTAATTCAAACCATTTTTTTTATCCAGCAGGACAAGACAATTGTCCCATCTTGAAGTTGAAAATTGATTGCTGTTACTCTCAGTGGCAATTTTGTTAGGTACTTCTACTCATTAATGTAAATATCTAATCAGCCAAACATGTCTCAGTAACTCAGTGCGAAAAGCTTGCAGACATTTGTTATTCAGCCCAAAAGTCAAAATGAGGGAAGAAATTTGATCTAAGTGACTTTGACTGTGGAATAATTATTGGTGCCAGATGGGGTGGTTTGTGTATCTTAGAGCTGCTGATCTCCCAATAGTCTCTAGCGTTTGCAGAAATTGGTGTGAAAAACAATAAAGAAACATGTAGGGAGTTGCAGTTCGATTGGCAGAACCATTTTCTTAATATGAGTGGTTACAGGAGAATGGCCAGACTGGTTCAAGCTGACAGGAAGTGGACAGTAACTCAAATAACCATGTGTTACAACAGTTGTTACAGGAGGTACCTAACAAAATGGCCACTGTGTGTATTTTGATAATGCATTTGGAGCATATGCACATTAAATAATATATTAATATAAGGTTAGGGTAAAGGTCAGTTAATATTCTGTATATACTGAAAGTGGGCTAGAAGATCTGTGTCTGTGCTGTGTCTCTGCATGACATTTTTGCCACAACACATAGATATACACAGACAAAGTACATTAAAATCAATTGATAACAATTCTGCCTGCAGTCCTACAGTCTGGCACATTTTGCATGCCAATATTGATGAACGTGTAACACTTGAGTTTTTAGTGTAGAGTGCTTAGTTCCACCTGATTGTAGCTGTTCCCCAGGCAGAAGATAGCGATCAATGCAGTCTCCTGCATCTACTTATTGTGGGAAATAATTAGACAAAGACTATTTCATCCAGTCTGCGTTCCAGCACTTGGTGCTCTAAACATTTCTCATTGTTCTCCTGGGCTTTTCTTCCTCATTCAGATCCCTCTGTCCCTCCCATGGCCAGCTCCCATTCAGCAGCGGGAATAAGAACCTATGAAACTGGATTAGGAGTGGGCCTTTGGGCACTTCAGTAAGATCATGGCTCATCTTTTGCCTTAACATCATTTTCTTTCCTTAGCTTCAATTTCTTGGATTTCTCTAATATCCTGAAATCAATTGATTTCTGTTTTGAATGCAGTAAATGAGATTTCACAGCCTGCAGGGGAGAGAATTTCAAAGATTCACCTCCCCCCCTTCACAGTGAAGAAATATCCCTTCATTGCATTCCTAAATAGCCTACACTTATAAGCCTTAGTTCTAGACTCATCATCCAAGGGTGACATCCTCCCTGTGAAGATCTTCAAGCATCAGAAGTCTTTCTGTCTTCCCACACTGAGAAACATGAATCTCCTGTTCTTTTAACCACTCTGGCTCCAGAGATTACCTCCAGATAATCTGATATATTCAACAATATTAGAAAAGTATGTTCTTGTATCCCAGTACTTGCACCACCTTTCCCAGTGCTACGCCATTGGTAAACTGTATACAATTCCCTTTTATTAAATTCCATGACTTAATTAATTTTTCACTCCCATTTAACAGGAGTGTGACAACCCCCTCAGAAAACAGTAGTCAGCACTTTTTCTAATGTTGCTTAAAGCTAAATTGCTTAAGTTCTTACAAAGTAGCACTCATCAAACTTAA